>NC_139619.1:18596437-18964411 GCF_964270895.1 Podarcis filfolensis
CGCACCCTCGTACATATTCCCTTATGTCTTCCCTCACCTTTGGCCACCAGAACTGCCTGGTGACAAGTAGCATGGTCTTGTGCTGTCCAAAGTGCCCAGCTGTTGGGTTGTCATGGAGTTGTCTAAGTACCTTCCCCCTCAAAGTCTCCCCTGGTACATACAGCGCCCCCTATAGTACAGTAGCCCTTCCTTTTCCTCAAACCCTCCATTGACTTCCTTCCCGTCCCTGAGTTCCCTGATTTTTGTCTGAGCAAACTCATCGTCTCTGGTGAGCCCTGCCAGTTCTCGTTTCCCAACCAACGCTCCCCCACACACCCACCGGTCCTCGGGGAACACGTGCCTGGTCTCTGGTGACCCCTCTCCTTCCATGTACTCCGGTTTCCGGGAGAGAGCATCTGCCCTTACGTTTTCCTCTCTTGGCATGTATCAGATCTCGAAGAAAAACTTGGCGAACTCCTGAGACCACCTGATCTGTCTCTGGTTGAGCACTCGCGCGGTCCACCAGTATTCCAAGTTCTTGTGGTCAGTTCGGACCTGGATCTTGTGCCGCGCCCCTATCAATAGATGTCTCCATTGCCGAAATGCCGTATAGATCGCAAGCAGTTCTCGGTCATACACCATGTAGTTTTGCTCCGACTTGCTCAGCTTCCTAGAGAAAAAGGCACACGGCCTCCAGTTTTGCTTGGCCCCGGGCTGCAAAAGTACCGCTCCAATCGTGCGGTTGGACGTGTCCGTCTCCAGTCTCATGGGCTTCTCCGGATCCACGTGCAGGAGCTGCTCTTCCGAGGCGAACGCCTTCTTCAGTTTTTCAAAGGATTGCTGCGCATCCTCTGTCCACGCGAACTTCTTTTTGCTACTAAGACAATCCGTTATGGGCGCTGTCAAGTGAGCGAAGTTCTTTATGAACTTCCTGTAGAAGTTGCTGAAGCCTAGGAACCTCTGCACATCCTTTCTGTTTTGGGGGGCTTTCCATTCCAGCACTGCCTTCACTTTGCCCGGATCCATGGCTAGTCCTTTGTCTGACAACCTGTACCCCAGGAATTCGACCTCCCTGGCGTGGAATTGGCATTTTTCCAGCTTGACCCACAACTGATGCTTCTTCAGTCTCTGTAGCACCTCCCTGACGTCTCTGACATGTTGCTTTTCGTTGTCCGAATAGATTAAGACGTCATCCAGAAAGGCTACGCAATTCTTGTACAGCAGGGGCCCCAACACATGGTGCATGAAGGCTTGAAAGCAGGCGGACCCCGATTGTAATCCAAATGGCATAACTAAGTACTCAAAAGCCCCCAGGGGGGTGAACATGGTTGTTTTCCATTCGTCCCCCTCCCTTATCCTAATTAGATTGTATGCTCCCCTGAGGTCCAGCTTGGTAAAAATCTTCCCCTGCCTCACACGTGTCAAAATATCGTCAATCCTGGGCATTGGGAAAGTCACGGGTTCTGACACCAGGTTTAGGGCCCTGTAATCCACGACTAATCTGGGCTGATTAGTCTCTTTTTTGTCCACAAAGAACACTGGACTGCCTCCCACCGCCTTTGATTCCCTTATGAAACCTCTCTTCAGGTTCTTGTCAATAAACTGCCACAACTCCTGCATCTCCCGGTCGGAAATGGCATACAGCTTACCCACCGGTAACTGAGCCCCTGGAAGCAGGTTGATTTGGCAGTCAAATGACCTGTGGGGCGGCAGTTTGTCTGCCTCCCACTCGCTGAAGACCTCCTTCAAATCAGCATATTGTGTTGGCAGCTCCCTCTTTTGCTCCAGGGCCACCCCAGCCACCCTGGCCACTGTCCTTCTTGGTTCCTTCCCTCCCAGACAGTGTTCTAAGCAGTAAGCTGACCCAAAGGTGACCGACCGCTGATGCCATGACACCACTGGGTCATGTATTGCCAGCCAGCTCATTCCCAGTATTATCGGGGGTCCTGCCAGCGTGGCCACGTGAAAGGCAATGGTCTCCGTATGTCTGGAGACACTCATTCGCATTGGCGGTGTCTGGTGTGTCACTTCCCCTCCCAGGAGTTCCCTGCCATCGATGGTGGTCACCTGCAAGGGAAAATCTAGTGGCAACAGGTGGAGCTGGTGCTCCAGAGCGAAGTCTCTGCTGAAGAAATTACACGAGCTGCCAGAATCTAGCAGCCCCTCCACTTTGACGGGGTGCCCATTTGGGAGTTCTAGCACCACCTCTATGGCGATAGCTGCCTTGGGGGGTCAGGCTGGGGCATTTCTATTGGTTGCTGGCCTGGCTGCTGCCCCTGCTGGTTGGCAGCCAGGCGTTGTCGTTTCCCTGCACCTGCTCTTCCTCCCCCTTATCGTCGTGGCCTGCAGCCCCCATCATGCCTTGCCAGGCTTTTCGTTGAGGGCAGACCTTTGCAAAATGTCCCGGCCTCTGACAGAGGAAACACTTCTTGGTAGTTTCCCACTCTTTCCCCTCCCTTTTCCGACCTTCCCTGGCGTTTGAAACTTCGCGCGCGCGTGCTCCATCAATTTCCATTGGCTCCACTGCCTGGGAAGGCTCCCTCGGCATCTCCGGAATGCGGTTGTCATGGAAACGTTCCACCCTTATCTCCCGCCTTTCCTGAGCCCGCGCTTCCTGGCGTACACCAATCGCAAGCACAGCCTTTGTGAGTTCATCCATCGACCGCAGGCGGGGCGCTTGGGACAGCTCGTCTTTCACTCCGGGGGCCAGCCCCTCTTCAAACAACATTTGTACTGGTTGAGAGTCCAGATCCCACCTGAGCTTGTGGACTAACATCGCAAAACGCGACCAGTAGTTTCTGACGGTCAGGCTCCCCTGCTTGCACCCCATCAGCTCCCTCCGTGTCACGCTTTGCTCAATCTCACTGGAGAACATCGCGTCCATCGCGAGGTAGAATTTCTTAAGATCTTTCAAAGCGTCATTCCCCGATGCCATCAAGGGCCTGATCCATTCGCGCGCCCCATCCTGCAGATGTCCAATAATGTAAGCCACCCTCTCCCCGTCATCCGCAAAGTCCTTTTTCTGCAATACCAAAGCGTATTCAATTTCCGTCCGGAAGGCATTGTAGTCTTGGGGCGTTCCACCAAACTTGTGTACCAGCCCCAGGACCTTCCTCCCTATCGGGGTGGCTCTAACCTGTGCATCCTGAGCCCGTCTTTCCTCCAGCCGTGCAGACAGGGTGGCGACATGCGCCTCCAGGTCTCAGTTCCTCTCGACCAGACCTCACACCATGGCTTCTTGCTCTGTCTCTCCGGCCGGCCCCGTTTGGCTCATCGTGCTGCCTCTCCGGTGCTGCGCACAAGCAACGTCAGGGACTGACGGATTGCTGTGATGGTTCTAGGGGTTGCTCGTGCGTAAGCCGGTGCAAACACCTGGCTGTATTGCCTGAGTGAACCTCTTCTGTCCGGACAGCCACTCACCCGTGGCTGTCTCAATCACTGGCAGAATCCGTCAGTGGGCATTTCTTAAACTTCTTCCAGCAAAGAAGCTCTTTGACGCCTAGTCTCCTCCTACACTCTCTGCGTGAAAGCCTTCTGCGCAAGGAGGGCGTAGGCAGCGGAGGACCTCTACTCTCCCCGCTGGTCCCCGGCAAGGAGTCATGGGACCGCCTCACCGCTTCCCCCATCTGCCCCCCTTCTCCACTGGTGCTACGCTGATTCTCTTCCCCAGAAGATGGGCTGCCTCTCCCAATCCCGGGACACTCTCTGGAATGCCTCTGGATTTTGCTCTCTCCCTCCAGCACTGATGGCAGTTCCCTGACACCTAGGTTCAAGGAATTCTGTGCTTGGTTGCAAAATGTGCATGGTAAACAAGTGAAATGTTTGTTTACAGATCAAGGGGGAGAATTCACTTCTCAGTAGTTTGAAGCTTTTCTGACTGAGAAAGGAATTCAAGCTGACCTTTCAAGTCCACGGTCTCCTTCATTCAGCTATTCATCAAGCACATGAGAATGTGCCATTCATCAAGCACGTGAGAATTTTTGTTTCTGACATGTGGGTTCACACACCACAAAGATCCAAGTTAGGCAAACGTGGTTTCCATGGTATCTTTCTAGGGTATCAGAAAGGTTCTTACAGAGTAATGATGACTGACACTAATACAGTTAGGCTCACTAGAAGTGTTGGGTACAATGCCAAGTGGGGGGAGAATGTGGGAATTTTCCAGTGTTATCCTGATGTCAGGGAACTGGGGGCTGAGAAGGGGGAAATGATGGGAAAATACAGAGATAAGCCTCCGATCGTAAGTAGTTGCACCTCATCAGAGGGGGAGGATGACGAAGGGATGTCAGGAAGCAATGAATCAGGGAGGGGGGAGCAATTTCCTGGGCTTAGGTCTTCACGTATAAGAGGAAGGAAAAGGGGAGGGTTCCTGAAGTGGCTATGCTGGGGGAAATGAAATCAACATTCAGTCTCTGCATCTGATACCGAATGAGCCGGACGTGCTCTGAGTGCTCTGTGTGTAAATAGGAAAATGTGCTCTAAAGAGGTTCTTTCTTTCACGAGGAGGTTCCTCCTCTCTCCCTCCTCCTCCACAACGGAGTGTGTGTTGCTCCGTTGGGAGAGAGGAGCAGAAAATGTGTGCTTTGTCACCAGGAGAGTTATGAACTGTTGTTTTTGCTACGAGAATAAAGCTATTTGTAAGATAAGGAAGCCACCGTGCGTTACGCCTGATTTATTACGCACACACGGCAACAGCTTCTGTTTCTACGCTGTGTATGCACTCTGCTGAAGCTGTGAGGAGCCCTTTGGAGCAGAGCACCGCGGCGGAAGCGTGTGGACTCCGGGGGCAAGCAAAGCTACTAATCAATCATCCCATAAAATGGACCTAATAAACCTGTAAAACTGGCTGGAGGCCCGGACTCTTATCTCTTCTAGCACCCACCAATCATCCCTGACACCTGATGACAGTGAAGAGTTTGAGGATAAACAGCAGCAAAACCCCACACCCCCTGATGAAGGTTCTGATTCTGAATCTGAAACTGACTCAGATGGTTCAGAGGATTTCAAAAGTGCTAAGGCCTCTATGCGACCCTCTGAAGGCTCTGATCAAGAATTGGAGGAACCACTGTTCACTATAGGCCACTTTTCTCCTAAGAAAAAAGAGGAGAGTGTTGAAGACATACGTCTAATTCACAGGTCTGAAAGAGCCATAAAAGGTAGACCTCCAAAGAGATTTGCTGATGAATTTGCTAAAGCAGCTAAAGCTGTAATTGTTGTTAATGGCTCCAGGAAGGTATTTGAACCTTCAAGTTTCCAAGAAATCCAGGATTTGGACTCGAAGGATGCTGAGCCATGGTTAACTGCCATGAAGGCTGAGCTTGATTCCTTAGAGAGGAACAAAACATGGGAGCTAGTTCCAACAGTTCCAGGGATGAAACTGCTTGACAGCAAATGGGTCTTCAAAGCAAAGACAGATCAAAATGGCAAGGTAGTCACAAAGCCAGATTGGTAGCCAGAGGTTTTTTACAGGTACCAGGAGAAGACTATCACGAGACCTACTCACCCACCATGAGATATGAGAGCATTAGGCTTATGCTCAAACTTGCTGCAGAAGAGAATCTACACGTTTCTCATCACGATGTGAATACAGCATTTTTGTACGGAACCTTAGGTGAATCACTTTATATCCTTCCACCTGATGGCGTACAGGTAAAACAGGGATTTGTTTGTTCTCTGAAGAAGTCCCTATATGGTCTCAAGCAAAGTGCACGATGCTGGCACTCCAAACTCACTGAAGTGTTGTTTTCTCTAGGTTTTCAGCAAGGTAAAGCTGATCCATGTGTATTTGTCAAAAAGGAAGGGCAAAAGAAGCTGTATTGCTTGTTTTATGTTGATGATATACTTTTCTTTTGGAAGGATGTCAAGATGTACAATAGTGCCCTAGCTCAACTGAAGGAGCACTTTGACATGAAAGATCTTGGTGAGGTAACCAACTATCTATCTCTGGAAATAGAGAGAGACGAAGATGGCCAATGTACTCTCGGAGTTTACCAGTTTTTGAGGCAACATAGTATTGCTAATGCTAGTGGAATAATCCAGATGTTCGATTATTTCAGTCGTTGTACATAAAGTACTCACATTTGTAATCACTGGGCCTTTTCTTTGCAAATTGCTCACCAACGGGGATTCCTTGGGTATATTTCCTCACTCCTCCTCTTCTAAATATCTCATCTTTGTCCAGTACTCCGGTGGTTCTATAGTTATCATTCTGTTGTGGCCATTGGATCTATTGTCAGTCACTGCCTCCGGTTCTTTAATCTCTTTCAATGTCTGGCTCATAAGATCAAGCCTCTTGATAACTGTTTGTTGCTCTTCCTGAGGGAGATTCCTAAAGGAGCTGAGAAAATCCTCTTCCAAAGGATTTACAAAGTGCTCAGATTCCTGAAGATGATTGTCTAGAGGAATCGGCTGTTCCTTTTGGCTCACCTGGCTATTTTGATGTTGGGCATGATCCTGCGAATTCAACTCAGGCATGTCTGTCTCCTCCCCACCTGTCAAGTTTTTTTGTGATGTCATTACTTCCATTGGGGATCCATTACTTCCATTTTGTGATGTCATTGCTTCCACTGGGGATCCAAGCTTTGGTTTTGTGGGCCCCTCTGAAGCACCAGTCCTCATCTTACATAAGGGTGCAACAATAGAATTGCGAAAAACTCCTCTGCTTGACAATCTGAATTTCAGCTTGTGAATCAGTGAGGGCAGTCTAGTAGAGGAAAAAGTTAACATAATTTTTTGGATTTGATTTGTGGTATTCAAGAGTTCAGTCCTAACGAGGTCGATCTCTGTAAGTCCAATGCCAAGTAAGTCTGATAAATGTTGTTTGGAACGCTGGGCACCTTTCCAGCTAGGAGTTTGATCTGGCCTTCCACAAATTGTCATGCAAATCTTTTTTGGTTGGAAGATTAAATAAGAAGAGTTTGTTTTAAGAGCCTCTGCGTGTTCTATGTTGAGCTTAGGTGTCTGCTCTTGTTGTCGCCAATTCCCTTTGGTACTATGGTGTTCTGTTAATGCCTGCTTGTTATTAACTGATAATCTGTGGACCTCTTTGGATAATTGGGTTATTTGAGAGGCAATACCTCTAATTTGTTGGAAGATATGCTCAACCGTTCTTGCAATTAGAGTTAATTGGGTGCTCTCCCTACTTGTTATTCCTTCCTCTCTGAGCGGCACAGGATCAACTTGCCCCATTGCTGGATCCAGTTCCACGCTCTCACCTTGAATACTCTCCCCACACTCACAATCATCTTCAAGGGGAGAAAACCGTTTTTTTGTTGGAACTATAAAAGCAGATTTGTTTAAAAAGTCCTCTATTTTAGATTGTTTGGAAACCGGTGAGAGAGCTACATCCTCTGGGTCCCTGTAACGTTTACTAGCAGTCATAGCGTTGCCGTGGGGAGTAAACAAGGAGAGGTTTCCCCAACCAAAAAAGAGAGAAAAAATTAGAAAGTGCTCAGTTTGTTCAATTTAAGAGCTTCTCCATGTGGAGACTTCCAGGAGTTTCAGGAACAAAGTATAGAAGGGAGTTGGCAGTTAATAGCTAGCAGCTGGCGGCCTGCCCAGGATGCTTCACAGAACTTGCCCAAGATGTTTCTCATAGCATAGACAAGAAGGTGCTATTAGAATCTCAGTAGGCTGGTAAGTTTAAAAGTAGAGAAGTAAAAAAGGAAAAATTACTTCCCTGGGTGGCAGTCAACGCTAATTACAGTCCTGTTATCTGCGGAGCTCCGAAGCCTGCTTGCTAAGCCGTTGCCATCTTGGGTCTTATTTCGACCAAGATGGTAATATTTTAGTACACCAGTCACAGAAAATCGCTGATGTGTTAACCAAACTAAACCTGATGGATGCTATAATAATAATAATAATAATAATAATAATAATAATAATAATAATAATAATTTATTATTTGTACCCCGCCCATCTGGCTGGGTTTCCCCAGCCACTCTGGGCGGCTTCCATAGAAACCAAAGATACACTAAAATATCACAGATTAAAAACTTCCCTGAACAGGGCTGCCTTAAGATGTCTTCTGAATGTCAGGTAGTTATTTATCGCTTTGACATCTGATGGGAGGGCGTTCCACAGGGCATGCGCCACTACCGAGAAGGCCCTCTGCCTGGTTCCCCGTAGCTTTGCTTCTCGCAATAAGGGAACCGCCAGAAGGCCCTTGGCGCTGGACCTCAGCGTCCGGGCAGAACGATGGGGGTGGAGACGCTCCTTCAGGTATACTGTGCCGAGGCCGTTTAGGGCTTTAAAGGTCAACACCAGCACTTTGAATTGTGCTCGGAAACGTACTGGGAGCCAATGTAGGTCTTTCAAGACCGGTGTTATGTGGTCTCGGCAGCCGCCCCCAGTCACCAGTCTAGCTGCCGCATTCTGGATTAGTTGTAGTTTCCGAGTCACCTTCAAAGGTAGCCCCACGTACAGCGCATTGCAGTAGTCCAAGCGGGAGATAACTAGAGCATGCACCACTCTGGCGAGACAGTCCGTGGGCAGGTAGGGTCTCAGCCTGCGTACCAGGTGGAGTTGGTAGACAGCTGCCCTGGATACAGATATGACCTGCGCCTCCATGGACAGCTGTGAGTCCAAAATGACTCCCAGGCTGCACACCTGGTCCTTCAGGGGCACAGTTACCCTATTCAGGACCAGGGAGTCCTCCACACCAGCCCGCCCCCTGTCCTCCAAAAACAGTACTTCTGTCTTGTCAGGATTCAACTTCAATCCATTAGCCGCCATCCATCCTCCAACCGCCTCCAGGCACTCACACAGGACCTTCACCGCCTTCACTGGTTCTGATTTGAAAGAGAGGTAGAGCTGGGTATCATCTGCATATTGATGGACACCCAGTCCAAACCCCCTGATGATCTCTCCCAGTGGCTTCATATAGATGTTAAAAAGCATGGGGGAGAGGACGGAACCCTGAGGCACCCCACAAGTGAGGGCCCAGGGGTCTGAACACTCATCCCCCACCACCACTTTCTGAACACGGCCCAGGAGGAAGGAGCGAAACCACTGTATAACAGTGCCCCCAGCTCCCAGCCCCTCTAGACGGTCCAGAAGGATGTTATGGTGGATTGTATCAAAGGCCGCTGAGAGATCCAGCAGAACCAGGGAACAACTCTCACCTTTGTCCCTAGCTCGCCGGAGATCATCAACCAGCGCAACCAAGGCAGTTTCAGTCCCATGATGAGGCCTGAATCCCGATTGGAAGGGATCCAAATGGTCCGCATCCTACAGGCATGCCTGGAGTTGTTCAGCAACCACACGCTCAATCACCTTGCCCAAGAATGGAAGATTTGAGACTGGGCGATAGTTGGCCATACTGGCCGGGTCTAGTGATGGTTTTTTAAGAAGCGGTTTAATGACTGCCTCTTTCAGTGGGTCTGGGAATGTTCCCTCACAGAGGGAAGCATTCACCACCCCGCAGAGCCCATCGCCCTAGAACCAGACAGGGCTCTAGCACTCTCCCGCCCCAGCCCTGCTCCCACGGTGGTGTCTAGCTCCTTCCGAATATGAGTGATTTTATCTGCAAAAAACTTTGCAAAATCGTTGCAGGAGATCTTGGGGTCTTTACAAGGCCCCGGTGGTACAGGTGGTTCCGTTAAATTACAAACCACCTGAAAGAGTCTCCTGCTACTATTTTCTGCAGATGCAATAGAGGCGGTGAAGAAAGTCTTCTTCGCCGTCGCTATCGCCACTTGGTAGGCTCGACGTTGAGCTCTAACCTGTGTCCGGTCAGATTCGGAGTGAGTTTTCTGCCACCGACGCTCTAGCCGTCTCAGCGATTGTTTCATCGCCCTCAGCTCTGAAGAAAACCACGGGGCTGTCCGGGCTCCATGCAATCGGAGAGGGCGCTTCGGAGCCAGACAGTCCATAGCCTTGGTTAACTCCGCATTCCAGTGGGCCACCAGGGAATCAGCTGAAAGGCCATCAACATGGGATAAAGCATCCCCTACCACTCTCTGGAAACCATTTGGATCCATTAAGTGGCGGGGGCGGACCATCCGAGTTGGTCCCACCTCCCTGCAGAGGGGAAGGGTCGCGGAGAAGTCCAGTTGCACCAGGAAGTGATCTGACCATGGCACTTCTTTTGTTTCACTTTTACTTAGTGTCAGATCACCCACATCACTAGAGGTGAACACCAGGTCGTAGGCATGTCCATGACTATGAGTTGGGCCAAACTTATTCAGGGACAGCCCCATGGAGGCCATGCTTTCCACGAAGTCCCGAGCGGCCCCTTGTAAGGTTGTGTCGGCATGGATGTTAAAATCCCCTAGGACAACCAAACTAGGTGTCTCCAGGAGAAAATCCGCCACGACCTGAAGCAGCTCAGAAAGGGAATCCTTGGTGCAGCGGGGAGGTCGGTACACCAAAAGGAATCCTGTACTGCCCCTATTGCCCAACTTCCAGAACATGCACTCAGAAAACTGGATCTTCCCAGTAGGACGCCCGGTGCAAGCTAGTGACTTCCTAAAAATCACTGCAACCCCCCCTCCCCGCCCACATGACCTGGGTTGCTGTGCGTAAGAGAAACCTGGTGGGCAAGCAGCGGCAAGGACAGGCCCATCTGCTTCCTCCAACCAGGTCTCTGTCACACATGCCAGGTCAAATCCTCCATCCACAATCAGGTCGTGGATGGCAGTGGTTTTATTCATCATTGACCTGGCATTACACAGCAACACCTTCAGGTCATGTGGGTTTCCCCTGTTGATTCCCGTATCCATCCGGTCAAGGCCAGACCCGGAGGCAGGGATAGTCTTCAAACAACGACTAAACCTGCCTCCTTGGTAATGACATGGTCTGGTCTTAGCGTAACTTCGCCTCCTGCCCATGATCAGCAAGATCGGATGTCCCAGTGCTTCCCCCCCCCCCCCCGTGGAACATGTCCCAGCCATCGTGTTGGCTGGGGCCCCACTCCCAGGCAGCCCTGATCCCGCCCCTTAAAAAAAAACCACAAACTATACAGAACCAATAAAACAACAACAAAAAAGGAACAGAACAATTATACTAAAATTAATCCCCAACCAAATATCCATCCCACCCACCCCCAACAAAGGAAAAAAGGGAAAAAAGAAATAAAAATTTAAATTGCCACCGACTGCTTGAGGACATTTTATAGCACATTAACCACCTGGAACAGGGAAGCAATGGCAGAGCACTTCCCACACTTCCCCAAAAGTTTGTTCCAAATAAGGGCCTGGGCCACACCCCCTGGGCCAGTTGGAAAAGGCCCTGGAATGGAGCAGGCCCTGCAGTCCTCCCCACAGTCGATGGTCCGAGGCCTCACCGCAGCAGGAGTTCCTTTATAGCTGGGAGAGAGGGCCTGGGCCACGCCCCCTGGGCCAGTTGGAAAAGGCCTTGGAAGGGAGCAGGCCTGGCAGTCCTCCCCACAGTCGATGGTCCGAGGCCTCACCGCAGCAGGAGTCCCTTTTTTAGCTGGGAGAGAGGGCCTGGGCCACGCCCCCTGGGCCAGTTGGAAAAGGCCTTGGAAGGGAGCAGGCCCTGCAGTCCTCCCCACAGCCAATGGTCCGAGGCCTCACCGCAGCAGGAGTCCCTTTATAGCTGGGAGAGAGGGCCTGGGCCACGCCCCCTGGGCCAGTTGGAAAAGGCCCTAGAAGGGAGCAGGCCCTGCAGTCCTCCCCACAGGCAATGGCTAACCCTGTAGGCACACCAATGACAACAGGTTATCAGGTAGATGATACTGAAGAAGCATTTTCTGACACTACACTATACAGAAGTGTGCTAGGCAAACTAAACTTCATTGCAAGATTTTCAAGACCGGACACTGCAGTTAGCATGAATTTGCTAAGCAGACACGTCAACAATCCTACTGTTAAGGATTGGAAAGCTCTGAAACGCATAGCAAGCTATTTGAAAGGCACTATGCGCTACAGACTGAGATTTAACAATCAGAAGTCTGGTGGTCTTGAGATATTTGCTGATGCGAGTTTTGGAAGTGACACCACAGACAGGAAAAGCACGTCTGGAGTTTGCTATATGTACAACCAGGGTCTATTTGATTGGTCGTGCAAGAAGCAAACAAGAGTAAGCTTAAGTTCTTGTGAAGCTGAACTGAATGTACTGTCTTATTCACTTGTGGATTGTGAATGGTTGTTACAATTGTGTAAAGACATGAGAATTCCTGTCAAATGTCCAATCCAGGTTTATCAGGACAACAAAGCATGTTTGGCTTTGCTGACTTCTGAAGGTTGTAAGCAAAGCACGAAGCACTTGCAATTGAAGCTGCAACATGCTAGAGAATGTGTTCAGAAAGGACTCGTAATTGTGTCCTACATGCCAGGTAATGAAATTCCACATAACACTGGTTCTGAGAGATCTGCATTGGCTCCCAGTATGTTTCCGAGCACAATTCAAAGTGTTGGTGCTGACCTTTAAAGCCCTAAACGGCCTTGGTCCTGTATACCTGAAGAAGCGTCTCCACCCCCATTGTTCAGCCCGGACACTGAGATCCAGCGCCAAGGGCCTTCTGGCGGTTCCCTCATTGCGAGAAGTGAGGCTACAGGGAACCAGACAGAGGGCCTTCTCGGTAGTGGCGCCCGCCCTGTGGAACGCCCTCCCATCAGATGTCAAATACATAAACAACTACCTGACATTCAGAAGATATCTTAAGGCAGCCCTGTTCAGGGAAGTTTTTAATATGTAACGCTGTATTGTTTTTAACACTTGATTGGGAGCCGCCCAGAGTGGCTGGGGAAACTCAGCCAGATGGGCGGGGTATAAATTATTATTATTATTATTATTATTATTATTATTATTATTATTATTATTAAATAAAAATTTAAAAGGTGCCAGTATTCACCATGAAGTTGTTACAGTAAGTGCTACACTTTTAACATTTTGGGGGAAAGGTGCCAGCACTGCATACCCTTGAGTACCCTCAGAAAAAAAGCACTGCTGCTACACCTTAACAGTGATGCAGATCAGTGATCTTTTTCAGCCTATTTGCTCAGTATCATATCTACTGAGCTCAGGACATGAAAAATTACCACAATCCAATACAACTGATCATAAATATTACATTACATTATGAATATTATATAGGCAGGTTACAAAAATTAAAATAAGTACGATTCATAATAAAACAGACGGAACAAGAAGCTAGACAAAAAAAGTAAAAAATTTAATGTATTACCGTATTTTTCCATGTATAAGATGAGGCAACACCCCCTAAAAAAGGCTTAACAACTCTGGGCAATTTCCCTCCATTTCCTCAATTTTGAGTCCTCCAAAATAGGAGTCGTCTTGGTGGTGGTGGGTTGGTGTTATACATGGTATATGTTGTGTCCGGCACACTTCCCTGTGTTCCATTCAGCTTTCTGGACTTGTAGCAGAACGTGCACAGCGCTAGCCATTTGGTGCGTAAGCTTGCAGAAAACAGAGTCCACACGCTGTTGTTCTAAACTAACAGCTTTATTGTATTTACAGCGAAACAGCAAAAATAAACAGACCATCCGACACAGCAGACATCGTGTCTTGCTCGCTCGGCAGCAAAGCGAAAGTCAGATAGACAAAGAAACATTTCCCCGGAAGTGGAGATAGTTCCACCCAGCAGGCAGGGCGATGGATTCTGAGCTGTTAACCCTGTAAGCTCTGATTCCCCATCACACCCCCTCTCATCCTGCACTGCTGGGGGCTCATAAGTTTCATCACTTACCCCAAACACAGACCTTTACAGAACTCTCCATGATGCTGGAAGCTCAAAGGTTTCTTGAACCCATCTGCCAGGTTCTTCTAGCTTGGACAGTACTGCAACTTCACCAAGCCTAACTGGATACTCTGACACACATTCTGGAAACGGATGTCTAGGTGTTTGGTTCTGGCCTTAAACTGCCCAGACTCTGCCAACTTCAGACAGGGTTGATTGTCCTCCCACCCCATGACGGGTAAACAACAATCCCCGCAGATTTCCTGAACCAAACAAACATAGAACTCCAATTCCTGACAAAGCTCAGACAGCGCACTGAATTCAGCTTCAGTAGAGGAAAGCGCAACAAGACTTTGCTTCCGGGACTTCCACCGAACCAGAGAGTCCCCAAACTTAATTACCATCCCAGACATGGACTTCCTGTCATCCAGATTCGCCCAATCACTGCCTGTCCAGCACGTCAGCTTGATGTCACCCTTAGCTGACAGCTTGAGACAGAAATCCTTGGTATCCTATAGGTAACTCAGCACCCTCTTGATACCATTCCAGGCACTCACACTCGGGTTTGTAGCTTCCCTGCTGAGCAGATTGGTAGCAAAAGCTATGTCAGGTCTGCTCCACAGGGACAGATACAACAGACTACCCAGAGCTGACTGAAAGAGCTCAGCATTTTCGAACTTGTTCTACTTGCTGACTGTCTTTCACGTAGCTTGTCTCCATGGGTGTCCTGACCCCTGCACATTCAGACATTCTGAACTTCTCAAGCAACTGCTCAATCTTGCCTTTCTGACTGAGCAAGAAGCTACCGTCTTCAGACCTCTCTATCTGCACCCCTAGGTAAACTTTCACGGAACCTAAGTTCTTGAATTGGAACCTTTTCCCAAGCTTTGTGGCAAAGCCTTGAACCTGCTTCTCTGTTCTTGCCATGTAAATTATATTGTCCACAAAAATCAAGACCAGTTCTTGTGACTCCCCTGACCCATTCAGGTACAGGCAGCTGTCAGCAAGACTCCTCTTGAAACCTAAACTCTCTAAGGCTTCATTCCGACACAAGTTCCAATTCCTGGCCA
The DNA here is from genome assembly GCF_964270895.1 of Podarcis filfolensis. Taxonomy (NCBI): domain Eukaryota; kingdom Metazoa; phylum Chordata; class Lepidosauria; order Squamata; family Lacertidae; genus Podarcis; species Podarcis filfolensis. Next base: position 18,611,150 of record NC_139619.1, read on the forward strand.
ACTGTTTCAGACCATAAATGGGCTTGTGAAGTTCCCACACTGAATCTGGCCTATTGCCCTCAAACCCTGGAGGAGGAAGCATGTACAGATCCTCCTGGAGGTTTGAGTTTAAGTAGGCTACATCCACATCAAAGTGATGCACCAGCAAACCTCTTTGTGCAGCAATGGCTAAGAGCATGCACAGAGTTTCACTACGGGAAGTAGGAGCATACACCTCGGTGTAATGCAACCCTTTCCGCTGCATGAACCCTCTGGCTACTAGCCTAGCCTTGTACTGTGGTTCTCCAGTTGCTGTGGGTTTAAGACAATAAACTCAGCGGCTGCTCACAGCCTGCTTGCCAGCTGGCAGCATCATGATGGAGAACACACCTAGAGACTCCATTGAGTTCATCTCCTTCTGCATTGCCTCTTCCTGGCTTCTGCTTCAGGCAGTTTCTGAACATCCTCAAAACTCTCAGGTTCACACTGAGCTACACCAACCCACACATTTGTGACCTCAAAACTGTCGGGTGGTATACCTTTAGAGGCATGAGTTGAATGCCTTAGCGCAACTTCAGGTACTCCCTCTGACCCACTAGGGCCAGCTGGATCATCCTCGGTGTCAGAGAGCCCCCCCTCTGATTTGCTGCGCCTCCTGGACTTCTCAACTGGACTTGTGGGTGAGGACGGTGCACTCTTTTGCTCTTACTTGATAGCTTTAGGAGATGCCCTTGGCTGTTCCTGCTCTGGGTCTGGACTCTGTGCCTCAGCAGCAGGATAAGTTTCCAGCTCTCCCTCATCAGCAGAGTCAAGCAGACTCTCTGAAAGAACATCAGGGTTCCCATGTATGTGTGTCCACCCACTCTGCTCACAGAACTCAGCACTCCTGCTGACTAGAACCCTGGACTGATTGCCTTCTGGATAGGCAAATCTCCACCCCTTGGTTCCTGGCTCATACCCACAGAAGATCATCTTTCGGAACCTGTTCCACCCTTTCTGCATTTGGCCTTTGGCACAAGGACCCAAGCCTCACAGCCAAATACAAGGAAGAAATGCACCTTGGGCTTCTTACTGTGTAGCAGAAAATAGGGTGTGTCCCCTATAACAGAACTGTACGAATGGTTCAGAGTGAACAAAGCGGCCCGCCATGCTTCCCCCCAAAACCTCTGGGGGAGCCCAGCATAAAAAAGCATCGCTTCCGTCATCTCCTGAAGCGTTCTGTTCCTGCGTTCTGCAATTCCGTTCTCCTGGGGACTGTGTGCGACAGTCAGCCTGTGGCATATCCCTTTCTGGCAGAAGAAACTCTGCAGCGCAGACCCGGTGAACTCTCCACCACGATCTGATTGAAAGCTCTTAACACGCAGTGAGAACTCTAACTCAACTGCAGTTATCCAGTCTTTCAATAATGCTGCAGCTTCTCCTTTGTGCTTCAGTGTAAAGACCCAGCCGTTCCGTGAAAAATCATCCACAAGCGAAAGAATGAATTTGGTCCTGCCCAGACTAGTAACTGGCATAGGGCCACACAAATCTGCATGGACTAGCTGAAAAGGTTTGGTGGTTACCCTGTCAGACCTGGGATAACTACACATCTGAACCTTAGCTTTTTTACAAGCCCTGCAATCAAGGTATTTGTCACATACCTTCATTTTGCACCCCTCAGTGCACCCTGGGACCTTCTTCACGTATCTCCAGTTCACGTGTGCCATTCTTCTGTGCCAAAGATGCTGACAGCCATCATGGATTGGAATGTTGGCACACTGTGCTTGTGCTGACTCAGTGGGACTTTTACCTGCAATAGGTGTTTCTAGCACAAGCAGCCTGTCTTTGCATTCAACACTGACCAGTTGATGCCCACCCCTGGAAATGAGACACGTGTTATTCTCAAAACACACTCTGAAACCGTCAACAACAAGAGCAGAAACAGATAGCAATCAACAGGACATCTCTGGGATGACGTAAGCTTGAATCTTTGCCTGTAAGAAAGAACAATACAGAGAGCCAGACATGGTGAGAGCACGTTTGGAGCCATCTGCAAGGGAAACAGAGCATCCAGTTTTCACAGCCTTGCAGTTCCGCAGCAAACCACCAGAGGGCACTAGGTGATGCTAAGCTCCACTGTCAATCACCCAGCTCAGCACATTGCTATGGTTGCAGCTGGTCTCTGTTGCCATGCTAGCCGCCAGATGATGTAAGGACGTGTCTCTGCCGCCAGTTCCCTTGGGACTCTTGCAAGGCTTCCCACGCTTGGTCCCAGCCGATATCTGGTTGCTACAGGAGATGGCCTTGAAGCCTTCTAGAGCTTCCACTGGACAGTCCCTCACTAAGTGGGAACTAGAGCCACATCTGTAACATTGTCTGGAGGAAAAAGCTTTCACTGTTTCTTCGCTTCTCCCTGCATCCCCACTCCTGGGTTCAGCACAGCCTGGGCCTGCTCACCCCCCAGCTTTCTGCCTCCTCTGCTCCTCATCACAAAGTCGGCCCACAATATAGTCCCGATCAAGCTGCACCATCGGCATCGTTTCCAGGGTTAGAACTAAATTCTCATAGCTCTTGTCCAAAGAACTCAGCAGAATGTAGACCTTAAGCTCCTCAGAGAGAGGTACATTCAGCTGTCGGAGCCTATTGAAAGTGGCCAGCATCTGCGTGATGTGGTCTCTCACAGACCCCCCCCCCCGAAGCCAGCCTCATCTCAAAAAGACTCCGCATCACGTGAATTTTGGCTCCAGCCATTGTGCATAGGTGCACACGTTCCAGAGCCTCCCACACTGCTTTGGACATCGTTAATCCATCAACATGAGGCAATTGGGAAGAGTCTAGGGCAAGCACTATATGAGCCATTGCCCTCTGGTCCCTCCTTACTGCGGAAGCAGCCGCCACTCTTGCTGCCTGGTCTGCCCCTGCAGCTGCTGGCATGGGCTCATTATGCGTACAGTCCCAAAGTGCCTTGCCTATAAGCCAGTACTTTACTCTTCATGATCAGTCCTCCCAGTTGTGCCCATTAAGTCTCTCAAAAGGGACAGTGAAGGTTTCCTGAGCCTCTGCCATCTTCCCTCGGGGCTAAGCCTTACTCACACTTTCTGCCAGTCGGTTCCTTTGAAGATGCCTCTTCCAGCAGGCGCTTTCCTTCACCAGCGAGTTCAACCACCTCTGCTCTATGCACACAGCAGCAGGCAGGATCTCAAAGCTGGACTGCAACTCTGTAGCTCTTCACACACACAGTACAAACGTGGCTGCTTCCATAACCTGTTGTGTCCGGCACACTTCCCTGTGTTCCATTCAGCTTTCTGGACTTGTAGCAGAGCGTGCACAGCACTAGCCGTTTGGTGCGTACGCTTGCAGAAAACAGAGTCCACACGCTGTTGTTCTAAACTAACAGCTTTATTGTATTTACAGCGAAACAGCAAAAATAAACAGACCATCCGACACAGCAAACATCGTGTCTTGCTTGCTCGGCAGCAAAGCAAAAGTCAGACAGACAAAGAAAGACTTCTCCGGAAGTGGAGATAGCTCCACCCAGCAGGCAGGGCGATGGATTCTGAGCTGTTAACCCTGTAAGCTCTGATTCCCCATCACAGTATATACCATACTGACCTGAAAATAAGCCACACTTTCCCCCAAAATTTTGGCCGTGAAAAGTTAAAGTGCGGCTTAAATTTGCGACCTTACAAAAATTGGCTTTTACTATATCACTGCTGAAACAGACATATGGTAAAATGGAACAAAAATGTTTTATTGCCAATTTGCGAGCTTGAGACTGTTGTGATGAAGTGAAGGCACGAGACAGGTGTTGATCATCAGGTGAGCTGTGCGGAAGCAAGCTGCCAGCTAAGCCCGCAGAGGCTCCTTTTATTGACACAATATGCAAAACCAGGCAGATACATTTTGGACTGTGACCCTTACACATCTTTCAGTCCCGAGATCGAGGGGTGGTACAGGTTATTTTGGCACCTGTTTCCACCGCGTCACTTTCCCCTTGCGCAATGTTTACTCGAAGGTGACAAAGGTCACAGACAGGGCACCGCAGACTACTAAGACTGCAAAAGGTTAGACATAGGGCAAAATGTTCAGACAGCTGTGGCTTTATCTGTGAGGGGGAGTGTGCTCCACACCCCAAGGTCACACTTTCAGGCAGCTGAGGCTGCCCACGGGGGGGGGGGGGAGAGTGTGCTACCCAACCCAGCGATCATTCCTACATCTCCCCTTTTCTATCTATCTGAGCGTAGGTCCTGAGTCTGCCCGTGCGCTGTGTGTCAAGCTGGGCATACTCCAAATTGGAGGAGTTCATAATGCCAGGAGCAAGGCATCAAAGCCAAATGTGATTGGAAGCAGAGAGGGCTATGACACGGGGACCAGAGCGAACTTTGCAGAGTTGTAAAATGGAGGGAATGCATTGCATGCAACAACAACAACAGCAAATTAGGCAGGCTGTAAACATGACAGCATAGGCAAAGATCTGTTTGAGCCATACGAGGTTGGGAAGCCAACTGGTGAGCCAGTTCCACAGTCCATCAAAGCCTTTATCACGGGTAATATGCGCAGTGAGGTTCGCCAGTTCTCTCAGGTGTCTGCCAATGGAGTGGCTATTGTCAGTCAGATTGAAACAGCACATGTGTTGGATGGTTTCACAACCTAAGTTATGCTTTAACAGAAGGTAATCAATAGAGGCATGATTATCAAGAATAGCAGAACGCAGTTCCTGTTGTTCAGCATTAAGTAAAGCAATAGCTCAAGAAGTGGCATTAATTGTCTTTGGAGCATAGCAGGCTAAGGCAGATAACATTTACGCGTTGTACACTGAAAGACTGGGCACTCCTACCAAGGAGGCAGCAAGAGACATATATTCAGCTTTGTTCAACAGGTGTACATTAGCATCGCATTGCTCCATCAGACGGATGGCTCTGGGAAAATGCGAGCGTGGTGCTTTGGGTTAAAACAAGAGCAAGACGACTGAGGCAGCATTCAGTGCCATCACTCATATTTGCTGCTATGTAATTAAAAGTACGGCTCCCACAAGAGAAGAACCAGCCTTGGGACAGCATGATGTGAGCGTAATTGAAGGTAACATTCACTGTCTTCTTGCAATTCAGCTTTGGCCCTTGCTGGGCTAGGCCAGCAAGGCCTTATCAACTGAACAATTAACAAAGGTTACACAGGTGACATTGCAGCACCGGCTGGATAAGGGGTGTAGAGAGAAAAAGCAGAAGCAGGAAGGGTCTTTGCAATTGCTCCCCAGAGTGCCATGGAGGGATAGGCGACTGTCAAATTCTCATAAATGTGCGGACTAGTATCTTTGCCTACCCTCTCTGGGTGATGACACACTGGGATAAGACAAGTTCCTAGAAGCTCTCCAGCCTTAACTGAATTACTGAGGCAGAAGTGAGAGACATTGACTTCCGGTTGGTCGCCCTGTAATGGCAGACGGGAGCTCTTTTGGCTGAAAGAGCCCCAGCACACTGAAGCAAGGGGAGGCCGCAAGAGCGACACGGTCCCTCAGGAAAAACCTCAGATCGAGCGTTCTGAGGACCTGGTGATCCGGTGGGTGCCTTTTGGTGACTCCCCCACTCCCCGGTAAGCTTGTAAAGAGCCCTGAGAGCAAGTGGGGTTGGAGACGCGGCACAGCGGAAACGATTGCTTCCTTCACAGTGCGAAGCTCCAAGTCTGGCGATCGTGAGCGGCCAATTCCTAAAAAAAAAAAAAAAGGACTAAAAATTCGGAACTGTGAGTAAAGGACAAAGCTTAAATTTTACGAATATTGGGAGAGAAAGGGATTTAAAAACGGAGGTCGATCCCTTTCGCCGAACTAAAGGAGAGTCGGTAACCGAGGACCGAAGCCCTAAGAGAGAAAAGACTGTTTTAAAGTTTGCAAGTTAAGTTTAAAGCCCCCCTTCTGCAGGAGGAAGGGGGGAATTATTTGAAGTTTTAAAAACCCTGCGAGACTGTGTATTAACACTAAGAAACGCCTTCATTTTGTAGCAGACCTCCCGGTAGGGAAAGACTAGACTCCATTGTGATGTCACAATGGAAGAGAAAACATTCAACTTTCGTTTCCATTGACTATGTTATATTGTATCCTGCTGCTGTCTGGATTTGTTTTAAAGTAGCTAAAAGTATCTGCTACCCCCAGGACTGCCTTTTAAATACCAAAAGGGATTTAGAAAAAATTTTTCACAGCCTGCCTTTTAGCAATAAGGAGCTGGGGGGCTGCTGGCTGCCTGAAACTGACACCTGTGGGATTGTGGTGGTGGGAATCTGTTTTCCTCTTCTTCTCCGCTTACTGTGGGATTGACCTTGAAATTCCTGAGTAACTATGAGTGCTGATAAACCAGACAAGGGAACTGGAAGACGTGGCTCTAAAAGTGCAGCAGCTTTTGAGGACTCTGTAATGCAACTGTTGTCTGAGAACAACACGAATTGTAACTCAGAGGGTATAGAAAAACTAAATAAAAAGCTTGAAGATTTGAGTGTGGAACTGAAAGAGGTTAAGACTGAGGTTGCAACACATGAGACAAGGTTGACACAACTTGAGACAGTTAGAGTTACTGATTTGGAAAGATTACAATATGAAAATGAAAATTCGATTGCATTTCTTCAGATGAAGGAACAAGAATCTCATCTAAGATTGACAGGTGTCCCTCAACAGGAAGAAGAGCGACTCAAGGAGTGGTTGGCAGATCAATTTGTGGCATGGTGGGACTTGAAAAAAGAAGAAGTTGACTTGTGGATAGAAAAGGCTTATAGATTTGGCCCTAAAAAGGATTCAAAAATTACCTATAATTGTATAGTGGTCTTTAAGACCAAAGAACAAAGAGATACCATTCTGGGACTGCATTACAAAAAAGGCCTAAAAATTCAGGATAAACCCATCATTCTTTTTAAAGAGATTCCTAGACACATCTTGAGCCTGAGATCCAACTTCACACATTTGGCAAACATTTTGAGGGGGGGAAATATCTTCTTCAGGTGGGAATTCCCAGAGGGTCTCTCCTTCAAATTTGGAGGAAGAAAGCAAAGAATCAAGACTGTTGGAGAGAAAGACAGATTTCTGCAAAAGTACTCGGTGGAACTTGGATTGGAAAGCCCACAGGTGCCAGGGGCAGGAGCAGCGACCCCCTAATTTATCATCATGGCTTTGAGAATTTATTCTTGGAATGTTAATGGCTTAAATTCTCCACAGAAAAGGAGGCAGGTTTACCATGTTTTGGCAAAGCAGAATTTGGAAGTAATTTGTTTACAGGAAACACATATTACAAGATTATATAGAAATTTTTTATCAAATAAGAAACTTGGTCAAGAATTTATTCCTTCAGACAAAGTGAAAAAAAGAGGAATGGTTTTCTATGTTAAAGAAAAATGGAATCCAAAATTGATCTTTAAAGATGAGGAGGGAAGATACATTGCAGTGGAAATTACAGCACAAGGAGAAAAATATTTGTTATTGGGAATCTATGCACCCAATGATGGCAAAGCAGAATTTTTTAAGAAACTGGAAACAAGTCTTCTGGAACATTTGGATTATAAATTAATTTTAATTGTAGATTTGAATGGAGTAGAACTCAGAGACAAAAAATACTGAATGCTGGCAGATTACCTAAGACTTTCTTCGAAATAACTGATAAATTTGATCTGTCAGATATATGGAGAGTTAGAAATCCAACTGAAAAAGCCTTCACATTTTATTCAGATGCAAACCAATCATTTTCGATAATTGATTATTTATGGATATCCAGGGACTTGGTTCCTAAAGTATTGAAAATGGAAATTTGTCCTAAAACTTGCTCAGATCATAACACAGTTTTTATGGAAATGAAAATATTTCTACAGGGATCCTTCAGATGGAGAATGGATGATGATTTATTGAGGAATGACCAAATTGTAAATAAAGCCCAAAAAGCCCTAAAGAACTATTTTGAAATTAATATGAACCAGGGAGTGGTAACAAGGGTTATTTGGGATGCCAGTAAAGCAGTAATGAGGGGATTCCACATTCAACAAAATTCAATCAGGAGAAAGATTCAGAATGAGAAAAAAGATAAAATTTTGGAACAACTAAAAGATAAAGAGAAGATCCTTAGAGGTAACCCAAAGAATTTGCAGACACAAAAGGAAATCAAAGCTCTACAGATTCAATATTCACAGATTATTTATCAAGAAATAGAATGGAAAATAAGGAGGATGAGACAAAGGAACTTTGAATCTGCAAATAAATGTGGGAAACTTTTAGCTTGGCAATTAAAAAAGAGGCAAAAACAAAGCACTGTCACAAGTATCATTGCAGAAGGAAAGTCTGTGGAGAACCCTGTGGACATAAGATGTTTTCAGAAATACTATAAACAACTGTATAAAAAGAATAAAGATGATTTTGCTAAAATTGAGCAATTTATTAGAATTACCGTATTTTTCGCACTATAGGACGCACTTTTTCCCCTCCAAAAATGAAGGGGAAATGTGTGTGCGTCCTATGGGGCGAATGAAGGCTTTCGCTGAAGCCTGGAGAGCGAGAGGGGTCGGTGTGCACCGACCCCTCTCGCTCTCCAGGCTTTAGGAGAGCCGCAGCGCCAGCCCCACAAGGTCGGGGGACAGCGGGGAGGCGGAACGCCGCCATCCCGCTGTCTCCCGATGTGGTTTGGAGGCTGACGGCGGGGAGACGCGTGCTTCTCCCCGCTGCCTGCCCCGCAAGCTCCGGGGACAGCTGGGAGGCGCAGCGCGTCTTCCCGCTGTCCCCGGACCTGGTCTGCAGGCGGGCGGCGGGGAGAAGAGCGCTTCTCCCCGCTGCCTGCCCCACAAGCTCCGGGGACAGCTGGGAGGCGCAGCGCGTCTTCCCGCTGTCCCCGGACCTGGTCTACAGGCGGGCGGCGGGGAGAAGAGCGCTTCTCCCCGCTGCCTGCCCCGCAAGCTCCGGGGACAGCTGGGAGGCGCAGCGCGTCTTCCGATGTCCCCGGACCTGGTCTGCAGGCGGGCGGTGGGGAGAAGAGCGCTTCTCCCCGCTGCCTGCCCCGCAAGCTCCGGGGACAGCTGGGAGGCGCAGCGCGTCTTCCCGCTGTCCCCGGACCTCGTCTGCAGGTGGGCGGAGGGGAGAAGAACGCTTCTCCTCGCTGCCTGCCCCGCAAGGTCCAGGGACAGCCGGCCCCACAAGCGCCTGGGGGGAAATAAATTTTTTTTTCTTTATTTCCCCCCAAAAAAACTTGGTGCGTCCTATGGGCCGGTGCGTCCTATGGTGCGAAAAATACGGTAATGGTTTGCAGAAGATTCCCAATGGTAAAAGGATCCTACTAAATGGACTAATTACAAGACAGGAGGTGGAAAATGCAATAAACTTAATGCAACTTGGCAAGGCCCCGGGACCAGATGGTTTATCAGCAAAATATTACAAGACACTGAAGGACTGGCTTATTCAGCCACTGCTAGAAGTTTGCAACAAGATCTTAGGAGGGGGTAGAGCACCTGAAACCTGGAAGGAAGCTTATATTACTCTGATTCCAAAACAAGACCAAGATAGATCTAATGTAAAAAATTATAGACCAATCTCTCTACTTAATGTGGATTACAAAATTTTTGCTAATATATTGGCCAACAGGCTGAAGAAGGTTATGTCAGAATATATCCATAAGAACCAGGCAGGTTTTCTGCCTGGAAGACATATGAAAGATAATATTAGGAATATAGTAGATATTTTGGAAAAGTTGGAAGCAAGAAAAAATTGTAAAGCAATATTAATGTTTCTTGATGTGGAGAAGGCCTTTGACAATGTATCTTGGAGTTTTATGATACATAATTTAGAAAGTATTGGGGTGGATCAAAATTTTTTTAATGTGATCTATCATTTCCAGATCTATCATGAACAAAAAGCTAAAATTATAGTAAACAATGTGGTATCGGAGGAAATTAGAATTGAGAAGGGTACCAGGCAAGGGTGCCCACTTTCCCCTCTGCTGCTTATCTCGGTCTTTGAGGTCTTGTTAAGTATGATAAGGAAAGATGAACAAATTAAAGGTATTGTAATAGGATCCAAACAGTACAAATTAAAAGCCTTTGCAAATGACTTGCTGTTGACACTACAAGACCCAGACTCCAGTGCAGTGAAAGTTCGGACAGGTAGCAGGATTTAAGCCAAATAAGAGCAAAACCAAAGTATTAGAGAAAAATGTGGATAACGAGGAAAGGAAATTATTACAAGAAAATATGGGCTTACTTTTTGTGAAAAAAGTTAAATACCTGGGGTTAACTTGTCGGTGAAAAATTTGAATTTATATAAAGATAATTATGAGAAATTACGGAAGAAGAAGAAGAAGAAGAAGAAGAAGAAGAAGAAGAAGAAGAGGAGGAGGAGGAGGAGTTTGGATTTGATATCCTGCTTTATCACTACCATAAGGAGTCTCAAAGTGGCTAACATTCTCCTTTCCCTTCCTCCCCCACAACAAACACTGTGAGGTGAGTGGGGCTGAGAGACTTCAGAGAAGTGTGACTGGCCCAAGGTCACCCAGCAACTGCATGTGGAGGAGCGGAGACGCGAACCCGGTTCCCCAGATTGCAAGACTACCACTCTTAACCAGTACACCACACTGGCTCTCATTTCATTCACTGGAATGAAATTAAGAGAGACTTAGAGAGTTGGTCGAATTTAAAATTATCATTAATGGGCTGGATTTCTGTGGTTAAGATGAATGTATTGCCAAAGATGTTTTTGTTTCAAGCCCTTCCAATTATTGACAATGTGAAATGTTTTAAAGAATGGCAGAAAGTTCTATCTAGATTTATCTGGCAGGGGAAAAAACCCAGAATTAAGTATAAATTACGAATGGATTCAAAAGATAGAGGGGGATTCTCCTTGCCAGATTTGAAGATCTGTTTTGAAGCAGCAGCTCTCTGCTGGATTAAGGAATGGATATAACTAGAGGATGCCGATGTTTTAGATTTGCAGGGATTTGACAATGTGTTTGGATGGCATGCATATTTATGGTATGACAAGGTAAAGGCCCATAACGGTTTTAAAAACCATGTAATTAGGAAATCTCTATATAATGTTTGGATGAAATACAAAGATCTTTTAGATAGGAAAACACCCAGATGGCTTTCGCCAATAGAGGCAAAGGCCCAGAAAAAATTAAATATGGAGACCAAGTGGTTGAGATATGCAGACCTGTTATTGGAAGATAAAGAAGGATTTAAATTAAAACCATTTGATCAAATTAAAGATAAAATAGATTGGCTACATTAACACCAGATTAATGAATTGTATAAATTAGATAAGAAAGATGGTTTTGCTTCGGAAAAAACTAAGTTGGAAACGGAGTTGTTGGACTCTAAAGTTAAAAATCTGTCTAAAATGTATAATTTATTGTTGGAATGGCATACAAAGGATGAGCAAGTTAAATCAGTGATGATAGATTGGGCAAGAGATGTGGGACACAACATAATGTTTGAAGACTGGGAAAGGTTGTGGAGGAAGGGGGTCAAGTTCACTGCATGTACAGTGTTAAAGGAAAATATTATGAAAATGATGTATAGATGGTACTTAACCCCAGTAAAATTGTCAAAGATATAATAACTTCCGCAGGAGCCTTTGCTCCTCTCAGCAAGTCAAACAGTGGCTGCAACTGTGCGGTGGATAATTTATAATATGGTCTGATCCAGTTAATGTGTCCTAGAATCTGCTGTAAGCTTGCCAGCATTAGTGGCTGAGGAAATTCCAACTGAGGGCAGAATAGGTAGAGAGGATTTTGTGTCCTAGATACAAATAAGGATACTGGTGTTGGACTTTTTCGGGTGCAATTAATAATCCACTGTGCCCTAGGATCTGGGAAAGACCCTCTATATGTGATTCTGCCCCAACCTTTCCCCCAATAAGCAAATCATCTGTGAAATGATAGACCAACAGCTCAGGGTATTTGTCCTGGAAAGGTTGCAGGGCTTGATCTACAAAGTACTGGCACAAGGTTGGACTGTTAAACATACCCTGTGGCAGTACCTTCCACTGATATATTTTTGCTGGGCGTTCATTGTTTAGCACAGGAATGGTGAAAGCAAACTTTTCCCTGTCAGTGCTGGCTAGCAGTATGGTGAAAAAACAATCTTTTAAATCTACAAGGCACAATTGATATGAGGAAGGGATCAAGTTGGGATTAGGCAAACCAAATTGCAGAGGACCCATAGGTTGTATGCATTGATTGATGCTCCTAAGGTCGTGCAGAAGCCTCCAATGGCCAGAGCGTTTTTTAATGATGAAAACTGGAGAATTCCAAGCACTAACGGAGACCTCTATATGCTGGGAAGCAAGTTGCTCCACCACCAGGGCATGCAAAATTTCTAATTTCTCCACTGATAGCGGCCACTGCTCAGCCCAGACAGGTTCAGATGTTAGCCACCTTAAAGGCAGCACTGTGGGTGTGTGGGTGTGGGTGGGTGTCAGACATTAATTTCAAGTGTTGCGTCCAATTTTTGCAACAAATCTCTGCCCCAGATGTTCAAATGCACAGGGAGTACAAAAGGACGTATAGTTGCAATTTTGCAACCATCTTGTGTACGTACTGTGACCCAAGACAAGCTCTGTCACCCTGGCTGGCTTCCCCCCACGCCCCAAAGCTCCTTGTTAAGAGCGGTTGTTGGCCAGGTGGGTGGCCACTCTGCTGCAGAGATCACCGTAACATCTGCACCCGTATCCAAAAGCCCTGAAAAGCAATTCCATTCAGGGTCAGCTCTAGCTTGGGCTTTTCTTGCATGATAGGTATTGCCAGAGCAACCAAGGGAGAATCAGGGAGGATGGAGTTAATCTCTCCCTCAGCGCAGCATGTGTTTGCTGCGGCAGACGCAGCAACAGGAAGTAAAACTAGCTGTGCCACAGCCTGTCCTTTAGACAGAGACTGAGGAAGCCGAGTCCAGATTTGCACATTAAGAGCTTCTCTGCACTCAGCTTCAATCAGATCAGGAATCACAAAAAATCCCTGCTTCCCTGCCTGGGACTTTGGGAGAATTAAACCCACTGTCCCTGCAGGTATGGGTCCTTTGACTTGAGTGGGGACATTATGGACTTCTCCTGGCAAATGGAACACTGTGTCTTTCTGCACAATCAGATCCAGCCCTGCCCTGTCTTTGGAGGCAGCTGTGGGACTGCCTGCACAGGAAACACCCCCTTTTTGTCCTGGGCTTGGGGACAGCCCAATTGGAAGTTTCCCGGGCTTCGGCACTGACTTGCCCAGTGGTACCCCTTGTTGCAAATGGGGCATTTCTTTGAAAGGCGCACAGCTGTGTGCTTTGAGGACCTACATTCTCTCTGGAAATGTCCAAATTTTCCGCATTTGAAACAGGCTTTATTGGTCTTATCTGGGGGGCACAGGGCAGTGGCTAAAACAGTAGCCTTATGGGCCTGTGTGCCGATATATTGACAAGCTCTTAACATGTCAGACAGGTTTAAGTCATTGGACGCTTGGGCTGCCCACAGTGCTTGTTTGCAATCTGCGTTTGCATGCTCCACTGCCATCTTAAGTAAGATTTCATTGGCAGCGTCAGGGTTGTCAATTTGCATTGAGATGGCCTCCTGTAATCTATCTGTGAAATCCAGAAAGGAGTCAGATGCGCCTTGTCTGATACTAGCAAAGCTCTTTGAGGGCTTGCCAGATTCAGGAACTTTCTTAAAGGCTTGGTATATGACTGTATGACTTGTTGGTGTTGGGAGGGAGGAGGCTGGGGAAAGGGAAATTGTAAGGAAGTTGGGAGGGGGAAAATTCCTCACGGTGGGATAGAGCTGTTACTTGCAGGTGTGACCTTGAACAACTTGAACAGTACTGGGAACCAAATGATAAGACATGGAGGGAACAACAACGAGGAGGGGGGCAGTGGCTGCTGCTACTGCGGCTGCTAGAAGGGATAGTGGACAAAAAGAGACGGGAGATAAGGAGTAGACAGATCTCATTGCTCTGCAACTTTCTGAATTCAGGAAAGAAAGGATTCAATCAATGCAAGATTTTACTCAACAGATTCGCAGTGATATGGAAAAATCTAATCAAACATTGATTGAACAAGTGCATAAGGACATTGAAAATTCTAATAGAGTTTTGAAAGAGCAATTTGGGATACTGGGAGACAAGGTTAACAAACTGGAAACTAAGGTAGATAAACTGGAAAAAAGCCAGAGAGGTGGTTGGAAAATTGAGAAAGGAACAAAAAGAGATGGCGGAAACTGTGGAAGGGGTTCAAGGGAAACAGAATGAATTGGAGGATCAGATCCTCCTTCTGCAGTTGAGGGAAAGAGACAGGACACTACGCATAAGGGGATTTCCAGAATCTGACACACAGCCTAACCTGGAAACATATGTTTTACAGACAATCTCGGAGTGGATGGGAGAAAGCAAAGATTGGTTGGACGGGCTTTCTGAGAGCTGTTTTAGAATTAGGTCATGCAAAAATCAAGAACAAAGGCAGCCAGGAGATATTTTATTAACGTTAAAAAGGTAAAGGTACCCCTGCCCGTACGGGCCAGTCGTGTCCGACTCTGGGGTTGCGCGCCCATCTCGCTTAAGAGGCCGGGGCCAGCGCTGTCCGAAGACACTTCCGGGTCACGTGGCCAGCGTGACAAGCTGCATCTGGCGAGCCAGCGCAGCACACGGAAACGCCGTTTACCTTCCCGCTAGTAAGCGGTCCCTATTTATCTACTTGCACCCGGGGTGCTTTCGAACTGCTAGGTTGGCAGGCGCTGGGACCGCGCAACGGGAGTGCACCCCGTCGCAGGGATTCGAACCACCGACCTGACGATCGGCAAGTCCTAGGCGCTGAGGTTTTACCCACAGCACCACCCGTGTCCCTTTATTAATGTTAGTATCTAAAAAAATGAAGGATGCAATTCTTCAAAACAGTTTTGAAAAAAATCTTGTGGTTGCCGGACAGAAAGTGGATATTTTTAGAGAGATTCCATTGAAATTGAGACTTAGAAGGTCAAATTACAGGTTCTTAACAACAGCACTCAGGAGAGTTGACATCAGGTACAAGTGGGAATGTCCAGAGGGAATCTCCTTCACATTCTGGAAAAAGAGGTTTAGGTTAACATCAGTATCCCAAGCAAGAGTTTTTTGACAAACACAGGGAGACTTAGAACCCAAACATGAGGGGGGGGGGATCCCCTAGTGGAACAAAAAAAGGCTCTGGAGCGGTTAGCACTGGAAAGTGCAACACCAGAAAAAAACAGATATTGTAACTGACTGACAATGGCTAATCTTAAAATTTTGAGCTGGAACGGGAATGGTTTGAACTGTAAAGCTAAACGTAATCAGGTTCAACATGTAATAGCCAAACAAAAGTTAGATATAATTTGCCTTCAAGAGACACATATTGCCAAAAAACATAATAGGGTCCTAATTAACAAAAAATTAGGTATGGACTTCATCTCATCAGATAAAACAAAAAAGAGAGGAGTAGTCTTTTACATTAATCCTGCACTTGAACCCAAATTGATTCAAAAGGATGAGAAAGGTAGAATCTTAATAATACAGATTAAAATTCAGGGAGAGAAAGTGATTCTGGTTGATATTTATGCACCCAATGATAAAAAAGCAATTTAAAAAAGAAAAGAAACAGAACTACTCCAATTTGCAGATCAGAAGTTGATATTGATGGGAGACTTAAATGGAGTTCTTTCTTTAGATAAAGACAGAACAGCTAGGAAAAAGGAGACGAAAGAAGACTTTTTTTTAACATGACTCAAAATTTAAATATGATAGATATATGGAAAACAAAGCATATGTTTGATAAAGAGTTCACTTACTACAGTCATGTTCACGACAGCAGTTCAAGAATAGATTCCCTATGGATCTCAAAAGAATTGGAGATAAGAGTTTAAAAAATTGAAATCAACCCCAGAACTTTCTCAGATAATAATTCCTTGATTATGGAATTACAAAAAGGAAGTCAAATTTCCTTCAGATGGAGACTAAATGACGACTTACTTGATGATCAAAAATTTATGGAAAAAACCAAAAAGGTCCTGACTGACTATTTTGAAATAAATAGTCAAGGACAGACAAAATTACAGATAATCTGGGATGCAAGTAAGGCAGTAATGAGAGGACTCTTTATACAACAAAACTCATATAAAAGGAAGTTGAGAGAGAAAAAGAGAAAGGATATTCTAGCGGAAATTACAGGAAAGGAGAAACAGCTGCCAAACAAAGCAAATAAAGAGGCAGTGAAACAGGTAATTAAAACTTTACAAACTCAATACTCAATGATAGTCAATGAGGAAATCAGCTGGAAAATAAAAAGAGTGAAACAAAAATATTTTGAGCATGCAAACAAACCAGGGAAATTGCTAGCCTGGCAGTTAAAAAAAAGCGAACAAAGGAACTCCATAAACAAAATTAATCTAAATGGGAAGATCACAGACAAATTGAAAGAAATAAGAGTAGGATTTGTAAAATATTTTTCAGATCTGTATAGGCAAGGGAAAGAAAAAACTTTTAAGATAGAAGAGTGTGAGATATTGCTCAGGGTAAAGGTCCGGCAGGCTTCCAATGCTCATATCTCTGCTTCCTTTGGAACTCTGAGCACAGCAGAGTAAACACAGTGTATTTAGCCTTTTAGCCTTCTGCCCTCTGTGCTTGCCTTTAGTGTGCATAAATCAAGAGTCCAGTCAGCTTCTTTAATCTATAAGTGTATATTTACAGCAGTATAATCAGCACCCAGTGTCCGGTAAAAAGCACATCTCCATTCCGTACAAAAACGAAACCAGAATAACAGAACAAAGAAAACAGATTCTGGATGTCTTACATAGGATCTCTCCACCCCCTCAGAAGGCAGGTTGTACAAACTGAGCTGTTTAACCCTGTAAGCTCAGGTTCACCTCACAAACAGTACATCAGAAACAGTAAGTTATCACATATAAAAGATGAACAAAGGAAGATACTTAATACTCAGATAACAGCCAAGAATTGCTAGAGGCAATAAAAAATTCCAAAAGTGGCAAGTCACCAGGCCCGGATGGACTTATAGCAAAGTTAAATGAACAATTATTGAACCCATTGAAAGATGTCATGAATGAAATACTGAATACAGGCGAAATCCCGGAAACTTGGAAAGAGGCTTACATTACAGTAATTCCAAAACAAGATGCAGACTTACTGCAAATTAAAAACTATAGGCCTATCTCTCTTTTAAACAATTATTATAAATTGTTTGCAAACATACTAGCTAACAGATTAAAAAAATATACTGAATGAGTAAATACACCAAGATCAGGCAGGATTCCTTTCAGGTAGACAAATGAAGGAGAATATAAGGAATATTTTGAATATAATAGAATACCTGGAGGTTAAAAACAAAAAGAAAGTGGCAATGATGTTTATAGACGCTGAAAAAGCCTTTGACAATGTCTCTTGGAAATTCATAACAAAGCTGTTAGACGTAATTAAATGTGGACCCAAATTTTTAAAAGGAATATCAGCAATTTATTCAGAGCAAAAAGCAAAATTAATTATAAATCAGGTAATAATGGACGAGTGTAAGATACAAAAGGGAACCAGACAAGGATGTCCATTCTCACCACTGTTGTTCATCCTGGTACTGGAAGTGCTTGCAAAAAACATAAGAGAAGATAAAGAGATTACAGGTGTAAAAACAGGGAAAGGTGAATTTAAATTAAAAGCATATGCTGATGATTTATGGATGTCAGGGAATCAGGAGCAGGAGCACTGGGGAGAGAGGAATTGGAGAGCGAAGGGGAAGAATCCGAGGGAAGCGTAGGGGAGTATGACAGTGGCCCGAGAGATTCCATGAGCTTCTCCAGCGAATCAGAAGATTCCCAGAAGGGGGCGCCGATGGTCAGAGCAAGGGGGGTCCCAGGGGGGACGCACCAGAAACAAGGAGCCAGAGGGGAACCCCAAAGCAGCAGTGGGGGATCGGGACCAGTTTCCCCACCAGAGCGTAGTGGGGGGGAAGAGTCACATGTGTCAGGGCCAGCGTCCCCTCCAGCGGGAAGAGGTGAGTCAGGGCTGACCACGCCTCCATAGGAGAGTGGGGGAATGGAGGGGAGGTCAGTTGCAGCTAGCCCCCCCGAAGGGGGAAGCAGTGACAGCAGCTGTGAAACGGTCAGGAGGAAAGCTGCTGGCTGGGCGCGCGCGCCAAGTTCAAATGTGCAGGCGCGGGGGACAGCAGGAGACCCGGATGGGGAACCAGCTCCTAAAGCCCGCCGGAGGGAGGGAGAAGGCTCAGGGGAATCAGCGTCAGAAGAGGCTAGAAAGGGAGAGACCCCGGCGGGCAGGCGGACCCAGAGGAGGAAAGAGCAGCAGAAAAGGTGGAGCAAGGCGAGGGTCTTAAACTGGTGTACGGGGGGAGGAGATTCAGAGGGATCATCAGCGGTCTGACAGTTGAGACGTAGAGCTGCGCGCTGCGGCTCTGGAAGTGAAACTGAACTTCAATAAAGACTTTTGTACTTAACAACGAAGCAGCGTTGGTCCTTTGTGAGCTGGGACCTTGGGCAGCTCTGACAATTGATAACAGTGGAAGACCCAAAAATCTCACTCCCCAAAGTAATAGAAAAGATTCAGAAATTTGGGGAAGTGGCAGGATTCAAGCTAAACAGGAATAAAACTAAATTATTAGTTAAAAATTTGAAGGAAGAGGAGAAAAAAAATTTACAAGAAGATATTGAGATAGAAGTCCATAAAAAGGTAAAATAGGGATATGGCTAACATCAAAGAATATAAGTTTATATAAAAACAATTATGAAAAAATTTGGCTTGAGGTTAAAAGGAATCGAGAAATTTGGAGTAGAATGAATCTCTCATTGTTAGGGAAAATAGCAGCGATTAAACTGAATGTGCTGCCAAAAATGTTATTCCTGTTCCAGTCAATTCCAGTAATCCTGAAGGATGAATGTTTTAAAAAATGGCAGAATGGGATTTCTAAATTCATCGGGGGGGGGGCGTGGCAAAAGGCCAAGAATAAAATACAAAATACTTACAGAAATAAAAGATAGAGGCGGGTTTGCCCTCCCAGACCTTAAACTATACTATGAAGCTGCTTGTTTGGTATGGATCAGGGAATAGATGAAACTGGAGAAACAGGAAGCATTAGAATTGGAAGGACATGATAATAGATTTGGGTGGCACGCATATTTATGGTATGAGAAAGGGAAGATACACAGAAGTTTTTATAATCATATAATTAGGAAATCGTTAGTGAGAGTATGGGAGAGATATAAAGATCTATTAGAACAAAAGACCCCCTTGGTGGCTTTCACCACATGAAGCTTTACTGCTCAAACCACTTGGAAAGAAAGGAAAGTGGCTCACATATGCTGATTTGTTAAAAAACCAAGATGGAAAATGGAAATTAATAGAATATGAAGAAATAAAAGACCATTTTCAGAGTTGGTTACATTACCGACAACTACATGAAACATACAAAGAAGACAATAAGAAAGGATTTAGCTATACAACATCCAGATTCCAAAAAGAAGTAGTAGAAGGGAAAGTAAAATTGCTGAAAGGTGCATACAGTATTTTGTTAGAATGGGAGGCAAAAGATGAAGAGGTGAAATCAGTTATGATTAAATGGGCACAAGATATAGGTCATAACATTATGTTGGAAGATTGGGAAAGGTTGTGGAAAACTGATCTGAAATTCACAGATTGTTCCTTATTGAAATAAAACTATATGAAAATGATGCATAGATGGTATATAACACCAGTACAATTAGGGAAAATGTACAAAACCAGTTCAAAACTGTGTTGGAAATGTAAAGAAAAAGAGGGGACTTTATCATATGTGGTGGGATTGTAGCAATTTTTTTTAAAAAAAGGGAAATGTTATATAATGAGTTGAAGAGAATGTTCCATTTAACATTTGTGGAAAAGCCTGAAGCTTTCTTGTTAGGGATTGTGGGAAAAGACCTGCCAAAGAAACTAAAAAACATTTTCATGTATGTGACAACGGCGGCAAGAGTCTTAATAGCACAAGAATGGAAGAATGAGGAAATCCCGACTAAAGAACTGTGGCAAGAAAAATTGATGGACTATGCGGAATTGGCAAAACTGACACACAAACTTCATGACAAGAATAACTGTGACTTTAAAGATGAGTGGGAACCATTTACGAAGTACTTGAAGAAACAACAAAATGAACTGGACTCCTTGGCAGGTTTTGAATAAACATTCACAAACTCTTTATTGATAATATATAGATAGATAAATTGAGGATTTTTACAATTTTACAACATGCAGATAAAATTATGTGTTGAGAAATCAGAGAGAGGAGCTGAGGGAACTCTCGGGGGGTGGGGGTGGGTTTTCTTTTTTCCTTTTAAGGGGGGAGGGGAGGGGGGAAATGGGGGGGGGGGAATAATGTGGACAATGTATTTTTGTTAAAATTGTTATGTTGGAATTCTTAATAAAAACACTAAAAAGAAAAAGAAAAGAAGCCAGGCTCAGCGGAGCTGTTGCTGATACCCTTGGCAGGACGGAAGGAACAGATGGAGGGTTGATAAGAGAAAGTACAGGCTGAACTTCTGCGGGGGCGAAACACTGAATAGCGTCTCTGCAGAGGTGCCATGTATGAAGCACCTGCACCGAAGCTCGTGGCTCTGAATGCAGGGTCTGCCCTATTTTCTCCCAGTCCCTGAACCGGAGAGACCCGCTCTCTGGGTACCAGGGACACTGTGCATCGATTTCTTGCAGGAGAGCATTAAGTGCCTTGCAGGAACAAGGATGCCGTGCTTTTAAAAGGAAATACTGAAGATCTTTATGATGTTGCAACTGTTAGGCAGAAAGGGAACTCTGTTAGGATATAGTTTCCATTCCACCTTAAATGGTCAGGCATGATTGTTGTGTGTCACATGCGTGTTTACTTCCTGCTCACTGGGAGTTTCCGTTTTGTATACAGCTGTTGTTCTGGCTGTTTTCCTGGACACGGATGCAAGCAGTCATGTTTTTCCTTTGTTCTGATCAACGTTGAATAAAGCTGTAAATATGCTCTTCTGTCTGAATCTTCCGTTGCGGAGACTGCTGAAAAGGGCGTGCATGAGTCTTGGAATGTCTCTAAGGCTCGTGTCACTAATTGATGCTGTTTCCATGGGAGACCGGTGATCGTCCGGAGATGACGATTGGGGCCTGCCTGATGGCCTCTGTCTCCCTGGCAGTATCCCAACAGGTTTCGGGCCCAGATTCACGGTGCTTACAGGAGAGTAAGACTGCTGAAGACTGCGAGAGGTATGTGGGGGAAAGCAATACTTTTCTGTGCCGCAGCAGAGGCTTTGAAGTCCAGCAGACTAATTAGGCTGGCAGGGAAGAGCCAGCAGGCCTCGTAATTTATGACCTGCTGAAGATAAGGAGCTTTTGAAGAGGAAAATGCTCACGGCTGAAGTAAAGAGCTGAAATGGAGCTTTTACAAGCCTCAGATGGGGTTCCATACCCAAAGCTTAATGGCCACAACTATCAGACCTGGGCAAGGTACTGTGAGAGCCTGTTGAGACAGTTTGGAGTGTGGCACACTGTGTATGAAGCCCCTCCAGTTCCTCTGACAGATAGATGGAGGGCCGATGAGTCAAGGGCCATAGACGTGATCGTCTTGTCCGTCTCTCTGGAGGAAATTGTAACACTGGCTGGCAACACGAGCCTGCATTTGCTCTATAGGATGCACACACATTTCCCCTTAATTTTTGGAGGGGAAAAGGTGCGTCCTATAGAGCGAAAAATATGGTAGCTTTGACCTTCTGGGACCACGTACTGATGAAAAAGGTTCAGATACCAAAGCACACAGTGAAACAGACTTAGTCAAAGTAAAAAAAGAGACCAGCATCTTAGCAACATGTTCTTTTTATGATAGTGTCCTACATGTTTGGAAATGGGAGGCTAGCCAGACTGCCACTTTGTCCTGAACATTGTGTCAGTGCTAATTAAAGTTGTGGTATGCCTGTCTTTTTCAGTAGCAGGCCTTTTTAATACTAGGGTTTGAAAGACAGATATAGATTTTTGGTAGGAAGGCCCTGATGGAGTTCCTATCACCTCTTCTATATCAGATTTCCAGCTTTATTCCTGGGAGTCTTTCATTGCTCTGAGAGCTTTGAAGACTCCTCAGACACTTCAGGGATGTGTTCTCTCCCTTCTCCATCCATTTTATTCCTTGCTGCAGAAATAAGATTATTATGTTGAAGCAAATGCTGTAAAAAAGAAGAACATGAAAGGAGAATGGATAACATATAATGCTTTATTGTTGGAAGAGGACGGCCAAATTAAATTTAGAAAATATGAGGAGATAAAAGACCAGCTTTCTGCTTGGTTGGAATACCATCAAATATACGAAATATTTAAACAAGATAAAAAGATTGGATTTGATAATCAGCCCTCTAAACTCGAAACAGAATTAATAAATAATAAAATCAGGGTAATTTCGAGAATATATCGACTGCTCCTGGAATGGGAAGTTAAGGAGGAGGAGGTTAAGGCAACAATGATTAGATGGGCACAGGACATTGGACGTCCAATAATGATGGCCGAATGGGAAGAGCTTTGGAGAGCAAATATGAAATTTATGGCGTATTATAACATTAAAGAAAATATGTTAAAGATGCAGCACAGATGGTATCTCACCCCCTCAAGACTATCAAAGATGTATAAAAATTTAGCGAATACTTGTTGGAGGTGTGGTGGGAGTAATGGGGACATGTATCATATGTGGTGGACATGTAGGAAGATCAAAGTGTTCTGGGGCTTAATTTACGAGGAGTTGAAAAAAATGTTTGGAATAACTTTTTTTTAAAGACCAGAGGCATTTCTGTTAAGCATTGTTGGCAGGGACATCCCGAAGGCATTTAGGGAGGTATTCTTATATGCAACGGCCGCAGCTCGGACTTTGGTGGCAAAAGGATGGAAGGAAAAAGAATTCCTGACAATAATGGACTGGCATTACAAGCTACAAGAATTTGCTGAAATGGCACAGTTAACAAATACCCTGAGAGGCAATTCAAAACAAAAAATTATGAAAAAGTGGGATAGATATAAAACATATGTTCAAAAATACAGTAAAGTTTCGCTATCTATGCTAGCATTTGATTGACGTTGGAATGAGACTGAGTTGAGAAATAAGACTAAGAGCACATATTGATATAGGAATGTATTAGATAATATGTAAAGAAATATACAATAATAAGAGTACATTCATTTGTAAAAAAGCAATATACAATAGGAAAGACAGGAAGTCTAGTGTGTTGGTATATATATGATTTTTCGAAAAAATTGTTGTTGTTGTTTTATTTGTTCTTTCTTTGTTTGTTTTTCATTTTCTTTCTAGGTATATAACATTTGTATATAATTTTTGTATACATGTTGGAAATTATATTATAGTAAGTCCTGTAATGCAATATGACAATGTTTACCGATGTAATATAAGAATGTTAATAAATAAAATGCAAAAAAAAGAAAAAAGATTATTACATTGATGAAGTTCTCTTATTCCACTGTATATTCTACAGACAGCAGTTCCTCTTAGTATGGGGTTAATGTAGGGTTTCCATATTTCAAAAAGTGAGAATCCACACAGAAAAGTTGTTGAGCTTTCTTTGGGCCAAAGTTGTTGAGCTACTTTTAAGGGAAATGACCAAAAACAACACTGCCAACCTGGGTTGCCATACGTCTGATTTTCCAGTGCGTTTAAGTGATTTCCACCTGGACACCGTTTCCGATGGCCAATTACCGTCTATGTCTAGGAAATTCCGGATGTATGGCAACCCTAGTTAAGGTCTCTCTCCCTATGTGATCAAGGAGATCTGAGGATGAGCAAAAAAAGTTATGCTACCAGCTATTCTCTCCTATTTTTCCAGTGAAGTAAACTTGACTTGCTATCTATTATGCAGCAAGGAAAAGCTATTCCATACTACTCTGCCCCTCTTGGGGGAAACACATCCAGGCTACTTTTCTCTCGACACCAGCTGAAAATAAATGGCAGCATGTGTGTGTCTCTTATTTTGCCTTATTGTTCAGTAGCCATCTAAATGGAGAACTCTCTCAGTTAAGAACTTGAGGAGGAGGGAGAGGAAATTCTAAAATACAGAGCAGCACTTGTTTCATGCTTCTATTGTCTACCTCCCCCTCACAGGAAAGGCAAAGTATCACTCTGGCTTTATGCTTCATGTTTGGTTGAATATGTTACTGGGAACACATAAGCTAAGGGGAAAAGGGATGCAAGTTACTCATGCATTTCCATATCACAGAAGTGAACAACACCAGCAACAATCAGTGCTAAGAGTGGGGTACTTGCCTGAAACCCTGATATGGCCCTTGCAAGTTCCTCAATGCCGCATAAATTCATGCTGAAGGAGACTTATAATTTGAGACACTACAATGTAGGGTATTTATGTATAAATATGCACATCAGTATTGTAAACAAAATTAAAAAATATTTTTGATCTTTTTAAAATAAAGTGTTATGTCTTTTGTTGGTTACAACCTTCCAATTGTTCATTGTTTTAGTCTTTGGGTGTAGGACCTAAGTTACTGTGAGTGTTGGGGATATGTTTGTATTGTTGCTTGCCACCACATGATGCCTTAAAAGGTAAAGGGACCCCTGACCATTAGGTCCAGTCGCGGACAGCTCTGGGGCTGTGGCGCTCATCTCGCTTTATTGGCAGAGGGAGCCGGCGTACAGCTTCTGGGTCATGTGGCCAGCATGACTAAGCCACTTCTGGCAAACCAGAGTCAAATTAATGCTATAATTTTTATTTTATACATTTACATATTGCCTTTATTCCATTATAAAACCCAAGGTGGCATACTTATTTCCACTCCTTCAGGCCCTCACCAAAGTCTTGTGTGCTTTCAGACAATGTCTCATGTGAGGCATTAGCCTGCAAACTAGTTCCTTGCTGCTGCAGAAGCAGACTGGCCCTTTCCTCCCTAATGGAGCATAACAGTAATAATGGACTCCCAAGAATTATTTTCAGGAACACTGCTTCTAGAGCAGGATTATCCCATCGTTAAGTAGATTGTGTCACTTCAATCAATTCAGTGGTCAGGAAGACATACCTTGAAGGGCTTTCCTGAATAGGCAGCTTACCTAGTTGAAAGTTTATTGCCTGCTATGCAGCAAAACAAAGGTTTAGAGCCTATACAGCCATTTTGTGCAGAGAAAGAGAATGAGCCTCCACATTTTATAAACTATTTAAACGAAAAGATGATCAGTGTTTACTGCCTGCTTCCTCAGCCTCTTTAATATCTATCCATGATAGGAGGCCTAGAGTCACAAGCTATACATGCCAACTTCCAAACAATCCAGTAAAATTGTTCCATTGAGTAGCATTTCCAAAAATATAACGCAAACGAAAACCACCAGCACTTGGGACTTGCATAAATTCTTCCTGCTCTGCTTGCATGACTGCGTCCACAAGATTTGGTATATGTGTTGTCAGGGATGATTGGTGAGTGCTAGCAGAGATAAGAGTCCGGGAATCCAGCCATATTTACAAGATTTATTGGTTTCTTCTTGCTATTACAAAGAGCTCTGAGAGTCAGCCTGCATCATGGTGAGTCAGTTGCAGAGTCTGAATCAGCTTTCGATTTCTTCCAGCATATCCACTTCCTGAACCCACCCCCCTTCCTTCCTCTGTTACGAGAGTGGCTGGGCCCCGGAAGTGGCTCCCCCCTCTCTGATTCATTGCTTCCTGACAGTCCTTTGTCACCCTCCTCGTCCAAGGAAGTACAGCTGCTAAGTAACGGAGGCTTAACTCTGTAAGTCCCCATTCTCCCCCCCTTCTCTGCCTCCAATTCCCTGACATCCACCCCCTCCCCAAAGGCCCCCCTCTCCTCCTCAGGAGAGACAGCTGTTCCCGTTTCACCCATATCAGGAGTCGCAGGAGGGAAACCTAGGAAAGTGTCATCCTCATCTTCTGTATCCTCAAAAACATCCCTCCAGCCCTCCCACAAACCCACAGTTTCCCGGCGATCCTTGAGATGTCCTTTTTCCCGTGCCATTTCCACCGACTTCTTCTGGGCCGCCCCCCTCATCGTCCGATGGTGGGAAACCCTCGAAGTCCTCTTCATCATCCGTTGGCCCAAACACCTGTTTAAAGAACTTACCCGGGGGTTTTGGTTAGGGTCGTGGAACTCCTCCACCAGATACTCCTCAGTGATGCAACCTTCTGGAACCCATGTGTTTTCTGAACTGGGCGCCCCTTCCCAAGCCACTAGATACTCTAGTTGCTCCCCGTTCCAATGAGAGTCCAGTATTTCAGTCACCTCGTTGCATTGCTCCCTTTCCTCTATTTCGGGTGGTGGAACCTCCCCTTCCCCTCTACCCTGCCGGATGCCCCCTTCCCTGTAGGAAGACAGCAGTGACCTGTGGAAGATGGGATGAATCCTCATGCTCTCAGGTAGCCTTAACTTAAATGCCACTGGATTGATCTGCTGTAGGACCTCAAAAGGCCCCACCCGTCTGGGCTTGAGTTTCTTGCACCCCCCCTTTCCAGGGCAACCCTTGTGTCGATAACCACACTCTGTCCCCAACCCGGATGACCTCCCCTGGTCTCCTATGCTTGTCTGCCTCCCTTTTGTATACTTCTTTGGCCCTTTCCAAGTTCAACTGGAGCTGTTGATGAATCGCCTCCATTTCCTCCGCAAACTGTTCTGTGGCAGGCACACTCCACGACTCCTCCCCCCTTCCCGGGAAAGCCCTAGGGTGACACCCGTGATTGGCGAAGAAAGGAGTCATCCCTGTGGATACGTTCTCCGCGTTATTGTAAGCAAACTCCGCCAGTGCTAATTTGTCCACCCAGTCGTTCTGTCTCTGACTGACATAACACCGCAAATACTGTTGCAAGACAGCATTTGCTCTCTCCGCCTGCCCATTGGTTTCGGGGTGCCTCGCTGTCGTGAAGCTCACCTCTACTTGCAGCAAACTCATGAGCTTGCGCCAAAACCGTGAGGTGAATTGGGTCCCCCTGTCCGAAATCACCTTAGAAGGGATCCCATGCAACCTAAACACATGCTCTACAAACAGCTTGGCTGTTTCCTCCGCCGTCACTGCATGTGAGCACGCCACAAAATGACACATCTTGGTTAGGAGATCCACCACCACCATGACTGCTGTTTTCCCCTTAGACCTGGGCAGGTCAGTGATGAAATCTACCGATACCACCTCCCATGGCCTCCCTGGTGTGGGCAAAGGCTCCAATAACCCTGCTGGAGCAGCCCTCTCCCCTTTGGCCCTCTGGCAGGTGTCACACCCTCTTACATATTCCCTCACGTCCTCCCTCACTTTAGGCCACCAAAATTCCCTAGTAACCAACAACACGGTTTTGTGTTGCCCAAAATGTCCTGCCGTGGAGCTGTCATGAAGTTGCTTGAGGACTCTGGCCCTTAGGGATTCACCTGGAATATGCAATGCCCCTCGATAGAACAGAAGCCCCCCTTTTCCCTCAAAACCTCCCTCAGCTCCCCCTTTTTCCTTAGCTCGTCCATCTTCCGCCGTGCAAAGGCATCGTCTCTGATCAATTGCATCAGTTCATCGTCCTTCACCAATGCCCACCCACAAGTCCACCTTTTCTCGGGAAACATGAGCCTGGCTACAGGAGGTCCTTCTTCCGCCAGGTACTCTGGTTTGCGAGATAGCGCATCTGCCCTCACGTTCTACTCCCCTGGCACATACTGAATCCTAAAGTTGAAGCTGGCAAAAAACTCCGCCCAGCGTATCTGCCTTTGGCACAGCACACGTGCTGTGCACCAGTACTCCAGGTTCTTGTGATCCGTGCACACCTGTATCTGGTGCCTCGCACCAATCAAGAAGTGTCTCCATTGCTTGAACGCAGCCACAATAGCAAGCAATTCTTTGTCGTAAATACTGTAGTTTGGCTCCGACTTCTTCAGCTTCCGGGAGAAAAAGGCACACAGCTGCCAATCCCCCTTGCCATCTTGCTGCATCAGTACCGCTCCGATGGCCCGGTCAGACGCATCAGTTTCCACCCGCAGCGGCAGGTCGGGGTTGATGTGCAGTAGCTGCTCCTCGGATGCAATAACCTTCTTAAGCCTCTCAAATCGCTCTTGCACCGCTTCAGTCCACATAAACTTCTTCTTCCCACTAAGGCAGTCCGTTATGGGCACCGTCAACTGCGCAAAGTTTTTGATGAACTTCCTGTAGAAGTTGCTGAAACCCAGGAATCGTTGAACATCCTTCCTGGTCTTTGGGCTTTTCCATTCCACCACAGCCTTCACCTTCTCAGGATCCATCGCCAGACCCTTATCCGACAACCTGTAGCCCAGGAACTCGACATCCTTCGTGTGGAACTGGCACTTCTCCAGCTTCACCCACAGGCGATTCTCCTTTAGCTTGCTCAGGACTTCACACACGTCCTTCACGTGCTGCCTTTCATTGTCAGAAAATACCAGAATATCATCCAAAAAACAAACGCAGTTACGATACAGCAGCGGCCCCAGCACGTGGTGCATGAAAGCCTGGAAGCACGGGCTTCCACATTGCAAGCCGAAAGGCATGACGAGATATTTGAACGCCCCCAGCGGGGTAAACATGGTGGTTTTCCACTCGTTGCCCTCTCGCACCCTGATGAGATTCTACGTCCCCCGGAGGTCCAGCTTAGTAAAAAATTTCCCCTTCCGCACTCTCGCCAAAACGTCGTCGATTCTCGGCATGGGGAAGGCCACGGGTTACGTCAAGGAGTTGAGAATTCTGAAATCCACTACAAGTCTCTTCTCGCTCGTAGCTTTCTTGTCCACAAAGAACACCAGGCTGCCACCCACAGCTTTGGATTCCCTGACAAATCCCCTTTTTAAGTTTTTGTCGATAAAGTCTTTCAACTCCCGCATCTCTTGATCAGACATGGAATACAGCTTCCCCACTGGCAGCTTGGCCCCCGGGACCAGGTTAATCTGGCAATCGTACGGCCGGTGCGGCGGTAACGTGTTGGCCTCCCTCTCATTGAACACTTCCTCCAAGTCTCGGTATTGCGGAGGGATTCCGCCTTTCCTTCCCATGCACGTTGCCGCCATCTTGGCCCCCCTGACTCAAGGTTCCCCTACTCCCAGGCAATTCTCCAAACAGTGTGCTGACCCGAAAGTCAGGGACCGCTGGTGCCAGGAAACCACCGGATCATGTAAGGCCAACCAACTCATACCCAGAATAATGGGCGGACCAGCCAACGTGGGTACGTGGAAAGCGATGGTCTTGGAATGCATGGAAATTTGCATCCTCATGGGAGGAGTCTGATGGGTCAATTCCCCTCCCAAAAGTTCCCTTTCATCAATAGTGGTCACTTGCAGAGGAAAATCCAAAGGCTGAAGGTGCAATTGGTGCTGCGCAGCAAAATCCCTGCTGAAGAAATTGGCACTGGCTCCTGAGTCCACTAGAGCATGGACCTCCATCGCGTGGCCATTTGGGAGCTCCAGCAACACCCTCACCACTATGCCCGGTTTGGAGTGCCCTGGTCGGGGCTCTTCGCTGCTGCTGCTGCCTGGCTGTTGCCCCGGTTCACCACCAGCCAGGCCCTCCCGTTTCCCTGCACCTGGGGCACTTCCTCTTCTCCCTGTGGCATAGCCCCCACCATTCCCTGCCAGTTACGACGCTCCGGACACACTCTGGCAAAGAGTCCTGGCTTCTGGCATAAAAAACATTTCTTGGTCGCCTGCCAGTCCTTTCCCTCCTTCTTGCTCAGCAGTTGGGCCTTTGAATGTTCCTGTGCGCGGGCTGAGTCAATTTCCATGGGCTCTGGCTGACTCTGACCTTCAGTAGCCTCTGCCGGCATCTCAAGAATGCGATCTCCATGGAAACGCCGCCCTCTGCTCTGCCTTCTCTCCAGCAAATGGGCTTCCTGTCTGAGACCCACTGCTAAAACAGCCTTGGTTAGCGCGTCCATATCTTGGGGTTGAGGCCCTCTGGCAAGCTCATCTTTCACTTCAGAATTCAGCCCAGCCTTAAACAGAGCCTGCACTGGTTCTGAACTCAAATCCCACCCCAGCTTGTGGACCAGCATTGCGAACTGGGACCAGTAACTGCGCACAGTCAAATTGCCTTGCTTCAAAGCCAAGAGCTCCTGCTGAGTCATATCAACTTGACTCTCATGTGTAAACATGACGTCCATTGCCTCAAATAACTTTGTCAAGTCCCAAAGAGCATCGTTATTAGCTGCTATCAGTGGCCTGACCCAATCTCTAGCCAGGCCCGATAAGTGGCTAATTAGAAAAGCAACTTTCTGCACATCATTAGCAAAATCAGCCCCCTGCAGTTCTAGGGCATATTTCTGTTGGTTTGCAAGCCCCCTGCACAGAGGCTGGCCCCTCTCACTGTCCTCGGAGCTTGCTTACCGGTAACCTCCTCTGGCTGACATCCAGACAGACCAGGGAGATTTTGATAGGCGACATTTTCCCAAGAGTGGGTAAAATGCACAACCCCTCTCTCCTGCTTTCACAGGGGAAAGAAAATAAGTCAGAAATCTATTTACATGATGTTTATTTCTGACATTACAGCACTAGAGAAAAACACGTCCTTTCAGTTCAGTTCTTCCAGCAAGTCTGACAAACTTCCTGAACATGCGCAGTCGGAAGGTTTCAAGTTACACTCTTCACAAAGACTTATCCAGCCTGTGAACGTCCTGGGAAATTCTTCTTTCCCACAGATAGCCGCATCATGTGATGTCAACAATCTGGCTGTCTGCAGCAGTGATGTTTCCATATACTGACATCCTCCCCCATATGAAGCTGCGGACAAAGCTTGATCCAGAGAAGAAAACAAACAGTTGTTATACATATAACAATCCCCTGTTGTTTCAGTTCCACCCTTGGAACTACCCGCCACTGGTTTCACCAATGTACCTCTCTGGTTGTCTGTTTTCCAAGGAATGAGTGCATCTGCATTACCTTGGTTAGGGAATGTTGTGTTATGCTTAGCAACTCGCTGTTGTGTCTTTGTCTCTGACTTAGACATACCCTTAACCTGGCTTGAGTTGTCAACAATAGTAATACATGCAACAGCTGAACTAGCAAACTCTTGAGAATACCTCTTTGGTGGTACGCCCTTTGTTATTCTCTCAGACCTGCGTATGAGGTGCTGATCCTCTTTGCTGACTGGTTCAGTCTCAGGACTTTTCGGAGAACCAGTTCCAATAGTAAACAGTGGTTCATCCTTAACTTGTGAAGATCTAGCTTTTGTGTGTGAACCTTTCTCAATGACTGTGTCAACAGAACTCTCTGAGCTTTCTGTGTCACTTTCAGTACCACTATAATCAGAATAATCAAATTCATCATCTGAATCATCAGCAATGGGAAATGTGTGAAAAATTACTCTCTCCTGTCCAGGAGCACTCTCTAGAAATTTTGTGAGAATCACCTGACCAGATTCAGACAAAATTACTCTGTAGAGACCCTTTTCATAAGCCACAAAAATGCCTCTGGCATTCTTCACCCCATCTGGAGTTTCAGTTCGGATTTGAGATCCAAAAACCTTAAAATGTGCTAGAGAAGGTTTTCTGTGGAACAGCCTCTCAAAAGGAGAACATTCCATACCTTTTGAAACCTTTCTCACCCAAGTGTAACAAAAACATGATAAAGATTCAGCCCAATACTCATGTGGCAAGTGTGAATTCAGCAATTGTGCCTTCATGCCATTTTGCAACTCTCTGTTCACTTTTACACAGACAGTTTTGTTCCATGCAGCCTCTGAAACAGCAACCTTGTGCTTTATCCCTTGCTTCTCAAGGAAATCCTGAAAATCCTGTGAAAGAAAAATTGGCTTTTCATCTGTGAAAAGAAAATCAATTTTAGCATCATGAACATTCTTAACCTTATCACAAAACTCCTTAAACCTTTCTAAGGTTTCTCTGGGACTCTGCAAAATGTAAATCCACACATAATGAGAAAAATGATCAACAAATACAAGATAGTATTTTGCATTGCCTCTAGATGGTGCTAAAGGACCAATCACATCAGCATACACTCACTGAAAAACACTGTTAATCTTTGTTGCCTTTCCTCTCGTGTCTTCTTTCAAGATACCTGCAAGAGAAAGCATTTTAGATTCACATGCTGTACACATTTTATAATCACTTTCATCAAATGTCAACAGATATAGTCCGTCTTTCTCTCTTGCAGAAAGATACAGCTCTCCATCTTTGTAGATTTTGCAGCTTTCCTCATCATACGATAACACCAGTTTCTTCTTACTGATTTGAGATACACTCAACAGATTGTACTTTAAATCAGGAACAAAATAAACATTGTTTATAGTCAAGTTCAGGCTTTCTAGATACACAGTTCCGATCCCGGTTGCTTCCATTTCCTGACCATTGGCCAGTTTCACAGTGAAGCTTTGCTTCTCAAACATAGAAAACAGTTCTCGGCGTGACGTCATGTGTTGCGTGCATCCTGTGTCTACAATAAATGAGTTCTCCACGGATGATGTGGCCTTTAGTGACATCAAAGCCATATCTGGTTTTGCCTGGGACTGGGTACGACCTTTGCTTGACGCCTCAGGCTTTACAGAGCTCCCTCTAGCTCCTTTCTCCTGACGTGGTGTCTCCTGACGAACAGCGTTCTGAGCTACAGCTTTCTCCTCTGTAGCAATTGTAGTGGGG
This sequence comes from Podarcis filfolensis, assembly GCF_964270895.1. NCBI lineage: Eukaryota > Metazoa > Chordata > Lepidosauria > Squamata > Lacertidae > Podarcis > Podarcis filfolensis. Next base: position 18,643,674 of record NC_139619.1, read on the forward strand.
GTGCTTGATTTCTGAGGTTCACTCCCCCCATCAGCAACAGCCATTGCAGCAATGCTAGGATCATCAACAGCAACAGCATCAGCAGCAACAGTCCCTTCACTTCCCTGTTGTGGCTCAAAGCTCCTCCCAGCTTTCGATGAGCTCTCAAGAATTTGGCTAGCTTCATCTTGGCTCTCCCCCTTTGGCGCTACCGACTCTCAGTCCTTGCTTCCCACCCCAGCTTCACAAGCTTTGCGGAGTGACTCCCAAGCGACCCTTGGTTCTTGTGCACCCTTTAGGACTGGTGCAAGATGAGCGTCCACATTTTCCGCCAAAATTCTCAGGACACGCTGCTTCAATTTATTTTGAATTGCAGCCTTCTTCCCCTGTGCTTGTACAGCAACAGGCTGTGGAGTTTGGACTAAGTCCCATAATTGCTCTCCCACCAGCAAGAATTCCATTGCAAATGACCATTCTAGCCAGTTTTGGCTATTCAGTTTCTGAGAGAACAGAGCCATCTTTAATCCAAACTGCAGCTTCAGCTACAAGCTGGAAAATCCAAAAGTCTATTGGGCTGTTTACAAGCTGCTTGCACCTGGCAGTCAACCCAGCTGCCTGGAATTTTCCCTTCCACAGAGTCTGTAAACAATAAGCCTTCGCTGCAATCCAACAGCTATCAGCTTGGAAAGTCCCTTTTCCAACAGTTTGTTTACAACAAGCGTCGCTGAAAAACACCCAGCCTTGCTTTAGTTTCTGAAGCTTCTTTTCTCTCTTTTCTCTTTAAGCTAACCAGCTCATAAATTTAGCTCAAAAAGTACTCACGTCTTGTCGTTTAGCAATGGAACTTCTTATCAGCTCTGGAATGCGAAGTATTTGGCTTCTCTCCGCTCTGTTTTATCCAAAACAGGAGCTTTTTTTCTCAGGGAACCGAAGACTTTTCAATTCGCGTTCACCATCCAGCCATAAATCAGCATCGCAGAGGTCCGTGGATTGCTGCTTATCAGCAAAAAAACCGTCTCCCACCTGGTGCTCAGCCGTCTTGTTGCAACCACCGGGCTCTGCTACCACTTGTTGGTTTGCAAGCCGCCTCCACAGAGGCTGGCCCCTCTCACTGTCCTCGGAGCTTGCTTACCGGTAACCTCCTCTGGCTGACATCCAGACAGACCTGGGAGATTTTGATAGGCAACATTTTCCCAAGAGTGGGTAAAATGCACAACCCCTCTCTCCTGCTTTCACAGGGGAAAGAAAATAAGTCAGAAATCTATTTACATGATGTTTATTTCTGACATTACAGCACTAGAGAAAAACACGTCCTTTCAGTTCAGTTCTTCCAGCAAGTCTGACAAACTTCCTGAACATGCGCAGTCGGAAGGTTTCAAGTTACACTCTTCACAAAGACTTATCCAGCCTGTGAACGTCCTGGGAAATTCTTCTTTCCCACAGATAGCCGCATCATGTGATGTCAACAATCTGGCTGTCTGCAGCAGTGATGTTTCCATATACTGACATCTTCATCTCCGTTTTAAATCCCAAATATTCCTGAGGATCCCCATTAAATTTACCCACCAGCGTAGGCATTTTTCTTCCCAGCAGGTCCCCTCTCGCTTCTCTTTGATGCACTCGACTCTCCTCCAATCTGACACGCAGTTCCTCTGCCCGAGCCTCCAGACCGGCGTTGCGTTGCTGTAAATCAGCCAGTTGCTTCTCCATTGCTCTTATCTGCTCTCTCCTACTAGCACCCGGCATATGAGTCTCTGCAAGCTGTCAGGGATGACTGGTGAGTGCTAGCAGAGATAAGAGTCCGGGAATCCAGCCATATTTACAAGATTTATTGGTTTCTTCTTGCTATTTACAAAGAGCTCTGAGAGTCAGCCTGCATCATGGTGAGTCAGTTGCAGAGACTGAATCAGCTTTCGATTTCTTCCAGCATATCCACTTCCTGAACCCAACCCCCTTCCTTCCTCTGTTACGAGAGTGGCTGGGCCCCGGAAGTGGCTCCCCCCTCTCTGATTCATTGCTTCCTGACAGTCCTTTGTCACCCTCCTCGTCCAAGGAAGTACAGCTGCTAAGTAACGGAGGCTTAACTCTGTAAGTCCCCATTCTCTCCCCCTTCTCTGCCTCCAATTCCCTGACATGTGTGGTGTATCCTGTAATGGTTCTAGGGGTTGCTCGTGCGTAAGTTGTCGCCACTCCTGGCTAGGTTACCTGGGTGAACACTTTCTGTCTGGACAGCCTCTCTCCCGTGGCTGCCTCAATCGCTGGCAGAATCCGTCAGTGGGCGTTTCTTGAACTTCTTCCAGCAAAGAAGTTCTTTGACGCCTAGTCTCCTCCTACTCTCCCTGCGCGGAACTCTTCTGCGCAGGGAGGGTGTGGGCAGTGGAGGACCCGTGCTCTCCCTGCTGGTCTCCAGCGAGGAGTCCTGGAGCCCCCTCGCCGATTCCCCCTTCTGCCCCCCTTCTCCACTGGTGCTACACTGATTTCCTTCCCCAGCAGATGGGCTGCCTCTCTCCCTACTGGGACCCTCTCCGGCATCCCTCTGGAGCCTTCCCTCCGCCTCTGGCTCCGATGGCAGTTCCCTGACATATCCATTATAGTTTTACAACACAGCAGCTGGCAAAATTGCGGTGCTCCTCTGGCTTTCTACATTCCTTGCTTGCTCACCCAGCCCTCTGAGATGACTCAAGCATCAATGAAAAGAAAGCAGGAACTTCTTGAAGATACCCCAGAGTTTCCACTTAGTTCCAATCCTTTGGCGTCTTGTTCCTTTTAAGAGCTGAAATGTTTTGCGAAGAGTGAATATTTCGTGTTTTTTAAAAACTTTTCTTAATTTTTTTGTTGCTTAATAAATGTGTGGAAGTCACACCAGCTTTCCTTCCACTTGCAACGCCATCCTAGCGCACAAAGTTCTTGGGGAAGAGCTGAAAGAGTTTGCCTTCCTGGGTCGGCTCGAAGCCATACTTCTCCAGCTGCTGCAGGCTGAAGGTACAGGCCTTGACGTCCTTCTCAAACTTGGAGACGACCATCTGTTGGAAGAGGGCGCAGGCCGTGAGGGGCTGCTCACTGCTGGCGGGGGCCCGGTAGGAAACGTAAGGCCTCAGCTTGAAGCCGCTCAGGTCCGGCACCACCAGGCATGGCACCTTCTCTGGCACCAGCTTAAACTTCTGGCTGCATGTTAGGTAGCCCAAGGGGTGTGCACCGCAGCTCTTGTAGAAACTGTGCGGGCCCCGCTTGCTCATCCAGGCGGCCGTGCGGTCTGTGCCACGCACCAGGCCCCGCGTCACTTTGCTCAACAGCCCCATGAATAGATAGGCGGGTGCTTGCTAAGGAGAAATGAAAGGACCTGAGCCTCGTTGATCTCTGGCCTACTTTACCTCACAGCACTACTCCCCCTTCTCTCAGGCACACAATGCCGCTTGTTCTCATTGGCTAATAAGCACATAGCCAATCGCTGTCTTCCATATTTTCATTTCACCAATTAGAGGATTGGAGGGGAGGTCCAATTCTCTGACAGATTATTGGAGGGGAGGCTCGGGACCAATCAGAGTCAAAATTTACTTAAAAGGGTCTCGGTCTGGAGGTTTCTAGGAGGGAGGGGACGCACAAGGATTATAACCTTAAGGATGATCGCCATTTTGATTGGCCAATGTGACTGCTCTACTTGGGCTGATGGGAAATGTAGTCCAAAAAAAGTCAGAGAGTGCACAAGCTTGGGAAAGGTAACTGTAGTATGAAACCTTCTAGACGGAAATGACGTTAAAACCACCAAACGGAAGTAACCCCTCCTGACCTCCCCTGTGAACTTTGCCCCTTGACACCACCCCCGCCTGCAGGGTTCTCTCCTCAGGGAAAAGAACCGTTAGCACCTCCTCCCCTTACCCCCCACCTTTCCATTCTCCCCTCCCCGGAGGCTGCCTTGGCTGCCTGTGGAGACCCGGCCATGGAGAGCGATGACATCTGCTCCTCCCCTCCGCAGGTACGTGGCCTCCTCCCTCAGCGTGGCGCCCTTGTAAGGGCTTCGTTTCCCTTCCCGGGCTTCCTCCCACCCTCTGCACCTGCACGGCTTTAAAGGGCACCCTTGAGAGAGCGGAGTGGGGCAGTCGTCATTGAGATTGTGGTAGTTGTTATTTAGGAGCATTGGACCGGGGAAAATCTGCGTTCAAATCCTCACTCAGCCGTAGCCGCTCAATTGGGTGTCCTTTGGCCAGTCGTTCTCTTTTAGCCTACCTCACAGTGTTGTTGTGGGGATAAAGTGTGCATGTGTTTGTTGGCTGAAAGGTGAGGGGAGATCACTAGTCATGGAAGTTATGTTTTTGCTGCTCCATTTATATCCTGCTCATTTCATAAGATTTGTTTGTAGTAAAATGAATGAGGCAATATTATTATCAGTTAAAACATTTTAAATGACTGTTTAAAAGCATTGAAAAGATAATTGAAAACCATGGTAAGTTAAAAGGCAGATATCATTCCCTTCCTTTCAAGGAGTCCATGGTGACAGACACATCAATTAAAAGTTATAAAAACGGTTAAAAATATTCTCTGAACTAGTGATGTTTGGGTTGCTATGAATAACATCATTCAGCCATAGGCATTTTTGCACATTTTTTTAAAAATTCTTTTTATTGAGTTTCAGTTACAACATCAAAGAAAGAAAGAAAGAAAAAGAAAAAAAGAAAACCAAAAAAGAACACAAAAGACAAGACAACAATTTCAAAAAGAAAAAGGGAGAACAAGAAGAAAAGAAAAGAAAATATCCACATCTAACACCAGAAAGCAACAATCTCTGTTACAATTCTATATCTTATTCTTTAAAACTTTATATAATTAGATATTTAGATCTTTCTTCTACACCCCTGTTGACCTCCTTCCCTCCCGATTTCGGGCTTCTTGATGAAAGGAAATTTTCCATTTTCTGCAGCTAATAATTATTGATGGTTTGCGCATCGTAAGTTTTATAACAGACCTGCTATAGTTTTTAGATTTCTATAGTTTCCTTCAATGTATACCATAAATTTATTCCAATCACTAATAAACTTTGTATTTTTTTGGTTTCTAATTTTTTGCGTCATTTTTGCTAATTCAACATATGCAAATAATCTTGTTTGCCAATCCCTAACCGTTGGTATATTTGTACTTTTCCAATTTTGTGCAATTAGTATTCTGGCCGCTGCTGTCGAATATTGGAATAAAATCTTATCTTCCTTTTTAATTTCATCCCCAATTATACCTAGTAAAAAGGCCTCTGGTCTTTTAGGGAAAGTATATTTAAATATTTTTTTTAACTCATTATAAATCAAATCCCAAAATTTCTTCATTTCCTCGCAAGTCCACCACATATGGTAGAAATTGCCTTCTTTGATTTTACACTTCCAGCAGGCCTTATTTCCTGTTTTGTACATTTTTCCTAATTTTGCTGGTGTGATGTACCACCTATATATCATCTTCTCCAGATTTTCTCTAAGGGTAACACTTGCCGTAAATTTTATTCCATTGTTCCATAATTTCGACCATTTTTCGTATTCTATATTATATCCCAAGTCCATTGCCCATTTTGTCATAACCTCCTTTATTTCTTCATCTTTGGTGTCCCTTTCCAATAATATATCATACATTTTGGATAATAACTTGGTTTTACCTTCAATTATTTCTATCTGAAATTTGGATTTTTTTTCACTCATCCCTACTTTTTTATCTTCCATCCACATTGCATTTATTTGATGATATTGTAGCCAGCCTGTTAATTTTTCTTTCAGATCCTCATATGTTCTCAATTTCCAGCCGCTTTCTGATCTTATTAGTAGGTCTTCGTAGGTTAATCTTTCTCCTTCCATATTTGTTTTCTTAGTTATTAAAATATCCGTTGGCGATAACCACCAGGGTGTTTTCCATTCTAGGAGTTTTTTATTTTTCTCCCAAACTTCATATAGTGGTCCTCTAATGATGTGGCTTGAAAACCCTTTATGTACCTTTTCTTTATTTAACCACAAGTAGGCGTGCCAGCCGAACCTATTGTTGAACCCTTCTAGGTCTAATAAGTCAGTATTTTCCAAAGTTATCCACTCTTTGATCCAGCAAAGGCAGGCGGCCTCGAAATATAGTTTCAGATTTGGGACCGAGAATCCCCCTCTTTCTTTTCGATCTGTGAGCAATTTAAATCTGATTCTCGGTCTTTTCCCTTGCCATATAAACTTCGAAAGGGTTTTCTGCCAATCCTTGAACATTTTGGAGCCTTTGATCACTGGTATGTTTTGGAACAGGAACAACATTTTTGGGAGTACGTTCATTTTTATTGCCGCCATCCTTCCCATCCACGAAAGTTTAACTCTATTCCATATATCTAGATCTTTTTTAATTTCCTTCCATGTTGTCAAGTAGTTATCTTGAATTAAATTTATATTTTTTGTAGTTAGCCAAATTCCCAGATATTTTATTTTTTTAGCCACCTTGATTCCATTCTGTATCTCTAATTTTTCTCTTTCATCCTTTCCCAGATTCTTAGTCATCATTTTTGTCTTTAATTTATTCAGTTTAAAACCGGATAGTTTGCCGTATTCTTCTAATATTTCCAGCGCCTTGCTGACACTTTTTTGCGGCTCTTCTAGGGATAGCATCAAATCGTCTGCGTAAGCTTTTAATTTATATTCTTTCGTTCCTACTTTAATCCCTCGAATCTCTGGTGTTGCTCTTATTTTGCTCGCGATAACCTCTAATACTATGATGAACAAAAGCGGGGAAAGAGGGCAGCCCTGTCTTGTTCCTTTTTCGATTCTAAATGGATTTGTTAAGTTGTTATTTATGATCAATTTGGCAGACTGACTCGAATATACTGCCTTTATTCCTTTCATGAATTCGCCCTCTATAGGAATAGAGGACGACCATGAGACATTGTCGAATGCCTTCTCCACATCGATAAAAATCAGCGCCGCAGGTATCTCATTCTTACACTCCAGATATTCAATGATGTTTATAGTATGTCTTACATTATCTTTAAGAAACCTGTTTGGGAGGAAACCTGCTTGATCTTTATGAATTAGATTTACTAAACACTTTTTAAGTCTGTTTGCCATTACCTCTGCGAAGATTTTGTAGTCATTATTTAATAATGATATAGGCCTGTAGTTTTTGATGTTTAATTTATCCGTGTCCGGTTTAGGGATCATCGTGATGTGAGCCTCTTTCCATGACTCTGGTATCTTTCCTCCCCCTAATATTTTATTCATGATATCACATAGCACTGGCGTTAGTTGATTTTCTAATACTTTGTAGTATTTTGCAGACAGTCCATCCGGTCCCGGGGCCTTCCCTAGTTTCATTTTTCTTATCGCATTCTGGATCTCTTCTATTTTTATAGGTTTGTTTAGTTGAAGTCTTTCTTCCTCTGTTATGGTCTTCCCGCTGCAGTCTTCTAAATATTTTTCTATTTGGTTTAAATCTTCGTCTTCCTTTTTATACAATTTCTCATAAAATTTGAGGAAATTTTCCTTTATTCCTTTTGGATCTTCTATCAATTGCTCCCCTATTTTTATCTTATTTATCACATTTTGTTTTTGCCTTCTTCGCAATTGCCAAGCTAGTAGTTTACCTGTTTTATTAGCTGATTCGAAATATTTTTGCTTCATTAACTTAATTTTCCATTCGATTTCTTGATTTGTCAGCATTGAATATTGTGTTTGTAATATTTTTATTATTTGTATGTTTTGTTCATCTTTCGGATTTGTTATTAATTTTTTCTCACATTCTCTTAGTTGACTGAGAATTTCTTCTTTCTTTTGTTCCCTTATTTCCTCTTATAGCTATTTTGCTGGATAAAGAAGCCTCTTAAGACTGCCTTGCTAGCATCCCAGACTATCTCTATGCTTGATTCTGTATTAAGGTTCAAATCGAAATAGTCTTTTAAAGTGGCTTTAGCCTTTTCAATAACTTCTTCACTCTCCAATAGGTATTCATTCATTCTCCATCTGACCCCCCCCCCCGTGATACACCTTTTATTTCCAACATTATCGAATTATGATCAGAGAGAGTTCTCGGTTGGATTTCACATTTTGAAGTTCTTAAAGTAAGTTCTCTTGAGATCCAGATTTGGTCAATTCTACCCCAGCTTTTGTGTGTTTCTGAGAAAAAGGTGAATTGCTTCTGTATTGGATGTTTGTGTCTCCAGATGTCTATTAAATCTAGATTTTCTTCTAAATTATTAAAGGATCTTGGCAGCTTCCCTTGATTACGCTTTTTCTTTTCTCTTTGTCTGTCAATTTCTGGTACCGGTACTCCGTTGAAGTCTCCCAGTAATATCGTCCTGTTACACTCTAACTCTAATAATACTTGCTCTAATTTCTTAAAGAATTCCAATTTGTTCGAATTCGGGGCATATATATTTATCACATTAAGTTTTTCACCCTGGAAATTAATTTGCACCCCCAATATCCTTCCTTCATCATCTTTATAAATCAATTTAGGTTCCCATTTTTCATTGACATATGTTACTACTCCTCTTTTTTTTCTGCAATGGAATTTATGAATTCAACTCCCAGTTTTTTATTTATCAAAATGTGTTTATGCTTTTTGGTCACATGTGCCTCCTGCATACAGATTAAATCAAGGTTCTTTCTTTTCAAAACATTCACAATTTTATTCCTCTTGGTTTTCTCATTCACACCATTCACATTCCATGACAAAATTTTCAGATTCGTTGTTATATTTACTTCCCGATGTCCAAATAATTAATTTATATCCGAGTGGTTTTGTTTTCTGTTTCCTCTTCCTCTTTTTCCACTTCCTCTTCCACTACTCCCTCTTCTCCTTCTTCTTCCTCCTCTCCTCTTTCCCTTCCCTTATCCTCCTGTTCTCCTCCCTTCTCTCTTCTTCTTCTCTCTTGTAAATCACCATTTCTCCCTCCATATCTCTCCTCCACTTTCCCAAGATCTTTTTCATATCTACGTAGAAATTTACCCACTTCCTGGCTTTCAGTGATCTTAAATCTTTTATCTTTATAGAAAAAGGAAATCCCTTCAGGGAATTCCCATCTGTGTTGTATCCCGTTCTTTTTTAGAACGCTTACTAACTGTTACATCCCTCTCTTTTGCGTAGGAGTCTGGTTGGTATTTCTTTAAAGATAATAATTGGTCTGCCTTCAGTTATTAGTTTCTTTTGATAGCTTTCTCTTAAGATTGTATTTCTCATCTCTATCGAATTAAATATAACTAAGCAGTCTCCTGGGACTTTTTTGGATTTTACTTGTTTAGACCTTATTTTTATTCTAAAAGCATTTTCTATCGTATATGCAATCTCTTCTTCCTTCAGTTCTAACCATTTCGCTAATTCTTTAATCATTTTTTCTTTGATGTTCTCATTAGTTTCTTCTCCTACTCCTCTGAACTTTAAATTTAACTGTTTTTGTTTCATTTCCATCATTGCTAAATTATCCAAAACTTGATCTTGGTTCCTATTCAATTCTCCAAGTTCCTCTTTTATCCTATCTGTCTCCTTCCTTTGTTCCTTCATCTCTTTTTGTGTTTTTTTGTTCGATTCTTCTAAAATCTTTGATCAAACCGTTAAGTCTTTTATTTTACTTGACAATTCCCCTACTGCTCCCTCTATCTTCTTGTCAATCAACTCATGCATCTCTCCTAACTTTTTCTCCATGTGAATTTCATTCTATTTAAATTCCTCCTTTATTTTTACCCATAGGATGTCTAAATCTTTAATTTCTTCTTGTCGAGATGCTTTCCTCTCTGATGGTGTTCCTCCTATCTTTTTTCCATTTTTCCCAGACATTTTCTCCGTTTCCACTCTCTCCCCTTCCCCCCCTATATATATATATATATATATATATATATATATATATATATATATATATATATATATAAAATTAAATTTCTTGTAATATTTATTCTCTCCCCTAGAGGGCGCACAATCTTAACAAGTTTTAATTAGTTATCAAGAAAATAATTACAACAGCATTCGCTTGAGCAATCTAATTCCAAGTTTTTACCAATTACAATCAGGCAGAGAGATATGGAATAGTTCTATAAGTTTAACCAATCAAATTATTCCCTGTCCCTTTAAATTTATCCTACTGCATCAAAATATTATTTATATTTTATATTTATAGGTTTTCCAAATCAAAATCCGTAATTCCAAATGTTCTCAAATCCCATGCCTACTTAATTCATTTACAGTCCATACATTTCGTACACTCTAAATGTGGGTAAATCCAAAATAAACTCCTAATCAAAACAATTTTGTCTGAGACTTATTAAACATGTAAGGGTAAAGGCCCTATGATAAGGCCCTTAAAGAAATGTCAGCCTTAAAGGGAGCCTTTATGTAAAATATAAAAAGACAGGAGAATCAAAAGTTTAACCTGTAACCAACTTTTTGTTTTAAGTAAGGGCAGTTTATTCTTTCTTTTGTTCGATCTTCAGCCACTTGGTTAGCTTAATCCAATTCAAAGGAGGGTAGACAATATTTGGTAATCTATCTCAGTAGAGTCCCTTCTATATCCAAAAAAAAGATGAAAAGAGGAAAAAAGGAAAAAAGAAAAAAGGAGGCAGAAAGTTCCAACGCTCCAATACAGTCCAAAAACAGTCCACGAAGAAGAGTAAGTTCTAAGTTCTAAGCTTTTCAGCCACTTGCTGGGTTATTCCAATATAAAGCTGTGTTGCGGAAAAAATCCAGGGGTCCAAAATTAAATCCAGTCCATCAAGTGGAAGGGGGGGTATATGCCTCTAAGCACACCCCTCTTTGACTCAGTTCATAAGTAGTTCAAATCCAGAAAGTTCCAAATCTTTGAACATTCAAAATATTCCAAAAATTAATCCGGTCACTCGAAAAAAAAGAGAAAAAAAAAAGGAAGGTAAGTGTCCTACTGGGAATATATGTAGGACCCTATAAGCTCAGTTCGTAAAGTAAAGAGGAAATCAAAAATCCAAGTTCTTTTAAGGGGGGGGAGGTTAGAGTCCAAAGTTGAGGTTTGGGAAAAAAAGAAACATTTACTTGCCCGAAATATGATATAAAAAGCCCAAAATTTGAAGCAGATAGAGTAGTGAGTGGAGCGCCTTAGCCTCTTTGAAGCCTTTGAATTTATTCCGTCTTTTCCTCCTCTCCCTTCTCCTTTATATTTCCGTCTTAAGATTTAAGGCTTCAACGTGCTCTTTTCCTTTGTAGCCACTCTGTTTAGTTCTTCCCCTTATTCTTTAGTGCTTTCCCCAAAGGAAATACAAAGTCTCTAAGTATCTTTTCTTTCTGCTACTTTTATTTTATTTTTGTTTCCTTTGCCTCGCTTAATTGCTGCTGAGGACTTTCACTTTTCTGTTTCTACAGCGGGTGCCTGGTCATTTCCTTTTTCGCTCTTACGACTTTATATCCTGCGCCATTTTGACTCCGAAAAAACAGGTCGGGCTCCTCATTTAAATCCTTTTACATCCAGAGCTCACTTAGTGTATAATCCATATTTTTAGCCCAAGATTGTTCCCAAAACACTAAGGGTTCTGTTCTTAAAGTTACGGAGGTTTGTCGCCTTTCCAGTGAGAGCTAGAGGCATCACCACACGGGGTCCGCAGAGCTTACCGTTCGCGTTTCTCAGTCCCGTCACTCCCGAGTCTCTCAAAAAAACCCCGAAAAAACGACGGAACCACTCCAACGCTGCTGGTTAGCTTTTCCCTCAAGAGTACCCCTCTTGAGATTTTGGGGGTCGCAGTGCCTTTGCGTTGCCCCCAAGCCCCCGTGTAGCTCGGAAAAGCCCTTCAGCGGCTTCTCCGCGCTCCCTGCTGCTTGCGATCCAAACCGGAAGTCCATTTTTGCACATTTTTTAAACTCCTCCTGAAAGTTAGCTACAGTACAAGGGAGACAGAAGCACCTCACCAGAGAGGGCATTCCACAAATAGGGAACTGCCACAGAGAAGGCCCTGCTATGGATCAATGCCAACCAGGCAGTCCCCAGTGGCAGTATAGTATACCTACAACTTATGCACATTTAACTTGTGCACATTCAGCTTTACATGCGTGGCAAAAAAAGTTTTTTAATACGGCATGGTGTTCCGCGAAAAATGACTTTGGCAATCCTGCCTGCCATTGAACCCAATTTACAATTTTGGCTTTAGGCGAGATCGCTGGAACTAACTCCTATGTAAGATGCGGGCTTACTATACTACTGTATACAGTTTTCAGATTAAGAGTCTTAATGCAAGTTACTGAATTGCTACTTAATGCAAGTTAATGAAGAGAAGCAGGAAAGGAAATTGCCTTCAGGTCCTGCTTTAAGATTTTCCTGGAGGCAAGCGCCCTAACTTAGTGCTATAAGAATAATAATATGCTGTTAAGAAATACAGATTTGTTGGATTTGGAAGGTTATGACAATAGATTTGGTTGGCACGCATATCTATGGTATAATAAAACAAAAATCCATAAAGGATTTGATAATCACATATTTTGAAGATCTTTATATGAAGTATGGGACAGGTATAAAAACTTATTAGAATGTAAAACACCATGGTGGTTATCTCCATTAGAATCTATGAGTGTGAAAAAGATAAATATGAGTAAAAATTGGGTTACCTATGAGAAATTGTTGGGGGGGGGAGGAAATAAATGGAAAATGAAATCATATGAAGAAGTTAAAGAATATGTAAATGATTGGTTGCACTATCGCCAAGTCAATGAAATATATAAAGAGGCTTTAAAGGAAAAAGGATTTGATGATAAAAAAATCAAAATTTGAAATAGAAATATTAAACAATGAATGTAAAACAATGTCTAAAATGTATAAAATACTGTTGGAATGGCATTTGAAAGATGAGGAAGTGAAATCGGTAATGATACATTGGGCAAAAGACTTTGGATATAATATACAGCTTGAAGAATGGGAAAGGTTGTGGAATGAAAGGATAAAATTTACAGCCTGTAATGCTTTGAAAGAGAATATGATGAAAATGATGTATAGATGGTATATTACACCAGTGAAATTAGCTAAAATGTATAAGACAAATAATAAATGTTGGAAATGTAAAGAAAAAGAAGGAACATTTTATCATATGTGGTGGGAATGTAAAAAAGTAAAGAACTTCTGGGAAATGATATATAATGAGATGAAAAAGATGTTGAAATATACATTCTTAAAAAAACCAGAAGCATTTTTACTTGGTATTATAGGTCAGGACATTAATAGGCAAGATGTTAAATTGTTTTTATATGCAACAACTGCGGCAAGAGTATTGTTAGCCCAGAAATGTAAACAAGAAGAAATTCTGACGAAAGAAGAATGGCAGACGAAATTAATGGACTATGCAGAATTGGACAAAATGACAGGAAGGATTCGAAATCTGCAGAACCAGAGATTTACAGAAGATTGGAAGAAGTATATGAATTATTTGAAGAGCAACTGTAATCAACAAATTACGCTAGTAGGACTACAAGAAGTTTTGTAAGGAGAAATATACGAAGTGTTACAAAGTAGAAAATGATAGCGATATTGGTTATGAGTTTGAAATGTAATAAGGAAGATAAGAAATGCATACTGAGAGATTAGATTGGAAAATTTTCAGACAGGATTGATGGAAGTCAAAAATTTGATTAAGATGTAAAAGTATGTTTAATTACTGTTGAAAATGATATGTTTAAAAAAAGTAATAAAAATTATTTATATAAAAATATAATAATAATAATAATTTTTTATTTATATCCCACCCTCCCCAGCCAAAGCTGGGCTCAGAGAATGTGTGTTATATCCAATATTGCTTCTGTTCAGAATAGGTTCATTGAAATTGATGGGCATGACTAATGTAAGCATATTGATTTCAGTGGGTTCACTCTGAGTGGCTAGTTACAACCTTGTTGTTTGGTAGCAGAAGGTCTTAGGTTCAATCCTTGGAATTTCCAGTTAGACTGAGAAGGTCTTTGGTCTGAAACTCCAGAGATCTGTTGCCACTTAGTGTAGACACTACTGAGCTGGGTGGACAGATGGCCTGACCTGGTGTAAGGAAGTTTTTCATGTCTCTGTGGACATTAAAGGGTGGCTCTATCAGCTGCCATTAGCCATGATTGCTAAATAAACCTCCATGTTTCATGATGGTCTAACATGGAGTAGTTCAACTCAGAGTACTTGATCCTGGGGGCATAAAACTGGGGAGAATATTGCATTCAATCCTTGCTTGTGAACGTCATTGAAAGCATTTGTATGGTCTCTGTTAGAAGAAAGCTGGTGCTCTAGTTGAAATTTGGATCTCATACAGCCAGAAAGTTGTCACTTCCCAGGAAGTTCTTGTTTATTTCTATAACACTGCTTAATATACCAATTCCTTTGCAATTATATCACTTATCCTGAGGCACCCACACTTGGCTGCCCATTCACCATTGTGAGAGCATAGAGAGTAACCCCTGTCTTCTGTTCTCACATTTGAATACTGTCCAGAGGCATTTCTGCTGTCCAGGTGTGCTTAGAGCAGGGATAGGGAACCTGTGGCTCTCCAGATGTTGTTAAACTCTTAACTCCCACTAGCCCCTATCAGTATGGCCAGTGGTCAGGGATGATGTGGGCAATAGGCCCAACATCATTGGAGGGCCACAGCTTCCCCATCCCTTGCTTATTGGTTCCACTGTTGATATCCCTGCTTTGGTTCTTGTTCCCCTCTTGCTTCCACCCACCATTCAGATGGTCCTATTTTTTTTGCTCTTGTATTTTAATATATCAAATGTCCCATGTTTCATCTGTTAGGGACTACTTTTGTTTACACTGAAAATGCTCCCCCAATGCTGTATGAGCCTACTTCTGATGTGTATCACATATGAACCTAAAACTGAAGATTGCTTTCTAACTGTCCTGGTGTGATGGCCACAATGTCTTGCCATCCAGGAAAGTGGAACTCATAACTTTGCTTACTGATGGTTTGCTTACTCATGTTACTCAAACAACTGTACTTGCCCCTTTAGCGCTCTTTGAAATTGTCTTTGAGAATGCCTCTGACTGACCAATCTCTTACCTTTTTCATATTCCTCCTCAAAACCCACTTCTGTGAAGAATTTGGTATTTACCTGCTAGTTCTCATACTATGCCTTATGCCTGCTAAACCTAAGTGCATGTAACTTCAATATTTGCTTATTCTTCCCTTGTACTGTATACATGCAACTGGAATAATTGCCTATTCTTCCCTGGTTCAACGCTGCTTCCATTTCCCCCTCCCCCCTGCCTCTGTTGTCTCCTTTGTGTGACTTTACAGATTTGTAAGCCCTTTAATTTAATAAAGTGCCATGCAGAGAGGTGATATTGTATGATAATAAAACATACAAATGGTGTGAGTGTGTTTTCTGAGTGTTATCTTTTAGATCCAACTTACTGCTTGAGGAATATTTGATTTCTAAATAAACATCCTGATAAAATATTGAGGCTTTTCTCCCTCCCCCAACTACTTGCTGTTTGCCATCTTTTAGATGAACTTGAAGCTGTTCACTCTGTTCACTCTATACACATTGAGGGTTAGTGTGTGTATTTATCATGCTAATTTGTACCAAGTCTTTGGGTGGTTCTAAAATAGCTATTTAGATCTTGTCCCAGGTCTCCATGCTGCAAGGGAAGGAGAGAACATCTGAAACTCGCCAACCTCCTTGTTCCAGAATCCAATCACTTCCTCATTATTGATGAGGCATCCTTGGTATAGAGCATAGCATAATAATAATACCACAGTGACTGTTCTAAACTCCAAGCCAGCTGAGTACCAGCCATCATTATTTTTTTTCATCCTGGCTCCAGCATGAGAGGGGGACAACATCATTTAAGGCAGATGATTCCCTTCTCTCCCTCCCTAACACAACATTAAGGCAACTATGAAAGCATTAGCACAGGGTCTGATTTTCCAACTACAGTCACACCTCATGTTACGTCTGTTTCATGTTACGTTCTTTCAGGATACGTCCTGCGGCGACCCGGAAGTACCGGAAAGGGTTACTTCCGGGTTTCGCCGCTCGTGCATGTGCAGACGCGCAAAATGATGTCACGCGCATGTGCAGAAGCGGCGAATCACAGCCCTCATGTGCGCAGACACACCGCTGTGGGTTGCGCTCTTTTCATGTTGCGAACGGGCCTCCGGAACGGATCCCGTTCGCTACCAGAGGTACCACTGTACTTGGATTCTTTTACTCTCAGGGAATGGCTCTAGTTCTCTTTAACTAGAGAGCTCAGCCAACATGTGCTTTGTAAACTCTCATTTAGACACATCTCTGGGGGATGGGGAGCTGTTGCCTTCAATCTGTGTTATACCCTTGGTGTTCTTGTCCTTTAGGTCAACTCCTCAAGTTTAGACCTAAGAACACAATTTCTTCAGTTCGTACAAGATCAAATGCAGACTACTATGGTAACGTTTGAGCCTGTGTGTTTGTTTAATTTGGATTGAAGGAATGGGTTTCTGTTCAGTCAGTTTGAAACTGACCCAAACTCCCCATTTTTCCTCCTGCAAGGGAGCATTTCTAAAATGCATTAACTTAAGCTCTTGAGTCAATGCATAAACAGAAAGCCAGCTGTATAAACAAGTCCTCAAAGCCCTCTCCCTTATCAGTCCGTGACGGCAATGAGTGGCCATGCCAGTTCCAGTAGAGCAGGGATGGCGCGTCTGGGTCTTATCTTACATCCTGACCACAAAAGACGCACAGACCTTGTCAAGTCTGACAAGAGACCCGGGAACGGTGCCACGAGCATTCTTAGAGTTGGTGACCTCCTGCCCCAAGATAAGAGTATAGGAAGAGGAACAACCTTTTATGGTCAAGAGTGCCGGAACAGGAATAACTGTTTATGGTCATGGATGTCAACTTACGTGTATAAGCTGACGTGCTTGAATTCCTGGGGTGTCATTTGACCTCGGTGTCATTTGACTTCCTTCCTCCCTCCCGGGAGCAACACAAACCCCAGCAGTCGGTAAAGTCTAATAAGGCTACAGGATGCTTCTGAAAAGCACCAAAGAGCTTAACTGGGTCTTGATCTGGCTTCAGGTTTCTTTTATGCAGTGTCTTGCACTCCCCATTTTTCGTGCCATCTTACGTATTAAGGTAGCTATGTTGCTTTTGTGTCTCCTCAGTGGTGTAGTGGTGGCTGGTGCCCATTGGAACTGGTAGAGCAGAAGGCAATAATAATAATAATAATAATAATAATAATAATAATAATAATAATTTATTATTTATACCCCGCCCATTTGACTGAGTTTCCCCAGCCACTCTGGGCGGCTCCCAATCAAGTGTTAAAAACAATATAGCATTAAATATTAAAAACTTCCCTAAACAGGGCTGCCTTCAGATGTCTTTTAAAGATAGGATAGCTGCTTATTTCCTTCACATCTGAAGGGAGGGTGTTCCACAAGGTGGGCGCCACTACTGAGAAGGCCCTCTGTCTGGTTCCCTGTAACCTCACTTCTTGCAATGAGGGAACCGCCAGAAGGCCCTCGGCGCTGGATCTCAGTGTCCGGGCTGAACGATGGGGGTGGAGACGCTCCTTCAGGTATACAAGACCGAGGCCGTTTAGGGCTTTAAAGGTCAGCACCAACACTTTGAATTGTGCTCGGAAACATACTGGGAGCCAATGCAGATCTCTCAGGACCAGTGTTATGTGGTTCCGGCGGCCACTCCCAGTCACAGTCTAGCTGCCGCATTCTGGATTAATTGCAGTTTCTGGGTCACTTTCAAAGGTAGCCCCACGTAGAGCGCATTGCAGTAGTCCAAGCGGGAGATAACTAGAGCATGCACTACTCTGGCAAGACAGTATGCGGGCAGGTAGGGTCTTAGCCTGCGTACCAGGTGGAGCTGGTAGACAGCCGCCCTGGACACAGAATTAACCTGCACCTCCATGGACAGCTGTGAGTCCAAAATGACTCCCAGGCTGCACACCTGGTCCTTCAGGGGCATAGTTACCCCATTCAGGACCAGGGAATCCACCATACCTGCCCGCCCCCTGTCCCCCCAAAACAGTACTTCTGTCTTGTCAGGATTCAACCTCAATCTGTTAGCCCCCATCCTTTCTTTTATGCAGTGTCTTGTGCTCCCCATTTTTCGTGCCATCTTACGTGTGAAGGTAGCTATGTTGCTTTTGTGTCTCCTCAGTGGTGTAGTGGTGGCTGGTGCCCATTGGTACTGGTAGAGCAGAAGGCAAGGAGCCCAATAGTAGGTGGAGCCAGAGCCAATGAGACACAGAGCCAACCAATTCTAGTTTTGTCCTCCTCCTCCTGAATCGGTTCTAAAAGGGCAACACTGAGACTTAGGAGGATGAGATAGCTGACAGGCAGTGCCATCCCCTGGACTGGTTGTAAGTAAGAAGGCAGGGCACGTGAGGGCTGTCTGGGCAGACTGAGGTTCATGAGACTGTGCCTCATTTGTGTCGGAACCTGCGTTCAACCGAGCTCCTCCGGAATCGCCCTCCGACGTGATTAACGACCTGAGCCTCTGATAAGGCTCCAAGCACGTTCCCATTCAGCAGAGTTTCAAAGCAGCAGAAGTGATGAGATTTATGAGCTACATCGCAAGGTTTTATTTTCTAGCGACGCAGACAGAAAAGAAACACATCCCCTCTCTGTGAAAGCAGAGAGCAACTGAACAACAAAGTAACAGGAAACCAGTAACATCACATCTGTCTCCCGTGAGACTTCCAACAGTATGGAATCTCTGGAATGTAAACAGAGTCTTGTGACTCCAAGCACTGCACAGTGGCAACACACAGAAACCAACAATTTGCTCTAATGGACCAGCCTTTACTATGGTGTATCCTATACAGGTGTATCAAAACAACAGGTCCTGTTTGGCTTTTCTAGCCTCAGAGAGTTGCAAGCAAAGAACCAAATACTTGCAGATTAAGTTACATTGTGCAAGGGAGTCCAGAAAGGACTCATTCAGGTGTCCTACATGCCAGGAAACAAAATTCCTGCAGATCTGTTGTCTAAGGTTGTTAACAGAGAACAACTTAAGGTTTATGTACAGCGGTTGCAGTTGGGTTGAAATACTGCGACACAGGTGACACAGGTTACACGGAAAGGGGGAGGATGTTAGAATATTCCATTCTACCTTTAGGAACAGGCATGACTGTTGTGCGTCACATGCCTATTTACACTCCAGCATAGCTTGCTGGGAACTTCCGTTTGTGTATAGCTATGGCTTTTAGCTGTTCTTGCTTTGGAAGTGAAGGAGAGAAGATATGTTTCCTTTGTCCTAACATATTCTGAATAAACTGCTTGTAAATATGCTCACACAGCCTCTCCCTGCCCTTCTGTTGCAAAGCGTTTTACTCTGCTGGCTTGCGTGCTCAGATTCTGAAGGCATCTGAAGCTCGGGTCGCAGTTTCATGCTGATCCAAGGACTGGAGATCGCCTGGCACACCGGCCAGTGGGCTGGGGCCAGCTGGGGGCCTGCCAATTGCCCCCGGTTCCTTGGCTGCATCCCAACAGTGCCATCCCCTGGACTGGTTGTAAGAAGGCAGGACACGTGAGGGCTGTCTGGGCAGACTGAGGTTCATGAGGCTGTGCCTCATTTGCTCTAATGGACCAGCCTTTACTATGGTAACCTAATCAGAAGTTCTTTTGTGGGAAAACTGAGGAGTGTTATAACTTACTCTTTTTTTTTTGTGGCCCACATTGTAACTGGGCTTGGTGGCCAACTCAAAATGTTTAAGTCATGACATTCTACCAAGAGGAGGCATATGTGTGGCCTTCAAGCTGGGGCTTTCAAAATGTAGCACAGGGTCAGGGACAGTCCCCTGAATCACATTCAGAACTAACCTAAGAAAATTGCTGGATCACACCAAAGGCCCATCTAGGTCAGGATTCTATTCTCATGGTGTTCAGATGCCTGTGGGAAGCCCGCAAGCAGCGTATGGGTAGCAGTGCCCTCCTGCTGCAGTGTACCCCAATCATAAATATTTAGAGGCATGCTACTTCTGATCATGGTGGCGACACACAACCATCATGGCTAGTAGCCATTTCTAGCCTTATTCTTCATAAATATGTCTAATCATAAGAACATTACATGAGTCTGCAGCCGAAATAGGCCATTGGTCTGTCTAGTCCAACATCCTGTTCTTCCAGTGGCCAGCCAGATGCCTGTGGGGAATCCCACAAGCAGGACCTGAGGAAAAGAGCAATCTCCCCTTCTGCAGTTTCTAGCAAGAGGTGTGCAGAAGCATACTGCCTCTTACTGTGGAGGCAAAACATACCCATCATGGCTAGTAGCCATTGATAGAATTATCCTCCATGAATTTGTCCAATCCTCTTTTAAAGCCATCCAAGTTTGTGGCCTTTGCCACCTCCAGCAGGACCACATTTCATAGTTTAATTATACATTGCACGAAGAAGTACTTTCTTGTATCTGCCCTGAATGTCCTAACATTCATCTTTATTGAATGTCCACGAGTTATAGTGTTATGAGAGGAGAAAAAAATTCTTTGTCCCCTCTTAAAGCTATCTCAAATTGGCATCTTGTGGTTATGAAGGCCATAATTTCACACTGTGTGAAGAAGTGCTTCTTATTTTCTGTCCTGAGTAAACCAACATCCCTGCCCTGCCCTCCAGTTCCAAAGCTGAGGAGGATGGCTGAAACTTGTCACACTCACCAACAGTGGCGTAGCGTGGGGGGTGCAGGGGGGGCCGGCCGCACCGGGCGCAACATCTGGGGGTAGGGTTAGGGGGCGCAAATCCACAGGTTAGGGGGCGCAAATTACTTGCCTTGCCCCGGGTGCTGACAACCCACGCTACGCCACTGCTCACCAAAGCACAACAGCACAGTCAATTCTGACAGTCAGTTATGATATGGTATTTAGAGGGGAACCACAAAACTCAAGATGACAATACAATAAATATATGGTTGTATCCAATAATGGTCTAAGTGTAGCATGTCACTGGCATTTAACCCCCAGAAGGTTGCCCAAAAGGGAATGCAGCCCTCTGAGTGAAAAATGTTATCCACCATGTTTCAGAAAGACAGATGTGTAAATGACCCTGGTATCTCTCTTGATGAAAGATGGTTTAGAAATCACACTTTAAATAAATGGAACAAATAATAATTAGTTGTTTGGTTGACTTTGCCAGCTGCAACAGATGTTTTCCTCCCCAGAAATGTGTTCCTAGTACGGCTTGAGGAAAGGGTTAGGTGGAGAAGAATGTCAATGCCTAAGACTCCTCTTGTCTCTTCTTCCCACAGTTAACTGGAATAATCATTGGTGCAACAGTTGCCCTGCTGCTCATTGGGATCGTTGTGTATTTTGTTTACAGGAAGGTGAAGCAATCAAGTAAGTCTGATCACTTTGGTTGAGAGCTGACGTGCTGTCATAGAATTTGGAGGGTTCCTTTGCAGTGTGATCCCATATTAATGCTCAAAAGAGCATGTAAATAAAGCACGGAGCTCCACCATCCACTTGTTGAGTTAGTGTTGGATTGAGCCCAGCTTCTCTTCAGGCCAGAGGAGGTTTCAGTACTCCCCTCCAGTGCTTTTTATCTATTCAACTTGTGCAGCTAACAAAAACATGCTGTGAATTCTTACTATAGCGGTAACATAAAAAAGCAAACAGCATACTACTTCTTACTTTCTTGTTTTCTTATCTACTCTCCCTTTAAGATAAAAAATAGAGGTGGGGAACTTGTAGCCCTCCAGATGTTGTTGAACTACATCTCCCATCATCCCTGACCATTAGCCATTCTGGCTGGGGCTGCTGGGATTTGGAGTTCATACCTCTGGAGGTAGCATTAAAAACCATCCTATTAGGAGCATGCCCTGGAAGTGTGCTTTCATCATAAACTCTGGAAACATGGTGGTAGGGTCTTGCCTCATTGGGCACCTGGAGCTTGGGTCATGACTCCTCCATGCTGGTCCTCCTTTACCTTGCTGATGGCACCTGTTCACCCGCCCTTCTCTGAGCATGTAGGTGGTGACAAAAGCGAGAAAACAGCACCCTCCATTTGCCTTGGTCTCTCCATCTGGGCAGTTTTATGGATTGGGTCCAGAGGAAACAAGCAAGCAAATGTATGGTAATGACAGTGGTGAGGAGGATGTCTACTGAGGGCATCTTGTCAGAAGCCCCACCACCACCACCCAAATGTTGGAGCCTACAAACATCTCAAAACATAAATGGGCCTCCCAACATTCTGCCCCAGGGGGAGAGATTAGAGTGTATTGGCCTGATCTTTCTCTCCATCCAGGGCAGTGGCTTAGCTGTACAGGGGTAAGTGGGCAAGCTGCGCTTGTGTGTTTTAGGCTCTCACTCTTCACAAAGGAGCTACAGGATGATGAGCCTTCTCTCTTTCAGAGCAACCTCAGCCACATGTGCCTCAGTACATGTTTTGCAAGAGAGACAAAGTCATGTTCTACAACCGCAAGATCATGCACAAGGTAAGGTTGCTGGTGACCAGCTGGAGGCTAGCAGCAAGCTCAGACTGATGGCACTCTTGTCTTGACATGGGCTGGCCTTGGCTGGGTTAATCATGCATGTTTCTGTCCCTGCCCCATATCTCTTCTAGATGTAAAAAAATGCTGAAAGATTGGCTTTGTGTCTGTGTGCTGTTGTCATGGTACTGCCAGAGAATGCAGGGGAGGAGTAGGAACAGGCAGAGGGAGGTGAGCAGGAAGTGGCGATTGAGGAAAGAGGGGAAAGCCAGGAGGCGGAAAGGCTCTCAGATGTTGAACCAGAGCCTCAACACCGCACAGGAAGTTCTGGCACAGATAGTGAGACAATGCCTATTCCGTCTGCCAGGGAAAGGAGGGAGTTAAAGAGGAGGGGGGAGAGGCATCACATGAAACTTCCCCGCCTTTTCTGTTGGAGGAGAAGCCGGTGAAGGCCACTCCCAGAATCTGAACTGGAGGATTCAGATGCATGATTGTAATGCGCTGTCTGTACATATGTAAAATAAAGACTGTATATATATCTCTGAGTGAGCAGAGGTACTTATTGCAAAGAGCATTCACAAGCCATCACAGCATTCTGGGAGTCTCCATTCTCTTCACAAAGGCAGAAGGCAGCTGAGCCATGAAAGACCCATCAAAAGCCACAAAAGGTATGTCCGAACAGCTGAAGGGAGCAGCTGGGGGAGCCGGAGGAGGGTTATTGATGGAGATGGTCTGGCAGCAGAACCTCTTGTTGCAGGCGCAAGTCGAAGAACTTGCAGGCAAGCTGGAGACACAGCTTGCACTATTGGAAGCAGAGAGAGCGAACAATGCTAGCAGGACTATCCCCTTGCACCTCAGTAAATTTGATGGTAACAGCCAGCGATACTCTAGCTTCAGAACTGAGATGATATATGTGCTGGAACTGAGAAGGAAAGACTTTAGATCGGATGAGGAGAAAGTTGCCTTTATAACCGCTCATTTAGAAGGAAATGCTAAAGAGTGGGTGGTTCCTTTGATGGCTGGAAATCATGCAGCGCTAAGGAATGTGAAGGAGTTCACAGATATGATGGACACTGTGTTTCTAAGTGCCGTACGTACTAAGGTTACTGTGGGTCCGGTATGTTTCCACAGGAACAGAATTCCTGGACTTGCAGCAGAGCAGCACAGCGAGTGCTTCTTATGTGAGTGAGCTTGCAGAAGAGAGAGTCCACACGCTGTTGTTCCTCTAACTTACAGCTTTATTTACATCAGAACAATAAAATAACAAACAGACCATCGGAGACGGCAGGCATGGTGTCTCTCCGTCTCTCTCGGCAGAAAAATGAAAGTAACTCACAAAGAACTCAGCTTTCCCAGATGTCGAAAAAAGCTCCTCCCTAGATGCAGGACACACACAGAGCTGTTAACCCTGTAAGCTCCAAACATCACACCCCCTCTTGTCCTGCACTGGGGGCGTGTAAGTGTGACCACTTACCCCAAACACAGACCTTCACAGAACTCCCCATGATGCTGGAAGGTCAGCGGTTTCGTGAACCCATCTGCCAGGTTCTTCAAACTGGGACAGTACTTCAGTTGCACCAATCCCAACTGAACACTCTGAAACGCATTTTGGAAACGGATGTCTAGGTGTTTGGTTCTGGCCTTAAACTGCCCAGACTCTGCCAACGTCAGACAGGGTTGATTGTCCTCCCAAACTATAACGGGCAAGCAACACTCTCCACAGATCTCTTGAACCAAGCATACATAGAACTCCAATTCCCTACAAATCTCAGACAGTGCACTGAACTCAGCCTCAGTAGAGGAGAGCGCTATGAGACTTTGCTTTCGGGACTTCCACCCAGCCAAAGAGTCCCCGAGCTTCTCCACCATACCAGATACAGACTTCCTGTCCTCCAGGTTCGCCCAATCACTGTCTGCCCAGCACATCAATTTGACGTCACCTTTGGCTGACAGCTTGAGACAGAAGTCTTTAGTATCTTGCAGGTAACACAGTACCCGCTTGACACCATTCCAGACCTGTACACTTGGGTTTGTAGCTTCCCGGCTGAGCAGATTGGTAGCAAAAGCTATGTCAGGTCTGCTCCACTGGGACAGATACAACAGACTACCCAGAGCTGACTGAAAGAGCTCAGTATTTTCGAACACAGCGCGTTCTACTTGCTAACTGTCTTTCATGTAGCTTGTCTCCATGGGTGTCCTGACCTCTGAACTTCTGAACTTCTCAAGCAACTGCTCAATCTTGCCTTTCTGACTGAGCAAGAAACTTCCATCTTCAGTCCTGTCTATCTGCACACCTAGGTAGATCTTTACTGCACCTAGGTTCTTGAGCTGAAAACGTTTTCCAAGCTCTTTGGCAAACGTTTCCACCTGTTTATTTGCCTTTGAGACATATACAATGTCGTCGACAAAAACTAAGATCATTTCCTGTGACTCTCCTGACCCTTTCAGGTACAGGCAGCTGTCAGCAAGACTCCTCTTGAAACCTAGCTTCTCTAAGGCTTCATTCAGACACAAGTTCCAATTCCTGGCAGATTGTTTTAGCTCGTAAATTGACTTGTGCAATTTCCACACAATGCCTTGCCTATTGCCCTCAAACCCTGGAGGAAGAAGCATGTACAGCTCCTCCTGGAGGTCTGAGTTCAAGTAGGCTACATCCACATCAAAGTGATGCACCAGCGAACCTCTTTGTGCAGCAATGGCTAAGAGCATGCGCAGAGTTTCACTTCGGGAAGTAGGAGCATACGCCTCAATGTAATGCAGCCCCTTCCGCTGTGTGAACCCTGTGGCTACTAACCTAGCCTTGTACTGCGGTTCTCCAGTTGCTGTGGGTTTAAGACAATAAACCCACCTGTTGCTCACAGCCTGTTTGCCAGCCGGCAACGTTGTGAGGGAGAACACACCTAGAGACTCCATTGAGCTCATCTCCTTCTGCATTGCCTTTTGCCATTTGCTGGCTTCTTCCTGAGGCAGTTTCTGAACATCCTCAAAACTTTTAGGTTCACACTGAGCCACTCCAACCCATACACTTGTGGCCTCAAACCTGTCAGGTGGTTTACCTTTAGTGGCCCCAGTCGAACACCTCAGCATGAGCTCAGGTACCCCCTCTGATCCACCAGGGCCAGCTAGATCGTCCTTGGCGTCGGAGAGCTCCCCCTCTGATTTGCTGCGCCTTTTGAACTTCTCAACTGGACCTGTGGGCGAGGACGGTGCACTTTCTGGCTCTGACTTGACAGCTTTAGTAGAGGCTCTAGGCTGCTTCTGCTCTGGACTCTGTTCCTCAGCAGCAGGATCAGGCTCCACCTCTTCCTCATCAGCTGAGTCAAGCAGATTCTCTGACAGTATATCTGGGTTCCTATGTGTGCGTGTCCACGCACTTTGCTCACAGAACTCAGCACTTCTGCTGACTAGAAGCCTGGACTGATTGCCTTCTGGATAGGCAAATCTCCACCCCTTGGTCCCTGGTTCACACCCACAGAAGATCATCTTCCTGGACCTTGGTCCACTCTTTCTGTGTTTGGCCTTTGACACAAGAACCCAAGCCTCACAACCAAAAACATGGAAGAAATGCACTTTGGGCTTCTTTCCATGCAGCAGAAAAGAAGGTGTGGCCCCTACAACAGAACAAAATGAGTGATTCTGAGAAAAAGAAGCACACTTCCAGGCTTCGGCCCCAAAGCGTTTGGGGGAGCCCAGAATCAAAGGGCATAGACGCAACAGCCTCTTGAAGTGTTCTGTTCTTGTGTTCAGCAATGCCATTCTGTTGGGTACTGTGTGGCACTGTCAGCCTGTGGCGTATTCCCTTCTGGCGGAAGAAACTCTGCAGCGCAGACCCGGTGAACTCTGCACCACGATCAGACTGAAAGCTCTGGACCTTTGAAGAGAATTGCAGTTCTACAGCAGAGATCCAGACTTTCACCAATGCTGCAGCTTTACCTTTGTTTTTAATCGTGAAGACCCAGGAATTCCTCAAAAAATCACCCACAATTGAGAGTATGTATTTGGCCCCACCCAGACAGGCTACTGGCATACGGCCACACAAGTCTGCATGCACTAGCTCAAAAGGCCTGGTTGTCACTCTGTTAGACCTAGTGTAAGAGCACGTTTTTACCTTGGATTGCTTACAAGCTCTGTGATCTAAAAACTTATCACATGCCTTCATCTTGCATCCCTCAGTGCACCCCGGGACCTTCTTAACATGTGCCATATGTCTGTGCCATAAATGCTGACAGCCATCATGTGTTGGAACATTGGCACACTGCATGTGTGCTGACTCAATGGGACTGTTACCTGCAATAGGCGTTTCTACCACAAACAGCCTGTCTTTGCATTCAACACTGAACAGTTGACGCCCACCCCTGGAAAAAGACCACATATTATTCTCAAAACAAATGCTAAAACCATCGGCAACAAGGGCAGCCACGGATAGAAGCCAGCTAGACATCTCTGGAACGACAAAAGCCTCAATCTCGTGCTGTAAAAAAGAACAATACAGTGAGCCAGACATAGTCAAAGCACGTCTGCTCCCATCTGCTAGTGTAACAGTTCGTCCACTTTTTACAGCCTTGCAGTTCTTCAGAAGACCACTAGAGGGCACGAGTTTGTGAGTAGCTCCACTGTCCACCACCCAGCTCAGCGCGTTGCTATGGGTAGAGCTGGTCTCTGTTGTCATGCTCGCCGCAAGATGATACTGTGAAGACTTGTCCTTGCTTTCAGTTCCCTTGGAACTTTTGTGAGCTTTCCCACGTCTCGCCGCTGAGCTAATCTGGTTGCTACGCGAGACGACCTTGGATTCCTCTACCGGCCAGTCTCTCACGAGATGGGAGGGGGACCCACATCTGTAGCAACATCTTGAAGCAAAAGCTTTCACAGATTCATCATTGCTTTTCGCTGCACCCCCACTCCTGGGGGCACAGCTCCTGGGGGCACAGTCAGTGCCTGCTCGCCCCCCAGCTTTCTGCCTCTTCTGTTCTGCATCACAAAGTCTCCCTGTGGTATAATCCAGACTAAGCTGCTCAGGTGGCATAGTTTCCAAGGTCAAAACTAAATTCTCATAGCTCCTGTCCAAACTGCTCAACAGGATGTAAGCCTTGAGCTCATCAGGGAGAGGTACATTCAGCTGCCGCAGCTTAGTAAAAATAGACAGCATCTGTGTAATGTGATCTCGTACCGATTCCCCTGGAGACAGCCTCATCTGAAAAAGGGAGCGTGTCACATGAATCTTGGCACCAGCCGTGGTTCTTTGGTGTACCCTGACCAATGAGTCCCAGACCCCCTTGCAAGTCAATAATCCATCAATGTGGGGCAGCTGAGAAGCCTCCAGGGCAAGTACTATATGGGGCATTGCTTTCTGGTCTTTCTTGACTGCAGCCATAACTCTGGCAACCTCAGCAGCATTTGCCCCAGCAGCTGCTACTGGCGGCTCATTTTGGGTGCAATCCCAAAGCTGTTTGCCCGAAAGCCAATACTTCACTCTTCTTGACCAGTCCTCCCAATTGCACCCATTAAGCCTCTTAAAAGGAATGGTGAAAGTCTCGTGAGCCTGGCCTCTGCCATCTTCCCGGGGCTGTAAGCTTACTCACGCTTTCTGCCAACTGGTTGCTTCAAAGATGTCTCCTCCAGCAGGCTCCTGCTTTCACCAGCGAGATCGGACTGCCTCTGCTTTTTCCACAACAGCAGACAGGATCTAAGAGCTGGACTTCTCCTCTCCTCACACTCAACACAAACGTGGCTGGAAAACTTCCATAACCTGTGGGTCCGGTACGTTTCCACAGCAACAGAAATCCCGGACTTGCAGCAGAGCGGTACAGCGAGTGCTTCTTGTGTGAGTGAGCTTGCAGAAGAGAGAGTCCACACACTGTTGTTCCTCTAACAGCTTTATTTACATCAGAATGGTAAAATAACAAACAGACCATCAGAGACTGCAGGCATGGTGTCTCTCCGTCTCTCGGTAGAAAAGTGAAAGTAACTCACAGACAAAGAACTCAGCTTTCCTGGATGTAGAGAAAAGCTCCTCCCTAGAGGCAGGACAGTTACATCGCAACAGTTCCTGGGCCTGAAACAGGATAGCAGCCCAGTGAGAGTTTTCTGGGCGCAATTTGCTACATTAATACACCAGCTACAGTGGTCTGTGGATTCTCCACTGGTGGAAGCAATTTTTAGAGGAGGTTTGAACGCAGAGGTTCAAGACCAGCTGGCCAGAATGCCAGAATCCTCTAACTTTGATGAACTTGTGAGGGTTTGCCTTCAGATTGGGTTGAGAGAGGAAGCTCGGGCAGCAGAAAGAAAGAGCACAGCAGGGAAACATTGGCGCGAAAATCGCATTCCTGAAATTCCAGAACGTAAAGCTGACAGCAGGCCCAGAAAGGATGAGAAGGAGGCAATGGAATTGGGTGCTGTGCGTGCCAAAACCACCTTGACCATTGGCACAGCAATCAAGGAGGAGAGGAGGGGCTGGAAAGAGACCAGAAAGTGTTTCCTATGCAATCAGCCAGGGCATATTGCCAAGCAATGCCCAAAACGACGAGCCTGGGAGTCACTGTCAAGAGCAGAGGTGAAGGAAGGTGACGGAGCACAAGGGCAGGAGCAGGGAAACGGGAAAGCCTGGCTGGAAGTGGAGGCCCACAGCCAGGGAGAGAAGAACTGAGAGGTCTCCAAGCCGGTGCTCAAGTCCCTGGAATCACTTTGGCAGTGAAACTACAACTCCCAAACGGGCGCCACCTCAGTGTTCATGCCTTGGTTGATTCTGGAGCTTCTACGGATTTCATGGACATAGACTTGGCACTGGAACAATGGATGGCACTAATCCCTTTAGATTTTCCCTTACAGGTCCAGACGATTGATGGACGACCCCTAGTGGCAGGGGATGTCTCTCACCAGACCCCGCCCATGAGGATGGAGGTGGATCACCATGCAGAGACGCTGTCTTTCCATGTGACCAAGCTGAGTGGACACCCAGTGGTACTGGGCATGAGTTGGTTGGCCAAACATGACCCTGCTATAGCTTGGCACCAGAGATCACACACTTTTGCTTCGGCACATTGTGTCCAACATTGTTTTGGGGAGAAGCAAGGCAAACCAGTGGGAGCAAGGGGGGCAAATGTGGAAAGGGAAGGGGTCCACAAGGTGGAAGTAAGCATACCCCATCACTATGCTGCCTATAGCGATGTTTTTAGTGAACAAGAGGCATATAAGTTACCTCCCCACACACACAGAGTATGATTGCAAGATAGACCTGGTGCCAGGGGCCAAATTACCCCCTGGAAAGCTTTATTCTATGTCAGAGACAGAGACACAAGCACTGAAGGAGTTCTTGGACAAGAACCTGAAAAAGGGTTTCATTAGGGAATCCACTGCAGCAGGAGGTTCCCCAGTTTTCTTTGTAGGTAAGGAAAACACTGATCAACTTCGCTTGGTTTGTGACTATAGACGTTTAAATTCCGTGACTGTACCTATAGCCTATCCCTAACCAAAGATAGGAGAACTATTGGTGAGGGTTAGGACTGGTAAGATCTTCACTAAGTTGGATTTGAGGGGAGCGTATAATCTGATCAGAATCTGAGAGGGAGATGAGTGGAAAACCACCTTTTATACCCTTTTTGGATCATATGAGTTCCTTGTTATGCCCTATGGCTTACAAGCGGGCACACCCACATTCCAATCCTTTATACAGCACGTATTGGGGTCATTGCTGTACAAAAATTGTGTGTGTGTGTTTTGGATGACGTGCTGATCTACTCAGAAACGGAATAGGAGCATGTGAAGCATGTAAAAGAGGTATTGGAGAGGTTAAAAAAGCATAAGTTGTATGCCAAGTTAGAGAAATGCCAGTTCCATGTACAAGAAGTGGAATTTTTGGGCTACCGCCTCTCAGCAAAAGGTGTACACATGGAAAGAGGGAAGGTGAAAAGCGTGCTAGAGTGGCAGCAGCCCAAAACAAAGAAAGATGTTCAAAGGTTCATAGGCTTCAGTAATTACTATAGAAATTTTATACCCAATTACGCACACATCACTGCCCACACTGCTCACAGATTGCTTGAGAGGAAATAAGGCTTTCTGTTGGACTTCTGAGGCACAGGCGGCCTTCAAAAAATTGAAGAAGGTGTTTGTCTCAGAAGAGTATCTGATACATGTAGAGCCACAAAAACCCATGAGGGTTCAGACAGATGCATCAGACAGGACCATAGGGGCAGTGTTGCTGCAGCAGGATAGGGAAGGGAACTGGCGGCCGTGTGCTTTTCATTCCAGGAAGCTGAGCCGCTCTGAGCAGAATTACACGATCTGGGACAAAGAGCTTTTGGCCATTTATGATGCTTTTAAAATTTGGAAGCATTTCTTAGCAGGGGCACAGCAACAGGTGCAGGTATATACAGACCACAAAAACCTGGAGTACTGGAGGACGGTTAGACTTCTTAATCAAAGACAGATAAGATGGTCACAGTTCTTTTTGGGATTCAACTTCAAGATAGGGTATGTGCCAGGAGTGCAGAATGCGAGGGCAGATGCGCTGTCTAGGAAGCCAGAATATATGGAAGAGCAACAGGCTCCAACGGAGAGGTATGTGTTTGAACCTGAGCAATGGCAATGCGCAGCCACCGTAGTAAGGGAGCAGGAGCTGCACGTACTCACAGAAAAGGATGAGTATGCACAAAGGAAACTGTCAGAAGTAAGACAGAATGAAGGCAGAGAGGGGGTTTTTGAAGAAAGAGAGGGTTTGCTTTACTACAAGGGGGCGCTGTATGTGCCAGATGGAGAGCTGAGAGCAAGAATTCTCAGGCAACATCATGACAATCCGACAGCGGGGCATTTTGGGCATAATAAGACTCTGTACTTGATTACCAAGGAATTCTGGTGGCCCAAAATTAAGGAGGAAGTAGCAGAGTACTTCAGGGGTTGTGCAGTTTGCCAAAGGGCAAAAGGGGAAAGGGCAGCGTCTGCAGTGTTGCTCCAGCCTTTGCCCACACCTAGCAAACCGTGGATTTTATCACAGACCTGCCAGTATCTCAGAGGAAAACAGTGATTCTAGTGGTAGTGGACATGCTGACGAAAATGGCGCATTTCATACCCTGCACCAAGATACCTTCTGCTCAGGAAACAGCCAAGCTGTTTATGGACAACGTATTCAGGTTGCATGGGATGGCCTCTAGGCTAATTACGGATCAAGGAAGTCAGTTTACTTCACGCTTCTGGAGAAAGTTAATGGAGCTGCTGGAGGTGGAAGTAAACTTCACCTCAGCTAGACATCCCCAGACGAATGGGCAATCAGAAAGGGTGAATGCTATCTTGCAGCAATACTTGAGATGTTATGTGAGTCATCAGCAAAACAACTGGGAAGAGAAATTAAGTTTGGCTGAATTTGCAGATAATAATGCAGTGCACACCTCTACAGGGGTGTCGCCCTTCATGGCAAACTATGGGAGGCATCCCAGGGCCTTCCCTGGGAGGGAATAAAGATTGTTGGTACCTGCAGCTGAAGAGTTTGTAGAAGTGGAGTTTCTGCATAGGATGCTGATGGAAAACTTGGAAAGGTCAAAGTTAGAATACAAGCGGACAGCGGATGCTCGGAGGAGAGAGGGAAAAAGGAGGGTGGGGAGAGTCTTTTGAGTTTATAGAATCATAGAATCATAGAATCATAGAGTTGGAAGAGACCACAAGGGCCATCGAGTCCAACCCCCTGCCAAGCAGGAAACACCATCAGAGCACTCCTGACATATGGTTGTCAAGCCTCTGCTTAAAGACCTCCAAAGAAGGAGACTCCACCACACTCCTTGGCAGCAAATTCCACTGTCGAACAGCTCTTACTGTCAGGAAGTTCTTCCTAATGTTTAGGTGGAATCTTCTTTCTTGTAGTTTGGCCCTTGTATTGTTATGTTCAGCCCTTGTAACTTAACTAGGGAAAGCATCAAAGAGAACTCATAGAATCATGAAGGGGAGGGAGTTTGTAGTTGCTAAGTAACCAGCAACATTATTAATTTGATTGCACACATACAGTGGCACAGGGGAGAATACAGGAGGATCGTGCACAGACGTGTATCCCTGGGATTCTCATGAGTTCCCAGGCCCTCTGAATGCAGAATCTGATGGAACTCAAATTGGCAGCTAGAGGGAATGATGGCTGCTTCAACTACTAAATCCCCAAAGTTGTTAAATCTGGGAGCTCAGCAGTCAACCATGAAGCGCTTCTGAAATCCACATCAGTGTTTTTATTGGTAATCTTTTTTATTAGGGCAGAATGAGCCTGGGAAAATAGGTTAGTAGATCTGCCATGGCAGCCTGCTTTCATTTGCAGTACACATGGCACTCTAATAGATGGTGCTCAATATATTGCCATTGTTGCAGTTCCAAGCAGATGCCCTTGGTTGCGAAAGGACCCCCTTCGCAGGTAACGGTTTGCCAACATGCTGCTGAAATATCATCTATCAATAATGCACACGAAGGAGAAACGTCCTGTAATGCTGGAAACTCAGTTATGCCTCCAAAGCATTGTTTGGGAGGAACATGTCAAAATCAAACACACTGCAAATATAACACCTTAATCAGCCTTGGTCAGCCTGGTACTCTCCAGAGGTTTTGGATTACAACTCCCAGCAGCCACAGCATTCACCAGGGAGTTATTTCTTGAATTACCACAGCTATAAAACTTTTACCATTCCGTCGCTAGGCTTCTCATTCTTTGGGGAAGGGCTGTACCTCAGTGTTCTCATTCTTTGGGGAAGGGCTGTACCTCAGTGGTAGAGCATCTACCTTGCATGCATGAGGCCCCAGTTCAATCCTTAGCGGCATCTCCAGCTAGGATTTGGATTAGACTTCCCGCCCGAAACTCTGGGGAGTTGTTGCCAAGTCAGTATAGACAATACTGAGCAAGATCTACTGGTAGTCTGACTGGCAGCTTCCTATGTTCATTCTTCCAGTTTGCTCTACCATCTCTTCTTTCTGCAGTTTTCTGCCATCTCCTTTTTCCTCTTTCTGTTATAACTTGGGCCAGGTTGTGCATATCTCAGTTAGGTCCATTCCTTTTCGTGAGTCTACTCTGAGTAGAATTGAGTTGGATGCATTTCTCTGTCTGGAACTTTAGATCAAGGAAGTGTCCTGTTTTCCGTTTTTTGCTTACCACCATTGTTTCAGTCCTTTATTTGTACCAGGGACAAGCTGAGGCTCTAATGCCTTAGGGTTGACTCCAATTAAGTTCTACTTGTGGTAGACACATTAAAATGAATGGATCTCAGTTAGGCCTACTTAGGGTAGATTTATTGAAACTAACACAGACTATAACCCGTAGTAAAATCCCAGCTTGGTTGCCTTTTTCCTGTATGTTCCTCTGTGAGTTGAGATTTCTTTCCTTCAGGAAACCTTTCTTCCTTTCCAGGTTGCAACTCTACCCAACTCTCTGGTTGGAAACACGGTCCCGCAGCAGTGGATGAGGAAGAAGGCCAAAGTATTGTCCTTGGCAAAGAGGTATTGGGGGATGCAGGGATCTGTGGGTTGTCTGAGTTTAAATGGGGAGGAAGAAGATGAAGGACCACTTTTCCCCGATTGCCATGTTGTGAGGTGAACCAGTTCTGCTTTATTCCCTATAGGATCCTGAACTTCAAGAAGGAGTCCCCCACCCTGCAGCTGAAGGAGCCTCCACCCTCTCTGCTCGAGGCAGATTTAACAGAGTTTGACGTGAAGAATTCCCACTTGCCCTCCAAAGTCCTTTACATCCTTAAAAATGTCAGGTAAGGGCAAATGTGATGAGAGAGCTGGGCCGGTGGGGGCTGAAGAGTAGCAACTTCCCTACCATTAAAGAGTTTGCATAAAGATTGGATCTGACATGTCCTCAGTTTGAGGAGAATAAGGATTGACACACCGGGACCATTTGACCAGCTTGTCATGTTTACCAGCAACAAGCAGGCCAGCCCCTCTAAGAAGTTCATTAGTGAGGCACAGTGGCAGCAAGTTTGCATCTTAACCCCTTGCATCTGGTTTTCTCCTTCTAAAAATGGGCTTTGGGCTGCTCTCTAACTTAGACTAATCAAGGTTGCTGGTGAATCCTTCTGCTTTTGCCCCTGTTACAGGCAACTCTCTGTTTGCACAGGGGTTGCGATTTGGGTCATCACACATGTTGGCAAAGCTTGTGTAAGCCCGCCCCACCCTTCCCTGCCCTGTACTGCTCCTGCCCCCTCTGGGGTTAAAAATAGTGCATGCATTGGCGGTCACTCGCCAATCAAAACACGTGCAAAATGGTCACCACCTGTACTTTCAAAGTAGCAGCTGCGGCAACCTCCTGTAGCAGTGAGTTTCCCCCTTTCTGGACTCATTGCTGTTTTAGGCCAGGAGCAGGATGCCTGGTGTGCAAGCTCCTTCTCATCTCTTTCCCTGCAGGGTCCTTGGCCACTTTGAGAAGCCTCTGTTCATGGAGCTCTGCAAGCATATGGTTTTTGTCCAACTGCACGAAGGGGAGTACATCTTCCTCCCGGGGCAGCTGGACAACAGCATCTACGTGGTGCAGGATGGAAAGCTGGAAGTCTGCATCCAAGAAAGTGTAAGGATAGCTACAGGTCATCAACATCCATGGCCAAACACTGCCAGTTAAAACAGTATCGAGCAGTAAAACATATAGGATAAGGAGCAAATAATAACAAAGTCCCTCCCCTCTTTGCTTGGCAGAGTCAGAGTAGACACTACTGGGCTGTAGCAGGTGGAGGCATGCTCTGAAACTTCTATTTTTTCTGTTGAGAGGCCTGCTGGCTGTATGCTCAGTAGCTACCTAAGTTCTGCCTGTCTTGGTTTAGATCTCATATAACCCCTGTTTTAAAACAGCTGCACTGATTGCTAGTTCATTTCTAGGCCCAATTCAAGGTTAGTTTTTAAAGCCCTAAATGACTCAGACCCCAAATACCTGAAAGGCCGCCTTCTTCACTACAGACCCTCTCGGGTGATAAGATCAACAGAGATGACTCCCTTAGTTGCTCTTTAGTTGTGGCCTGCAAGAGGGTATTCTCTGTGGAAGCCTTTCCACAGAGATGTGCCTGGCACCTTCATTATATAGCTTTTGGCAAAGACTAATAAGAATGAGGGGATGCGGGTGGCGCTGTGGGTTAAACCACACAGCCTAGGACTTGCCGATCAGAAGGTCGGCCGTTCGAATCCCCGCAACGGGCTGAGCTCCCATTGCTCAGTCCCTGCTCCTGCCAACCTAGCAGTTTGAAAGCAAGTCAAAGTGCAAGTAGATAAATAGGTACCACTCCAGCGGGAAGGTAAACGGCGTTTCTGTGTGCTGCTCTGGTTTGCCAGAAATGGCTTAGTCATGCTGGCCACATGACCCGGAAGCTGCACGTCGGCTCCCTCGGCCAATAAAGCGAGATGAGCGCCGCAACCCCAGAGTCGGTCACGACTGGACCTTTACCTTTAATAAGAATGAGGCGTCTTCCCATCCTTGGGGTGGTGGTTATGCCTCCTAGGTCCTGCAGAGTGTGGGTGGTGGGAGCCAGTCTCATAAGCATATGCCAAGCTGAGCTTTGTGTTGAAAGTTGCCTCAGCCACAGAGTTTGTGTCTGCCTTATTTCTTCTGCTTATTTATTACTTGCTTTTCAAGGCCAGTCACTCCCAGAGATACACACAGAGGTCTTTGAACTTAGCTTGTAATTGTGTAGCTGAAATGTGGTCTCATTATTCTCCCCCCCCCCATCTGCAATAGGATACCACAGAGGTGGTGGTCAAAGACGTCTTGGCAGGAGACAGTGTCCACAGCCTCCTCAGCATATTGGATGTCATCACGGTAAGCCAAAGCCCATGACTCTGGCTCCTGGATGTCTTTATCCTTTGATACAAAGGTGGGGAACTGTAGGCCTAGGAGCTGAATATGGCCTTCTAAATCTCTCTGGTTCTGGGGACTGTTTCAGGCCACATCCCTCACCAGCCTTGTGTTACCCTCTCCTTGAGCGTCTTTGCCTGCTCCTGCTTTTCATTTGCTTGGATGGAGTCTAGAGAGGGGTGTGTTTGTGAGTGAACTTTAGGCTTGTTGAATTTTTTTCCTCCTTTTTCTTCCTTCTCCACCTGGATCACTTAGGAGGTTTATTTTGACTTTGTGTGTTAATTTGCAAAAAATGTTAGACCACTGAATGTTTTTATTTCGTAGATGTAGTCATTGGGTCATTTGTGGCTCCTTTTCAACTTGAAAGGGAGAACATGTACCCAGTTTCTTTAATTGTGTGCATTTTCCCCTCATAAATTTGCCAGAAAGCAAGCCTGGACTCGCCATAGGCAAGTGATGCTCTTCCAGGCTACATCACATAGTCCAAATGTCTTCCTGGTGTGTTTAAGATAAGTGCATTACTCTAAGCAGCCCTCTGCAAGCCAGAGTCTTTCACCTCTTTCTTCCTTTGGAGCTGCCAGCAGGGCTTAAAAACTAAGCCTCCCAAGTTCCTCCCCTGGGTTGTGCTTTTTAAAAAACAAACAAAAAAACAACCCTTCTGTAATTAAGAATCGATCAGCCAGCTGGGAGCTCAGCAGGATTACTCAACTGGATTACTTTTTGTTTCCCTCCACTAGCTGTGGGAAGAATGTGCTCTGAAGAGTTTATTCTTGGTGTGGGGTGTGATGCTAGGGGATTCAGGGGTTAGATGCTAGGAATGTCTGATGATAGTGGGGGCAGAAAGGAGAGAGGGCTTACAAATACAGTGGTACCTCGGGTTACATACACTTCAGGTTACATACGCTTCAGGTTACAGACTCCGCTAACCCAGAAATATTACCTCGGGTTAAGAACTTTGCTTCAGGATGAGAACAGAAATCGTGCTCCAGTGGCGTGGCAGCAGCAGGAGGCCCCATTAGCTAAAGTGGTGCTTCAGGTTAAGAACAATTTCAGGTTAAGAACGGACCTCCGGAACGAATTAAGTACTTAACCCGAGCTACCACTGTAAGTACAAAGGAAGTTGCTTTCAAGTAGTGCCAGCTGGATTACAGTTTTTGGGTTGGGGAAGGGATGTTGCTATTATCTGTATTGTTCCTTATTAATTTATATACTGTTTATATACCAAAATGGCTTCTACGCAGGTTTGTTTGTTGTTGTTTTTTTACAACTATAGTATCAATTAAAATACATGATAACAATTCCATTGGGGGCACTAAAACTTCCTCAATTTAACATACACAAGAAAACAAACTATTTAAATGCATTATTGAAACCTTCTAAATCCAACACGTCAGTGTTTTCAAGAAGCAGCCATTCTGTCAGCCAGCAAAAAGCAGCTGATTCATAATAAAGTTTAAGGTCTGGCAGGGCAAATCCACCTCTTTCTTTAGCATCAGTTAATATCTTAAATTTTATTCGAGGCTTCTTGCCCTGCCAAACAAATCTGGAAATATCTTTCTGCCACTTCTTGAAACAGTCCATCTTATCCAAAATTTGCAATGTTTGAAACAAAAACAACATCCTTGGCAACACATTCATTTTTATCACAGCAATTCGACCTAACAATGATAACTTCAAATTTGTCCATATTTCTAAGTCCTTTTTCACTTCGATCCAACATTTTTCATAATTATCCTTAAATAAATCCACATTTTTGGCAGTCATGTTAACCCCTAAATATTTCACTTTCTTAACCAATGTTAGTCCTGTCTCCTCCTGAAACTTCTCTCTCTCATTCACAGTTAAGTTTTTCTCTAAAACTTTAGTTTTCATCTTGTTCAACTTAAAACCTGCTACCTGTCCAAATTCTTGAATCAATTCCAATACCCTTTTAGTACTAGATTCTGGCTCCTGTAACATCAATACTAAGTCATCAGCAAATGCTTTCAATTTGTACTGTTTAGCTCCCACTTGTACACCTTTAACCTCTTGGTCCTTTCTAATCATATTTAACAAAACCTCAAGGACCGGTATAAAGAGCAATGGAGAAATTGGGCAGCCTTGTCGTGTCCCTTTCTCAATCTTAAACTCTTCTGTCACTACATTGTTCACAATTAATTTTGCCTTTTGTTCCGAATAAATTGCACCTATACCATTTTCAAAACCTTGACCTACCCCCATCCCCTGTAGATTCTTCTTCATAAAACTCCAAGAAATGTTGTCGAAGGCTTTCTCTGCATCCACAAATATCAAAACTGCTTTAGTATTGATATTCACTTGTAGTTTCTCTAGAATATTAATTATATTCCTCATGTTGTCAGACAAGTGTCTGCCCGGGAGAAAGCCCGCTTGGTCTTTATGAATTTTTTCTACTAACACCTTTTTTAATCTTTTAGCCAAAATGTCTGCAAAGATTTTGTAATCCACATTAAGCAGCGATATGGGGCGGTAATTTTTGAGCTGTGTCTTTTCAGTCTCTGTTTTCGGTATAAGTGTAATGTAAGCTTCCTTCCACGACTCTGGTGCCCTTCTCCCTTCCAATATTTCATTACAGACTTCCTTCAATGGTTGTGTTAACCATTCTTTCAAAGATCTGTAGTATCTTGAAGTCAAACCATCTGGTCCTGGAGATTTACCTAATTGCATGTTCTGGATGGCCCCTTCCACCTCCTGATCCGTTATTTTGTAATTCAACATTAGCTGTTTTTCCTGAGAGATTTTGTGTAGTTCATTTGTTTTCAAAAATCGATCAATGTCCATTTCTTTCTGCTTCTCCTGTGTATACAGTTGTTTAATATACCTCTGAAAACACTTCCTGATCTCCACTGGGTTCTGTATATTCTTTCCTTCCACTTCCAAATTTGTAATAGTATTACGTTTTTGTCTTTTTTTCATTTGCCAGGCCAACAATTTTCCACACTTATTTGCCGATTCAAATGACTTTTGCCTCATCTGTTTAATCTTCCATTCTATTTCCTGATTCATCAGCTTCGCATATTGTACTTGATATAACTTTATCTCTTTCAGGATCTCCTGTGACTTTGGTTTTACTCTCAGTTTCTTCTCTCCTTCCTTTATTTTCCCCAGGATTTTATCCTTTTTTTCATTCTGAGTTCTCTTCTTAATTGCATTCTGTTGTATTAAGAATCCTCTCATAACCACTTTACTTGCGTCCCAAATTACTCTTTTTTCCACTGTAGTATTCATATTTATCTCGAAATAGTCTCTTAGAGTTTTTTGGGCCTTCTTGGTCACCTCTTCATTCCTGAACAAAGTATAGTTCATCCTCCATCTAAAAGAACCAATTGGCGTCAATTTCATTTCCATCTTCACAGCATTATGGTCAAACAAGTTTTAGGGCAAATCTCCACTTTGCTGATCTTCGGAGCCGATCCCCTGGTTACCCAGATTTGGTCAATTCTTGTCCATGTCATTTGGTTGGCATGCATATCTGTAAAGGCACATAAAGCGTTCAAAAACCATATTGTTAGAAAAGCATTGTTTAATGTTTGGATAAGATATAAGGATTTGTTAGAAAAGAAAACCCCAAGATGGTTGTCACCAATGGAAGCAAAGGCACAGAAAAAACTCAGTATGGAGGCCAAATGGCCGAAATATTGGGAAATTCTGGAACAAGATGGAGACAGAATAAAACTGCAGAGTTTTGAAAAATTGAAAAACAAAGTGCGAGATTGGCTCCATTATTACCAAATAATGGAGGCATACAATTTGGACAAAAAAGTTGGCTTCCAGGTGGAAAAATCAAAATTGGAAATGGAATTGTTAGATTCAAAAATTAAGAATTTGTCAAGAATTTATAACTTGCTGTTGAAATGGAACACTCAGGATGAAATGGTAAAATCAGCTATGCTTAAATGGGCACAAGACGTTGGACATAACATAATGATGGCTGACTGGGAACAGTTATGGACCACAGGTATGAAATTTACGGCATGTAATGCCCTAAGAGAAAATTTAATGAAAATGATTTATAGGTGGTACATTACACCAGTCAAGCTTGCAAAAATTTACCATTTGCCCGATAATAAATGTTGGAAATGTAACGAGACTGAAGGTACATTCTTTCACCTTTGGTGGACATGCCCAAGGATTAAGACTTTCTGGGAGATGATTTATAACGAAATGAAAAAGGTATTCAAATATACCTTCCTGAAGAAACCAGAGGCCTTTCTCCTGGGCATGGTCGGCCAATTGGTGCCAAAGAAGGATAGAATTTTTTTTTATGTATGCAACAACAGCAGCAAGAATACTTATTGCGAAGTATTGGAAGACACAAGATTTACCCACCCGGGAAGAATGGCAGATGAAGTTGATGGACTATATGGAACTGGCGGAAATGACTGGCAGAATCCGAGACCAGGGAGAAGAGTTGGTGGAAGAAGACTGGAAAAAGTTTAAAGACTATTTACAGAAATATTGTAAAATTAATGAATGTTAGAAAAATGCGGGAATGAAGTTATATGGCTTTAGTAGAAATGTTATAAGGAATTAAGTATAAATAGATTATTAGAGCATTAAAGGAAAAAATAAGGTTAGAATATGTTAAGATAATTATAGGATAGAAAACAGAGGAAGATGGAAAGGAATTGCTGAAACAATTAACAGAAGTGGAATACAAAAAGGGAGGTGTGAGGAGGTCGTTGAAATAAGCGAATGAAAGATAAGATATTGAAATTGTTTGATGTGTTTTAAACTGTTTTTATTTTGTTTTGTTAGTCTAATGTGTTTGGTTTGTTAGTCTAGTGTGTTAGTGTTATGTAGTGTTTTTGTATTGTATTGTATTGTATTGTATTGTTCATTTTGTTTTGTAGTGTTTGAATTGTTGGAAAAGTAATAAATAGTATTTAAAAAAAAGAAGAAAACAAACTATTTAAAAAGTTTGTTTGTTTGTTTATGACATTTATATCCCACCTTTTCCCTCCAAGAATCTCAAGGTGGTATACTGTTAGTTTCTGTTTCTCACTGTACAGCTGCTGGGAGTCACGGGACTCTGTTTACATTCCAGAGACAGTCCAGACTCTTGGAAGTCTCACGGGAGGG
This sequence comes from Podarcis filfolensis, assembly GCF_964270895.1. Lineage (NCBI taxonomy): Eukaryota > Metazoa > Chordata > Lepidosauria > Squamata > Lacertidae > Podarcis > Podarcis filfolensis. The sequence continues at coordinate 18,684,874 of NC_139619.1, forward strand.
GAGATGGGATGTGACGTTAGTGGTTTCCTGTTTCCTTTGTTCCTTTGTTTCTGTTGCTCTCTGCTTTCATAGAGAGAGGATGTCTTTTCTGTTCTGCGTAGCTAGAAAATAAAACGCTTTACAATGTAGCTCATACTGTCTCATCCTTCCCTGTGCTGGGAACTCTGCTGATTGAAGAATGTGCCTTGGAGCCTTATCAAAGGCTTGAGGTCATTAATTATTCATCGGAGGCAATTTCAAAGGCTCGGCAGAAGAACGGAGTTCCGACATATACATGGTTCTCTCCCTCCTCATTTAATCCCCACAACAGCCCTGTATCTCCCAGGTCCTATTCTGACGCTCTGACCACTGCACAACACCAGCTCTCAAAATCCATTCCTCGATACATAGACTCCACATGGACTGGTGGCAGCCCTCTAGAGTTTCATGCAAAGCAGATCCTGTACAACTGAGCTATGACCCCTCCCCAGTTATTTCAATAATGATAATTATGATAACAACAATTAAAGGTAAAGGGACCCCTGACCGTTAAGTCCAGTTGCGGACGACTCTGGGGTTGCGGCGCTCATCTCGCTTTACTGCGTTTGTCCGCAGACAGTTTTTCCGGGTCATGTGGCCAGCATGATTAAACTGCTTCTGGCGAAGCCAGAGCAGCGCACGGAAACGCCGTTTACCTTCCCGCCGGAGTGGTACCTATTTATCTACTTGCACTTTGACGTGCTTTTGAACTGCTAGGTTGGCAGGAGCAGGGTCCGAGCAACGGGAGTGCACCCTGTCGAACCGCCGACCTTCTGATTGGCAAGCCCTAGGCTGTGTGGTTTAGACCACAGCGCCACCCGCATCCCATAACAACAATTACACCAGTTGAAAAACATATAGTTAAAACAATAAAATCAAGATGTTTAGGTCAGGAGAACAGTTGCCTTAAACAGGTGTGTCTTCAGGAGCCAGCAGAATGACACCATCGATGGGAGCTCTTCTATTTCAGCAGGGAGGACATTCCACAACACCGGTGTCACCAGTGGGAAAAGCCCACTTCCCCTCATGCTGATGTGAGAGAGGCAGTGTGGTATAGCAGTTAGTGTGTTGCCACTAGGACCTAGGAGGCAAAGATTTACACATGTCACTCAGTCATGAAGCTCACTAGGTGACCTTGGGTTGGTCATTGTCTCTGAGCCTGAGCTACCTACCTCACATGGTTGTGAGGAAAAAATGGGGATGGGGAAAGCCACATAGGCTAGCTTGAGCTTCTTGAAGGCGAAGGTGAGATGTAACTGCAATAATAAAAGTAAATAAAACAATAGTCTTTTGAGGTGTGGGCATTTAATTTCAGCCTACAAGGACTGCCTGAATATTTTTTTCCCCCTACTTTTATTTATGATTTCAAGGAATGGTTTTAATGTTAATGCTCTGATGTTTTTAAGCTTACAGTCGAACCTCTACTTACCACCACCTCTTCTATGGTCATTCCAAGTCACGACCGAAGTAACCGGTGGGTTTGCTGCCGTTTACGCATGCGCAGGAGCAGCGATTGCCATTCGCACATGCGCAGAAACAGGCAATTGCCACCTGCTCACAACGGCGCCTCTCCCAGCAACCCGTTTCGACCTCTGGACAGACCTCCGGAATGGATTATGGTCACAAATAGAGGTTCCACTGTATTTCCTTTTTGTCAATAATTGTAATGTATATTTTATGTTATTTGTAAATGTTTTATTTACAATTAAGCAGCATGCACATTTTGTCAATAAATAAAAATACAAAATTATTGCATAAATAATTTTTGTTAACGTTTGATTTAAATGGTACTGAACCTGTTTCCCAGATTTAGCAAAGTGTTAAGTGGAATACTTGTTAAGGGAATACTGCATTTTAATTAGAGTTCTCTCAAAGTCCTGGAAGGGCAAGGCATAAACTTTGACATGAAATGTCTTCCTTGTTAGGGTCATCCTGCCCCGTATAAAACAGTTTCTGCTCGGACGGCAATGCCTTCAACGATCTTGTGCCTCCCAGCCAATACATTCCAGGACGTCTTCCAGAAATATCCTGAGACCCTTGTTAGAGAGTTGTGCAGGTGAGGCTGGTGCTGTTACGGGAAGGAGTCCTCTTAGCTTTAAGGCAGGTATGGGGAATCTTTGGCCCTCCCATCATTGTTGCTTAATTGCTGCTCTCATCAACCCCAGCAAACATAGCCAATAGCCAGGGATGAAGGGAATTGTACTTTACTAACATTTGAAGGGCCACAGGTTTTCCACACCTGCTTTAAAACAATGGGTGTGGAAATGGCCTGAGGGTGAGGCAAGGTGTCCGCCATAGGTGTCTGGATTGGAGGCAACGACCCAAAGATGTACCCGTATTTTTCCGTGTATAAGACGCCCCCATGTATAAGACGCCCCCTATTTTGGGGGATTCCAGTTTAAGAAAATGGGGGGAGATGGCCCAGAGTTGTTCAACTTTTGGGGGGGAGGGTTGTACAGAGCTGCATGCTAAGGGTCTGCCCAATCGCCACCAACAGCCGGCAAACGCACGCACAATTGCCACAGTGGAAGCCAATACACAGCAGCCCTTGCTGCAGGCACCAATCACCAACCTAATTGACAAAGCAGCAGCCTATCCAAAGCAGCCCTTGCCGCAGCCACAAATCATCCACACAATCGCCGCTGACAACCTACTGCTTGCGGCTGCAACTATTCACCCATCTGCACTATCCATGTATAAGACGAGCCCTGATTTTGAAGATTATTTTGAAGTAAAAAACCATCGTCTTATGCATGGGAAAGTACGGTAAGTTCCTTGGGAAGTTCTATCCCCTTTTCCTCTTGGGGGCAGGGAGATGAGACATGAAAATGCCCATGTACTCTTCTGAGCATCCATCTCAATTCCTCTTTCCAGGAACAAACTTTGAACCTAACTATAGTCAGGGTTGTCCTTGAGTCCAGGTGTGGCTAACCATTTGTCTGCGCGGCTTTCTTTTAGGGAGGGGTGGAGGGAGGAAAGTGGAGAAGGTGGAATCTACATCAGATAGCAGCCTGTGTAGCTTCTTTGGGGGTGGGGTGCAGAGAGAAAAGGGGAGAAGGTGGGATCTAAATCGGATAGCAGCCGGTGTAGCTATCTTTGGGGGTTGAAGAGTGGAAAGGGAAGAAGTTGGGATCTACATCGGATAGCTGCCTACACGGCTTTCTTTTAGGGTGGGGTGGAGGGAGGAAAAGGGAGAAGGTGGGATCTACATCGGATAGCAGCCTGCGTAGCTTTCTTTGGGGGTAGGGTGGCTGGAGGTAAGGAGAGATGGCCTTATCTAGATCGGATAGCAGACTGCTTGTCTTTCTTTGGGGGTGGTGTTATGTACTGAGTGAATAGGATCCAAAATGCAGCAGTCTGATTGGTCCTAGAACAATAGGCTTCGGAATGCAGCAGTCTGATTGGTCCTAGAACAATGCAGCCGTATGATTGGTCTGCAGGAGCCACCCAATCCGGCTCCAGGTGGAAGTGAATCCACAACCTGATTGGCCTACAGGTGAATTCCGGAATTAGCCCATTGTGTAAATAATGTATATAAAGTAGATACTTTGAGGGGACATCCACTCCTCCTCACCTCTATGAGCTGAATAAAGAGCATGAAATCCACTCTCGACTCGGAGTATATTTCACTGGCGACAAGGATGGGATTCCGCTGAGCTGACAGCCACACACAGCAACTCAGCACCACCACCTGCCGCACCGCTGCCTCGCACCGTGTATCCAGGCTTCAGCTCCGGGACCCAAGGAACTCAGAATGGCAACCGACAGCAGCTTCTCGCCGTTCAACCCAGCATCCGGAGACTGGGAAGCATACGTGTCAGGGGCTCGGGAGCAGGAGCACAGGGGAGAGAGGAAATGGAGAGCGAAGGGGAAGAATCCGAGGGCAGCGTAGGGGAGTATGACAGTGACCCGAGAGATTCCATGAGCTTCTCCAGCGAATCAGAAGATTCCCAGAAGGGGGCGCCGATGATCAGGGCAAGGGGGGTCCCAGGGGGGACGCACCAGAAACAAGGAGCCAGCGGGGACCCCCAAAGCAGCAGCGGGGGATCAGGACCAGTTTCCCCACCAGAGCGTAGAGGGGGGGAAGAGTCACATGTGTCAGGACCAGCGTCTCCTCCAGCGGAGAGAGAACATGAGTCAGGGCTGACCACGCCTCCATCGGAGAGTGGGGGAACGGAGGGGAGGTCAGTTGCAGCTAGCCTCCCCGAAGGGGGAAGCAGTGACAGCAGCAGTGAAACGGTCAGGAGGAAAGTTGCCAGCTGGGCGCGCGCGCCAAGTTCAAATGTACAGGCGCGAGGGACAGCAGGAGACCCGGATTGGGAACCAGCTCCTAAAGCCCGCCGGAGGGGGGGGAAGACTCAGGGGATTCAGCGTCAGAAGAGTCTAGAAAGGGCGAGACCCCGACGGACAGGCGGAACCAGAGGAGGAAAGAGCAGAGGAAGAGGTGGAGCAAGGCTAGAGTCTTAAACTGGTGTCTGGGGGGAGGAGATTCAGACGGAGCTTCAGCGGTCTAGAGTTTGAGACGTAGAGCTGCACGCTGCGGCTGTGGAAGTGAAACTGAACTTCAATAAAGACTTTCGTACTTAACAACGAAGCGGCGTTGGTCCTTTGTGAGCTGGGATCTCGGGCAGCTCTGACAGTAAGCTCCGTCTCCTATAGAATTTAACCCTCGCAGCGTGAGTTGGCGCAGCGAGGGGCAAAACTTGGTGTTTTGCGAGCTCACGAAGATAGGCAAAGATGACTACAGAGGAGAAGGTGACAGAACTGCAAAACGCAGTCACGACGCTTTACGCAGAAGTAGCAGCATCCAGGAAAAGAGAAGAAGCAGTAGCGCTCTGCCGGGATCTGCAGACCAGGTGGGAACGTTTGGGCAAGGAGGGGCTGCCAGGACCCAAGCCGGAGGGAGTTGGCCTCGGGAAGAGGGGGGGCAGCATAGTAGCCCACTTCGACGGGAACCTGCAGCAGTATCCTAACTTCAGAGCCGACATAGTTTTCGCGCTCAATTTGCTTCGGAAAGACTTTAGAGATGAGGAAGAGAAAGTAGGCTTCATAATTACTCATCTGCATGGGGAAGCTAAATCGTGGCTGCGGAATTTATGGCGCGAAAATGAACCCGCCCTCCAAGATTCCAACGCTATGGACGCTTGTTTTAAATCAACGGTAGATGTGGATGTGGCCAGGAGGGAAATGCATGGGCTGCAGCAGGGCAAAGCCACGGTGAGACAATATCACTCCCACTTTTTTGCGTTAGTGAATGTGCTGGGCTGGCAGAAGGACTCCGTTGCCGTCAGGGAACTGTTCTGGGAGGGACTAAATGGGGCCGTGAAAGATGAGCTGGCAAGGGGAGAAAGACCTAAAAGCACCACAGAAGTCGTCCAGAGAGCGCTGGCGATAGGGGTGCGCCTGGAAGACCGCCCTTGGAGCAGGGAGGAGGGACGTAGGGCGAGCACACCAGCCAGAACAACTCCCTTCCTACCCAGAGAGACAGGGCGCGCGCTATCCACGCCTCCACTGGGGAGGGGAGAAGAGCCGATGGAGATAGGTGGTGCCAGGGCTCAGACAGCAAGCAGAGCCCAAACACCAGGAGCAGTCAAGGCGAAGGCTCCTAGAGGGAGCAGGAAGTGTTACATCTGCGACAGTGCACAGCACATGGCCAAAGAGTGTCCCCAGAGGATCCAGAAGCACACTGCAGCCTCAGCAACAGTAAGGGGAGCAGTTCAGCAGGGGGAACAGCTACAGGGAAACGAAGAAGCCTGGTTGGAAGCAGAAGCACTGGGGCCCAGCCAGGCGAGTCAGTGAAGCAGTCCCCAGAGATTTTACAGCCCACAGACCCCCTTCCACCCAAACCAGTGGTGCAACTCACCGCATCGCTCCAGCTGCCCAATGGGCTCACCCTGGAAGTCCCAATTACCATTGACTCTGGTAGCAACGCAGACTTTGTAGGAGTGGACTTCATCAAGCAACATCGCATAGCACTCCTACCAGCCACGATGCCCCTAAACGTCGTCACGGTCGATGGCAGGAAGATACTGGGAGGAGAGGTGGTACAGCAAACACCGCCTATGGTAATGCAAATTGGAAACCACCGCGAAGTCATCAGCTTCAACATCACCCACCTGTCGGACACGCCCATAGTGTTGGGCATGAGTTGGCTGGATAGGCACAGCCCGGCATTAGCATGGTACCAGCGGCAATTGACCTTCTGCTCTTCCTACTGCGCAGAACACTGTGTCCGGACCCGCCAGGAAGAGGAGGGGCAAGAGGATGAACCGCAGCTACACCTAGGCATGGTGCAAGCGGTACCCAACAAGTACAAGGAGTTTTTGGAGGTCTTCTGCGAGAAGGAAGCGGATAAGCTGCCTCCCCACAGGCCTTACGACTGCAAGATTGACCTCCTGCCGGGGGCGACGCTGCCGACTGGAAAACTGTATTCCATGTCTGAGGATGAACTGCAAGAACTCAGGGAGTTCATAGATCACAACTTGAAGCGGGGATTCATCCAAGAATCCAAAGCAGTGGGGGGCAGTTCCGTGTTTTTCGTGAAGAAGAAAGACATGCCCCAACGGAGGCTCGTAGTTGATTATAGGATCATCAATTCCAGGACGAAGCCCACTGCATTCCCCATGCCCAAGATCGACGACCTGCTCGCGACGGTGAGGAAGGGACGACTCTTCACCAAGTTGGATCTACGAGGGGCGTACAACCTTATACGCATGCGGGAGGGCGATGAGTGGAAGACGGCCATGTGTACACCTTTAGGCACCTATGAATATCGCGTAATGCCGTTTGGTCTGCAAAATGGCTCCCATTGTTTCCAAGCCTTCATGCATCACGTGTTAGCGGGACTCCTCTACAAGAAGTGCGTCTGCTTCCTGGACGACATCCTGATCTTCTCGGAATCGCAGGAGGCTCGCGAGGGGGACGTCAAGGAGGTCCTGCAGAGGCTAGGCGAGCACAGACTTTATGCCAAACTAGAGAAGTGCCAGTTCGACATGACGGAGGTGGATTTCCTGGGCTACAAGCTGTCCGACAAGGGACTTGCCATGGACAGCACCAAGGTCCGCTCGGTGTTGGACTGGAAGAGCCCGCGCAATCGGAAAGAGGTCCAGAAGTTCGTCGGCTTCGCCAACTTTTATCGCAAGTTCATCAAGGGGTTCGCGAAGGAGACGGTGGCCATCACGGACACCCTCAGCTCCAAGAAGAAGAAGTTCACCTGGACGGACCAGGCGGAGCAGTCCTTTCGGAGACTCAAGCGTCTCTTCGCGTCCGAAGAACAGCTGCTAGACGTAAACCCCAGCAAACCAATGAGGGTTGAGATGGACGCCTCGGACAGAGCGGTGGGGGCGGTCCTGTTGCAGCAAGATCCGCAAGGGGACTGGAGGCCATGCGCATTCTACTCCAGGAAACTCAGCAAGTCGGAACAGAACTACACCATCTGGGACAGGGAGTTGCTGGCCATTCATGCAGCCTTCAAGGCGTGGCGGCACTTCCTCGTCGGAGCCAGACACACAGTGCAGGTCCGCACGGACCATAAGAACCTGGAGTACTGGCGCACGGCGCGGTTCCTGAACCAGAGACACATCCGCTGGGCGGAGTTCTTTGCGGATTTCGATTTCCGGATAGAATACATCCCGGGAGACAACAACGTCATGGCGGATGCACTATCCAGGAAGCCGCAGTATCTCGAGGAAGCGGCACCGGTGGCGGCCAAACACATTTTCGCACCGAAAGCGTGGGCGTGCGCTTCAGCCGCCGTGGACCTGGACGCGGTGCGTCGAGCGCTGCAGACGGATTCGTTCGCACAATCCAAGATGGAGGAGGTGCGAAGAGGCACATCGAAGGACGACGAGTTCCAGATACGAGACGGACTGCTCATCCGCAAAGGGGCTCTCTACGTACCCGGAGACGACCTCCGCGCGATAGTCCTGCAGCAGTTACACGACGCGCCCAGCGCGGGGCACTTCGGCAAGGACAAGACGGCGGAATTAGTAACCAGAGACTTTTGGTGGCCCAAGGTGAAGGGAGAAGTCGCGGATTACGTCTCCAGGTGTGACACCTGCCAAAGGGCCAAGCCAGTACACAGGAAGCCGGCAGTTCTGCTAGAACCCCTACAGACGCCGCTCGAACCGTGGGAGAAAGTGGCCCTGGACTTTGTCACAGATCTGCCCAGCTCGCGAGGCAAAACAGCGGTACTCGTGGTCGTAGACATGTTCACCAAGATGGTGCACTTCATTCCTTGCACGAAGGTGGCCACAGCGGAACAGACCGCCAAGCTGTTCATAGACCACGTGTTCAAAGCTCATGGCTTGCCGCGGTCCATCCTGTCCGACCGGGGTCGCCAATTCATCTCGAGCTTCTGGCAGAAGCTGCTGGGCATCCTGAACGTCAAGATCAACTTAGCGTCGGCACGACACCCGCAGACCAACGGACAAGCGGAGAGGGTCAACGCCATCATGCAGCAGTACCTGCGATGCTATGCGAATCAACAACCCTCGACCTGGGTGGACTACCTACCGCTGGCCGAGTTTGCCTACAACAACACGAAGCACGGGTCTACAGGGGTGACACCGTTCTACGCCAACAATGGGCGGCTTCCCAGAACCTTCCCGGGGTTAGAGACGAAGGGGGAGGGGGAGCCACGGGGAGCAGAGCACTTAGCAGCAGAGTTACAGGAGGTCCACGAGCAACTCCGAAGGCACTTGGAACGGGCGAAACACGTCTACAAAATGCAGGCAGACAGGCACAGGAGAGTCGGGGAAGACATCCAGGTGGGGGACTGGGTCTGGTTAGCAGCCCAGGCAGTGCCGGCCAGGACGTTAGCTAAGAGGAAGCTCAAACACAGGCAGCTGGGGCCTTACCAGGTCGCGGCACAAATCAATCCAGTGGCCTTCCGGTTGACACTCCCGGAGGGCTCCAGAATGCATCCAGTCTTTCATAGGTCAGTGCTCACACCCTACAGGGCACCCCACAGGTTTCAGGCGCCAGGGAACGCGCCAGACCCACTTAACAAATCGCCAACAGGGGAGGGGTCACAGAGGGCGACGCCACTCAACGAGGTCATGGAGATTTTGGACTCGAGGTGGGGGGAAGAGGGAGTGGAATATCTCCTCGCCAGGGAAGGTACCCCAGCCAGCGCCAACAGGTGGGTACCGTGCTATGCCGTGGAGGAGCACTACCTCAAAGACGAGTTCCATGCACTCTTCCCACACAGACCTATGCCGGCAGAGTATTTCGACGACTGGCTTTTCACACCCACACTTTCAGCCAGTACGTTCCAGGGTTTTTCATCAGCTGAGGAGACGACGCCGGAAACACGCTCCCCGGAGGGGTCACTCTCGGGGTTTGTCACAGACCGCTCCTATTGGTGGGACAATCAACCGGAGGTGGGGTGGAGCAGGGAACTGCTGCGGGGACCCTTACACGCAGCCTCACCCTAGGTACCAGGGGGAGGGAAGGACATGGACGTGTTGGGGGAGGATCCTGGATTCGAGCACAACAGCAGAGAGATGGAAGCAGAAGAAATCGACGTCGACGAGCCCATTGCGGTCTGGCCGGATCCCGCTGGCCGGCTGCACACCAGGGGGGAAGAACGGTATCCCGCACTCACACCCACAGCACTGGAGCACCCGGAACCCACACCCGAAGAGGGGGAGGGGGAAGGGGGGGCTTCGAGGGGGGGATGGATGTCAGGGGCTCGGGAGCAGGAGCACAGGGGAGAGAGGAAATGGAGAGCGAAGGGGAAGAATCCGAGGGCAGCGTAGGGGAGTATGACAGTGACCCGAGAGATTCCATGAGCTTCTCCAGCGAATCAGAAGATTCCCAGAAGGGGGCGCCGATGATCAGGGCAAGGGGGGTCCCAGGGGGGACGCACCAGAAACAAGGAGCCAGCGGGGACCCCCAAAGCAGCAGCGGGGGATCAGGACCAGTTTCCCCACCAGAGCGTAGAGGGGGGGAAGAGTCACATGTGTCAGGACCAGCGTCTCCTCCAGCGGAGAGAGAACATGAGTCAGGGCTGACCACGCCTCCATCGGAGAGTGGGGGAACGGAGGGGAGGTCAGTTGCAGCTAGCCTCCCCGAAGGGGGAAGCAGTGACAGCAGCAGTGAAACGGTCAGGAGGAAAGTTGCCAGCTGGGCGCGCGCGCCAAGTTCAAATGTACAGGCGCGAGGGACAGCAGGAGACCCGGATTGGGAACCAGCTCCTAAAGCCCGCCGGAGGGGGGGGAAGACTCAGGGGATTCAGCGTCAGAAGAGTCTAGAAAGGGCGAGACCCCGACGGACAGGCGGAACCAGAGGAGGAAAGAGCAGAGGAAGAGGTGGAGCAAGGCTAGAGTCTTAAACTGGTGTCTGGGGGGAGGAGATTCAGCCGGAGCTTCAGCGGTCTAGAGTTTGAGACGTAGAGCTGCACGCTGCGGCTGTGGAAGTGAAACTGAACTTCAATAAAGACTTTTATACTTAACAACGAAGCGGCGTTGGTCCTTTGTGAGCTGGGATCTCGGGCAGCTCTGACAGTACGCCTCCCATTTCACCTTTCTCCTAGAAGCCAAAGGGGTCACCGACAAAGAAGACGCCAAGAAGAGGGCAATATTCTTCAGCATCTGCGGAGAGGAGACGTTTGAAATCGCCCGGGCTCTCCTTGCACCTGAAGACGTCACTACTGTTCCATACAAAACAATAATGGAACGGCTGAAGGGGCACTTTTCGCCGCAGCCCTCAGTGGTGGCTCGTCGAAATGCCTTCTACGCAAAGCGGCAAGCCCCTGGGGAAACCATAACTGGGGTTGTGACCTCTCTCCGCCAAGCCGCCCGGTTCTGCAACTTCTCAGAGCTGGAGAACATGCTTCGTGACCGCCTCGTCGGTGGCCTGAAGGATGAGAAGCTGCAACGACGCCTCTACGCTAAGAAGGACCTAACGTTCCAGGTCGCTCTGGAGGAGGCCCTGGCAACGGAAGCTGCCGAGAGGTCGACGCAAGAGGCACGGCCGAGCCAGCCGTCCCAACAAAGGGTCCACCATGAAGACCTCACCGACGACTCAGGATCTGACAGGGAGGAGGTGCACCGAGTACAGCAGCGCACTCAAGCAGCGCACAGACCACAGCTGCCTCGACGAGAAGGAGGGAACTGCGCAAGCTGCGGGGAGAGTCACGAGAGGAGGACCTGCCGTTTCCACAATGCAGAGTGCAGGCAGTGCAGAAAATCGGGACACATCGCCCGGGTGTGTCGGGCTCAGCCCACCCGACACCAGACATCCGATGACCGATCCAAGAGCCCCAGGTCCCGAGGCCCAACGCACCAAGGCAACTCGACGGAGCTCACAGACTTCCAGGTATACCAGTTGTCCCACCCCAACGTAGAGAAAATTTATGTAGAGGTACTGATAGAGGGGGAACCTGTGCCGCATGGAGCTTGACACGGGTACAACTCTATCCATAATCTCGGCAAGGACCTTAAGGAAACTGTGTCCTAGTGGGGGTCCCAAACTCAGGCCGGCCCCATTCACCCTACGGGACTTCCAGAAACGTAAGGTCCCCGCAATGGGGGTGGGGACCTTCAGGGTGCCATATCGAGGGCGAACATGGCAACTAGACTTGCTTGTGGTCAAGGGCCCCTACATTAGCTTATTGGGATTGGCATGGTTTGGACCACTGGGGCTAGCCGTCACCGGGGTGAACCGCACTAGCTTACAAGTGGACGTGGACGCCATATGCAAGGAATTTCTAGGGGTTTTCGATGGGAAATTGGGACAGTATACGGAGCCCCCCCCCATTGCTCTACAGCTTGACCCCACAGTACGACCTGTCAGGCTCAAAGCCCGCCGGGTCCCGTTCGCCCTGAAACCCCGTATAGACGAGGAATTGGACCGGCTCGCGGAGCAAGGAGTGCTGGAGCCTATGCCTAATGCCCCCTGGGAAACCCCGATCGTCACACCCGTCAAGCCAAATGGTTCGGTCCGCATCTGCGCAGACTACAAATGTACCATAAACAAGGCCCTCACGGCCCACGCATACCCAGTGCCAGTGGTCAGCCATGTCCTTGCCACCCTGGGTGGGTCAAAAAATTTTGGTAAGCTGGACTTGGCCCAAGCATATCAACAGCTGCCAGTAGATGAGGCCACAGCAGAGGCACAGACGATTGTGACGCACAGGGGAGCATTCAGGGTAAAGTGGCTGCAATTCGGTGTCAGCGTGGCACCAGGCATATTCCAGAATCTAATGGACTCTCTCCTTAAAGGGATTCCTGGCGTCACCCCCTTCTTCGATGATGTGTTGATTGCTGGGCCCACACCAGAGGAGTTTGAGGACCGCCTCCGCACCGTTCTGCACCGTTTCCAGACGGCGGGTCTCAAGGTGAAGAGGGAAAAATGTCTACTAGGAGTGCCTCAGGTGGACTTTCTGGGATTTATGGTGGATGCAGAAGGGGTCAACCCGACTGGGGACAAGGTACGGGCCAGCACCCAAGAGCAAGACTGAACTTCAGGCCTTCTTGGGACTATTGAACTTTTACCATTCCTTCCTTCCCCACAAGGCGGCGGTAGCAGAGCCCCTACACAGACTCCTGGACAAGCGGGCCCCTTGGGTGTGGGGCCAGCGCCAGGAGGCCGCATTCCAGGCAGTCAAGGACTTGCTGGTCTCAAACTCGGTCTTGGCACACTTCGACGAGAGGCTGCCGGTGGTGCTAGCATGCGATGCCTCGCCCTATGGCATCGGTGATGTCCTGGGACACCAACTCCCAGATGGAAGAGAGGCGCCGGTGGCATACTTTTCCCAGACATTCAACGCAACCGAGCGGAACTACTCGCAAATCGACAAGGAGGGTCTGGCAATCGTGAAGGGAGTAAAAAAATTCCATGATTTCTTGTACGGGCGGCCCTTTACCGTGGTGACTGACCACAAGCCGTTGCTTGGCTTGTTTGCCGCTGAAAAGCAGACCCCCCCAAGTGCTGTCTCCTTGAGTCCTCAGGTGGTCAATTTTCCTTGCCAGCTACCAGTATGCACTGATTCACCGCCCTGGGAAGGCGATGGGCCACGCAGACGCCCTCAGCAGGCTACCACAACTGGAAACAGGCACCGATCCAGCACCCGCGCAAGAGGTTATGAGCCTGGAGCTGCTTCCCGACCGCCCCATTCAGGTACAAGAAGTTGCACACCATTCCAAGAAAGATAGGGTCATCTCCCGGGTCCTGGACTGGGTGTGGAGGGGATGGCCCAGCAGCAGCCCCGGGCCAGAATTCGCGGGCTACACAACCCGCAAACCTGAACTGTCAGCCCACAAGGGGTGCCTGTTATGGGGAAGCAGGGTCGTTGTTCCCCAGCCCCTCCACAAAAGGGTCCTCACAGCGCTACACGAGACACACCCTGGGGTAGTGAGAATGAAGGTCCTTGCCAGGAGTTATGTGTGGTGGCCGGGCATCGAGGGAGAGATAGAGGCCTGGGTCAAACACTGCCAGGCCTGCCAAGAATCCTGCCCAGATCCCCCAAGGGCCCCAGTCTAGTCCTGGGAGTCCGCCCGAGCTCCATGGTCACGCCTGCATGTGGACTTCGCTAGCCCCTTTCAGGGGAAAACATTCTTCATAGTGGTGGACTCCTACACCAAATGGCTGGAGGTTGCACTGGTACCGTCCACTTCCACGTCTGCAGCCATCTGGGTACTACGCAGGCTGTTTGCAACCCATGGGTGCCCTGACACTCTCGTCTCAGACAACGGAACCTCATTTACGTCAGGAGAATTCCAAACCTTCACAGCGCAGAACACCATCCGCCACATCCGCTTGGCGCCCTTCCACCCTGCCACCAATGGCCAAGCAGAACGCACTGTGCGGACCACCAAGGACACCCTCCGCCGCATGACGCAAGGGGCTTGGGAGTACCGCCTTGCCACATTTCTTCTAGCACAGCACCCCCAGCTCAACGACTGGCTGGAGCCCCACTGAACTACTAATGGGTCGGCGCCTTGCAATCAGATTGGACCGCCTTCACCCCGATAGAGCTCAGGATGAGGTAGTGGTAGGGGAAGGCAGGAACCCCCGGACCTTCGAGGCCCAGGAACCAGTGTACGCAAAGAATTTTGGGGCAGGCCCAGCATGGGTACCCGCCACAGTCACCAGGGTCACTGGCCCCGTGTCGTATGAGGTGCTAACAGATGGGGGACAATGCTGGCGCCGCCGCTGCGACCAGATACGGACACGATTCCCGGGAGAAAACCAGGAGGAGGACAGGTCAGAGGAGTCCCAAGGGAACAGTGGGGCAGTGAGGCCCGTAGAACAGGAGGGGCCAGCAGGAGAGGCAGAAACAGTAAATACAGAGAGGACTCGCGAGGATGAAAGGACACCAGAACCAGAACCAGAACCACGACTGAGCGAGCCCTTTGCGCCAGACCAAACGGCCCCATCACAGCCAGCATCCTTGGAACATGAGCCAGAACCTGAACCCCGGATCAGGGAACACCCCAGGCCGCAACGCACACGTAGGCCACTGGCGTACCTTGAGGACTATGAATGCGACCTCCCGGGCAGGACTGGAACTTAGAGGGGAGGGGTGCTATGTACTGAGTGAATAAGATCCAAAATGCAGCAGTCTGATTGGTCCTAGAACAATAGGATCCAAAATGCAGCAGTCTGATTGGTCCTAGAACAATGCAGCAGTATGATTGGTCTGCAGGAGCCACCCAATCCGGCCTCAGATGGAAGTGAATCCACAACCTGATTGGCCTACAGGAGAATTCCGGAATTAGCCAATCACATGCAGCCCATTGTGTAAATAATGTATATAAAGCAGATACTTTGAGGGGACATCCACTCCTCCTCACCTCTATGAGCTGAATAAAGAGCATGAAATCCATTCTCGACTCAGAGTATATTTCAGGTGGGATGGAGGGAGGAAAGGGGAGAAGGCGGGATCTGCATCGGATAGCAGCCTGTGTAGCTTTCTTTGGGGGAGTGGAGAGAGGAAAGGGTAGATGGCGGGATCTACATCGGATAGCAGCCTGCGCGGCTTTCTTTTAGGGAGGGGTGGAGTGGGGAAAGGGGAGAAGGTGGGATATACATTGGATAGCAGCCTGCGTAGGTTTCTTTGGGGCGGGGTGGAGTGAGGGCAGGGCAGAAGGTGGGATCTACATCCGATATCACCCTGCGAAGCTTTCTTTTCTGGAGGGGTGGAGGGAGGAAAGGGGAGAAGGCGGAATCTACTTTGGATAGCAGCCTGTGTAGTTTTTTTTAATTATTATTATTAAAATAATTCAACATTAATACATACATATTACGAATATACAAACAAACATACATTTCATACAATCCTTAAAAATAGTCATACATACCCACACTCAATCCCACAGATACTTCCTTTTCCCACCACCATCCCTTACCCCACACCCCACCCTTGTGTTAGACTTCCAATCTACTCAATTTCAATATCTTTCCACTTCTCTTACTTTCTTTCACACACTTTTAAACCAACTTTTCTACTTCTTTTTCTGTTACACATTGTTATCCATCTTATTTAGTATTTCAGTGTTTATAACAGAACTTATTTATTCTAATAGGAGTTCTGATTTTTCAATATGATTTTGATTTCTTTGTTTCCTTACTTGCCAGGCAAGGACCTTGCCTGGTTTATTTGCCCATTCAAAATTTTTATATTTCCAGAATTTAATTTGTTGTTCTACCTCCTGTTCTATAATTTTATTATATTCTACTCTCAGTAATTTAATTTCTTGATTTACTCTCTCTTTATTTTTGCTTGCATAGGCCAATTTTTCCTTCCTTTTAATTTCTTCTAAAAGCTCCCTTTTCTTTTTTTCTTTATTCTTATATGCTATTGAGTTTTGTTGTATGAAATATCCCCTAACAACTGCCTTCCCAGCATCCCACACTGTTTTTACATCTGTCCCTTTCCTCCAATTGTTTTCAAAATATTCCTTCATCAACTTTCTGGTTCCTTGTATTACTCTTTGGTTTTTTAATAAGAAAACATTCATTCTCCACCTTTCCCCCCCTTTCTCCTCTTTTCCTTTAAGAATGAATGTTACTGGATTATGATCTGTAAGTGTTTTTGGTAATATTTAAACTTTCTCTGCTTTGATTGCCATCTCCTTAGTGAGCCATATACTGTCGATTCGGCTATACAAATTATTTGGTTTTGAAAAATAAGTGAACTCCTTTTCGACAAGATATTTATATCTCCATATATCAACCAAATCAAAAATCCTCACCATTTCCACAAAACTTTTTGGCAGCTTACCTTCATTTCCCCCTCTCTTCTTCTGGGATCTGTCCAATTCTGGTTCCATTACTCCATTTAAATCCCCTAACACAACAATTATTATATCTATATACTCCATTAATAATGATCTTACTTTTACATAGAATTCTGATTTTCTTTTGTTTGATCCATAGATTCCAGCTACTACAATTGGTTCCCCCTCTAGCAATATTTTGACTATTACAATCCTCCCCTCTTTAACTTCATATAGCAATTCTGGTTTGTATTTGCTTTTAACATACATTACAACCCCCCTCTTTTTTCTTACATCAGATGCGATGAATTCTTCCCCTAACTTTGGATTTACCAATAATCTTTTATGCTTAATATTAACATGGGTTTCTTGTAAACAAGCAAGATCCCATTTCTGCCTCTCTAAGATACGCCCTATTTTCTGCCTTTTACTCCTATCGTTTAAACCATTCACGTTCCAAGATAACAATTTAAATTTCATGCTTTATTAATTAAAAATTGTAAAGTTAGTAGAAAGAGTTTAAATTATCTGCAGTGGTAAAAGAGAAGAGTTTTATAGTAGTTGTTGGTCTGATTATTACCACTGGCGTAGTTCTTTATCCTTCCACCCTTTGCTGGGCTCTTTCTTCTTCTTCTGCCTTGTCCGATAGCTCTCCCTTTTTTCCTTCCTCATTTCTTACTTCACTTTTCCTTCCTCCTAATTCTCCTCGGTACTTCCTCCAAAACATATCTGCTTCCTCAGATGTCTCAAATCGTCTTCTTTTTCCTTTGAAATTGAAGGAAATCCCCACTGGGTATTCCCATCTGAAGGATATTGATTTGGCCTTTAATGCTTTTGTTAGAAATTGGAATTGCTGTCTCTTTTTTATTAACCTTGGTGGGATTTCTCTCAGAATTATTATTTCTTTTCCATCTATGGTTAACTTGTTCTTACTCTTTACTTGGAGGATCTTATCTTTCATCCAGTTCAATGTAAATACAATGATGCAATCCGCCGGCCATTTGTTCATTTTTGCCTTTCTTTAGTTCACTCTGAAGATTTTCTCCGTCTGTTCTATTATGTCTTTTTCCTGTAAATGTAGCCATGTTGCTAAATTTCGATCATCTTCTTCCAGATATCCTCCCTCTTCTCTTCTGGAATATTTCTGAATCTCAAGGTCTTCTCTTTAATCTGCATCTGTATCATTGCTAGTGCGTCCCCAGTAGCTTCCTGGATTGCTTTTTGTTGATCCATCTACTTTTTTGATCTGTCCATTTCTTTTCTTTGTTCCCTTTGTTCTTTGCTAATTTTCTTCACCACCTCTTCCATTTGTTGATTTTTATTTTTTATTTCTTGTACTTTCTTATCTGTCTCCTTCATTCCTTCTAAGACTTCTATTAATTTTTTCTTTATTTCTTTATTTCTTCCTTTTCTTTTTCATTTTTTCCCATTGTGTTTTCTAATTTTTCTAATTTTCCATCAATTGTATTGATTTTTTTCCTCCAGATCTTTTCTCATTCTTCCAATGTCCCCCTTGAAACTTATGATAAGCTCTCACAAATCCATTTCCTGTTCTAAGCCTGAGTTTCTTCTTAATTATTGCTGTTGACTTCCAGTTCCAATTGTCTGTTTTTTAATTGCATGAGACATTTTGCATTCTCTTTTTCAACCACCAGCTGTCCTTCTGTCGCTTGAATTTTCCTTTACTGCTGCTTTTCCTACTTTGTCTAGTGGGTGTCGCTGTGTTCTTATTTACTCAGTCCGCCAGCATCTGTCCTCCTTTAACCATCACTTTCACTCTTTGTCTTTGTCACTTCCTTCTCAGTGAGTACTCAACGTCTTCAGACCCTTTTCGCCATCTTATTTATTAAGTTCCCTTCCTTTTCCCCACAGTGTTCCCTATTCCTTTGTCTTTGTCTTTGTCTTTCCTTCAAGGACCTTTGTTTTCAAAGCAGCTGCTTCACTCTACCCAGCCCCAATCACAGACTGCCTCCACCTCTCTGCTCTTTTCTAGTAAGTCCATTTCAGATAGTATGTTTTTCAAATAGTTTAATTGCAATATGAGTGATTTCTTTACACTCTCTATATATTTCTTCTGTTCTTCTGTCTTCGCTTTGCTTTTGTGGTAGCGTTGTCCCCGCCCCCGCCCCCCACTATTTTTACTCTTTATTTTGTTTTGGGTTTACTCACTCCACGAGCGGTTCCTTTCCCCCTGAATTCCCCCTTTCTTTTTCTTTTTTTTAATATATATTTTTATTGTTTTTAAAATACAAAATTATAAAACATACCACACAATTTATCACAAATACACTCTTATTGGACTTCCATCAGCACCTCTGATAATCCTCCGTCTTATTCACTTCTTACGCATTTCCTAACTTAATATTGCCTTTACTTTCTTAACATATCCCATCTCCTTTTTCATTTTTGCAATATTTCTAATATTATTCCTCACAGAGCTTCTTGCAAACCTACAAACGTCATCTGGTCATCGCAAATACCTTTCAAATAATCCGTAAATTTACTCCAGTCCTTGGTAAACTTCTGGTCCCGCCAGTTTTGGATCCTTCCCGTTAGTTTATCAAGTTCCGCATAGTCCATTAATTTCATTCTCCATTCTTCCATCGTTGGTAATTCTTCTTGCTTCCATTTTTGGGCCAATAGTATTCTTGCTGCTGTTACTGCATATAGAAAAAGCTTACATTCCTTTTTATTTATATCGTTTCCAACAATACCCAAGAGAAATGCTTCTGGTTTCTTTATAAATGTATATTTTAACATTTTTTTCAATTCATTATACCGTATTTTTCGCCCTATAGGAAGCACTGGCCCATAGGACGCACCTAGTTTTTTGGGGGGGGAAATCAAGGAAAAATTTTTTATTTCCCCCCCAGTTTTGCACAGGCATCCCCAAGCTAGAAGAGGGAGACGGAGCACTCCGTCTCCCTCTTCTGCCTTCAGGGACAGCCTCTCTAGCCTCCGTAGGGCAGCAACTTGCCCCGCTGTCCCCCGAGCTTGTGGGGCTGGCAATGGGGAGAAGCAAGCAGAGGAAACTAAGATTGCAGAGGAAACTAAGGAAAAAGCTGCTGCTGTGGAAGTTAAGGTAACTCAATTGGAAACAAAGAGAGTCCCAGATATACAGAGACAAGTTGAGGACCATAAGTTGATTCTTTCTATGATTGAGCTCAAGGAAAAACAGACGAACTTGAGGATCAGAGCTGTACCTGAATTGGAGAAGGATAGTTTGATAGAATTTCTTACGCAGGAATTTGCAGAGTTTTGGAATCTGGATTTGGAACAAGAAGGAGTGAAAATCGTGAGTGCTTTTAGGCTTGGAAGAGGAGGGAAGAAGAATAGAGTAAGAGACTGTTTGATTACCCTCCGATCTAAAGAAGAGAGAGATAAAGTTTTGGGTTGGCACTTTCAGAAGACTTTGAAAATACTGCAGACAAGAGTGGAAATATTCAAAGATATCCGGAAATACCTTTTGGACCTTAGGTCCAATTATGGAGATTTGGTTGCTCTGCTGAGAAGGAACAGAATCATCTTCAGGTGGGAATTTCCCCAAGGCCTATCCTTTAGCTTTAAGGGAAGGAAAATAAAAATAAGATCAGTTGAGGACAAAGAAAAATTTCTGAGCAACCACGAAGAGGATCTACAGAAGGGACTTGGAAAAGAACCAGGAATATCGGACAGAAGATCACCAGATAGAGGACTAGAGCAAAGAGTACTGGACAGAAGATCACCTATACTGGACATAGCAAAGCTATCTTTTGGACTGGACTGCCCAGCGAAAGGGATACCAACACCACCGACAGAACAAGAGCAAGCACTGGGCGCAGCTGGAGGAGATTTAAAGTAACTATATCATGGCACTGCAAATATTAAGCTGGAATGTTAATGGGATGAACTCCCCAGAAAAAAGACGAAGAGTCTTTCATGTATTAAAAAAAGAACAATTGGACTTGATTTGTTTACAAGAAACACATGTAATAAGGCTACATAGGAAAATATTGACAAATAAAAGATTGGGACATGAATTCATTTCATCAGACAAAGTTAAAAAAAGAGGAGTAGTACTTTACGCAAAGGAGAGCCTATCACCGAAATTTCTTTTTAAAGATGACCAAGGAAGATTTGTGGCAATTGAAATCCAATCACAAGGAGAGAAATTTTTGTTATTAGGCATTTACGCACCAAATGAGGGAAAATCGGAATTTTTTAAGAAGTTACATGAGACTCCGATGGACTATATGGACTATAATATGATTTTGATGGGGGATATGAATGGAGTGGTGTCTACAAATATGGACAAGGCACAGAGACAGGTAGTCACTAAGGATGGTAGACTACCAAAGACTTTCTTTGATATGACTGACAATATGGATTTAGTTGACATTTGGAGAATAAAAAACCCTCTGGGAAGAGAGGGAACCTTCTTCTCTGAGGCCAAAATGACATGGACAAGAATTGACCAAATTTGGGTAACTAGAGGGCTGGCTCCAAAGACTAGAAAGGTGGAAATATGCCCTAAAACCTGCTCCGACCATAATGCTGTAAAGATGGAATTGAAACTAACACCAACTGGTTCCTTCAGATGGAGGATGAATGACACATTGTTTAGGAACAAAGAAGTGACCAAGAAGGCCCAAAAAACTCTGAGAGACTATTTTGAGATAAATATGAACACCACTGTAGAAAAAAGAGTAATTTGGGACGCAAGCAAAGCGGTTATGAGAGGATTTTTGATACAACAGAATGCGATTCAAAAGAGAGTCCAAAATGAGAAAAAAGATAAGATTTTGGAGAAAATAAAGGAAGGAGAGAAGAAACTGAGAGTGAAACCAAAGTCGCAGGAGATTCTGAAAGAGATAAAGCTACACCAAGTACAATATATGAAAACGATGAACCAGGAAATAGAATGGAAAATTAAACGCTAATGGCCGCCTCCTGCTGAGCTCTGCTCAGGGAGGCTTCTTCACGAGTTCGGGTCTGACCGCTACGGCGAAGCGGGGACCCCTAAAATCTCAGGCGCGGAAGCCTGAGAGCAAGGAGGCTCGGTGGGCACCTTAAGCGCCCCCGCTTACTGCAAAGGAGTCTTTTTAAAGGCTCCGGAGCGGCATCGGGGAGCGCGGTGCTGAGAGCCGCTACCCAGCCCGTGGAGTGAAGCCGCGTCGCCATTGACGGAGAGCGCCGATTCCTTCCTGACATTTGGAACTTAAATTGGACTACCGTGAGTAAGATTGAACAACAAATCTAAAAGGAAACAATTTGAAATTGGCTGAAAACGGAGAAGGCAAAAAGTAAGGAAGTCTGCCTTCCTCGGACTGCATGTAAATAAAGCAACGGACAGGAAGCTGCAATTTGACAGAAAGCAGCCTTAAAATTGACGGACTCTGACATTGGACTTAAATCCCCCCCTTAGCAGGCAGGGGCAGGGGGGGAAGATTGGTGATTTGTTTTACCTGCATGAAAGAAGCTTAGAAGGGGAAAGTTCTGCCGTTTTAAACCCTTGGGGAGGACTGCTTGGAAAGCGAGCCACCGGGACTGAGAACTGTCATTCGATTTGCTACAAAGTAGGCGCTTTGCCTTGGATAAACTAAAGACACTATTTGTTACAAGTTTGGCACTTTGGAAAGATACAATTTGATACTTTGGAAATTATCGGACAATTGGTTGCTACTTTTGTTTACCTCTGAAGGGAACTTTCGTTTCTTTGTATTTGGAACTTTGAGTTGCTCCATCTAGAGGCTGTAGGAATATAGCCACTATTTTTTTTACTGTAAGGAACAGACTTGTGGAATTTCCCAGCTGAAAGTGATTCTCGTGGGAAAGACCTTGGGATATGAGTGGCCCGACAGAGGAGAGATTAACAAGGGCTAAGAGCAAAGTTGAACAAAAGAGAAGAGGTTCAATCATAAACCCAACTGCACCTGCTTCAACTCCCTCCATGGATACAGTAACAATAACAAAGGCATTGGTTAAAATAAATGAAACTCTGGAAGTCTTAACAAAGCAGAGCACTGAAAATTCCAAACAGTTGAATGAATTATCAACAAAATTGGATCTGAATACAGAGACTATAAATAAATTAGTTCAAGAAAATGAGATAACTAGAAAGATCGCAGAGGAGGCAAAAACTTCGGCAGAGGAGGCAAAAATTTCTGCAGGAAACACACAGGAAAAGATAGTACCAGTCTGTAAAAAGCTGGAAGAACATGATGCTGCCCTGTCTTTAATGGAACTACAGAGGAAAAGTAAAAATTTGAGATTGAGATTTATTCCAGAAAATGAAAAGGACAATTTGATAGACTATCTTACAAAAGAATTTCTGGACTTTTGGCAGGACAGCTTAAAAGAGGAGGAATTTAAGATAACAACTGCTTTCAGACTGGGAAGGAGACAGAACAGAAAGAGCCCAAGAGATTGCCTGATAACTTTGAGATCTCAGGAGGAGAGAGACAAGATATTGAATTTACACTTTCAAACAGCCCTTGAGATTGAAGATTCTCGTGTGCAGATCTTTAAAGATATCCCTAAATATATTTTGGAAGCGAGGACCTATTACAAGGATTTGGTCACTCT
This sequence comes from Podarcis filfolensis, assembly GCF_964270895.1. Classification (NCBI taxonomy): domain Eukaryota; kingdom Metazoa; phylum Chordata; class Lepidosauria; order Squamata; family Lacertidae; genus Podarcis; species Podarcis filfolensis. The sequence goes on from NC_139619.1 coordinate 18,707,682, forward strand.
ATTGAGAAAGAACAACATACTATTCAGATGGGAGTTCCCACAAGGCCTGTCTTTTAACTACAAAGGAAAGAAAATTAAGATTAAAACAGTGCAAGACAAAGAACAGTTTCTGACAAGGAATGAGGAGGATCTTCTGAAGGGAACGGCGGAACCTACGGACCTAGAGGATTTACCAGATATTTCCAATTTATCTTTTGGAGCTAAAAAATCAACAGAAGATGAGCTTCTTGGAGCTGTTGGAGGGGTAACCAAATAAAGAACAAGATGTCTCTGCAATTTCTAAGTTGGAATTGTAATGGCCTCAATCTTCCTAGAAAGAGACGAGAGGTTTTTCATATCTTAAAAAAAGAACAATTGGACTTGATTTGTTTACAAGAAACCCATGTGACTAGAGTACATCGAAAATTACTTATTAACAAAAGATTAGGACAAGAATTCATTTCATCGGACAAAGTGAAGAAAAGAGGAGTGGTGATTTATGCAAAGGAAAAGTTGGCCCCTAAATTAATATTTAAAGATGAACAAGGAAGGTATTTGGCAATTGAAATTCAAGTTCAAGGAGAAAAATTATTGATAATAGGAGTTTATGCACCAAATGAAGGGAAGTCAGAATTTTTTAAGAAATTGCATGAGACATTAATAGACTTTTTGGATTATAATGTAATTTTAATGGGAGACATGAATGGAGTGGTTTCTACAAATATGGACAAAGCACAAAAACAGGTGATCTCCAAGGATGGGAGATTACCTAAGACCTTTTTTGACAGGAAAATTGGCTTCCAGGTGGAGAGGTCAAAATTAGAAACAGAGCTATTGGAACCCAATACTAAGAATCTGTCAAGAATGTATAACTTGCTGTTGAAATGGAATACACAGGATGAGACGGTTAAATCAGCTATGATTAAATGGGCACAAGACATTGGTCATAACATCATGTTTGCTGACTGGGAACAGTTATGGACCACCGGTATAAAGTTCACGGCATGTAATGCCTTAAGAGAGAACATTATGAAAATGATATATAGGTGGTACATGACCCCAGTCAAGCTGGCAAAAATTTACCACACGCCCAATAACAAATGTTGGAAATGTAAGGAAACTGAAGGTACCTTTTACCACCTTTGGTGGACGTGCCCTAGGATTAAGGTCTTCTGGGAAATGATTTATAATGAAATGAAAAAGGTGCTTAAATGCACTTTCGTGAAGAAACCAGAAGCTTTCCTCCTGGGCATGGTAGGCCAATTGGTGTCAAGGAAAGATAGGATGTTTTTTATGTATGCTACAACAGCAGCAAGAGTACTTTTAGCAAAGTATTGGAAGACACAAGAACTACCCACACTGGAAGAATGGCAGACCAAGGTGATCGACTACATGGGATTGGCGGAGATGACTGGCAGAATCCGTGACCAAGGGAAAGAGACGGTGGAGGAAGACTGGAAGAAATTTAAAGTTTATCTTAAGAATTGCTGTAAAATTAATGAATGTTAAAATGTCTTGGGTAATGCAAAATAGAATTGCAGTGACAAACAATTGGACATGAAAAAAAAAAGAGTTAAAGAAAGTGCTACAAGAAATTGAAATTAGGGGTTGCTGGAATGATTTAAAACAGGGATGCAGAAAGGGGAGGTATGGGGAAGTCGCTGAAAGAAGGTTTTAGGAAAGAAAGGTCAAGAAATTATACATGTTTATATGTTTGTTTGTCTATGTATTGTGTTGTATTGTCTTTTAATATGTGTTGAAAAACCAATAAAAAATTTATAAAAAAAAAATAGAATGGAAAATTAAACAGATGAGACAAAAGACATTTGAATCGGCAAATAAATGTGGAAAACTGCTGGTTTGGCAAATGAAAAAAAAGACAAAAACTTAACACTATTACAAATTTGGAAGTAGAAGGAAAAAATATACAGAATCCAGTGGAGATTAGAAAGTGTTTTCAGAGGTATTTTAAACAACTATATACACAGGAGAAGCAGAAAGAAATGGACATTGATCGTTTCTTGAAAACAAATGGATTACAAAAAATCTCTCAAGAAAATAAGCTAATGTTGAATTACAAAGTAACGGAGCAAGAGATAGAAGGGGCCATCCAGAATATGCAATTGGGTAAATCTCCAGGACCGGATGGTTTGACTTCAAGATACTATAGATCCCTGAAAGAATGGATAATACAGCCATTAAAGGAAGTTTGTAATGGAATATTGGAAAGGAAAAGGGCACCAGAGTCGTGGAAGGAAGCTTATATTAAACTTATACCGAAAATAGAGTCTGAGAAGACACAGCTTAAGAATTACCGCCCCATATCTTTGCTTAATGTGGACTACAAATTTTTTGCAGACATTTTGGCTAAAAGATTAAAAAAGGTATTAGTAGAAGAAATTCATAAAGACCAAGCTGGTTTTCTCCCGGGCAGACACTTGTCTGACAACACGAGGAACATAATTAACATTCTAGAAAAGTTACAAGTGAATATTAATACTAAAGCAGTTTTGATATTTGTGGACACGGAGAAAGCCTTTGACAATATTTCTTGGAGTTTTATGAAGAAAAATTTACAGGGGATGGGGGTTGGTCAAGGTTTTGAAAATGGTATAGGTGCAATTTATTCAGAACAAAAGGCTAAATTAATTGTGAATAATGTAGTGACGGAAGAATCTAAGATAGAGAAAGGAACACGACAAGGTTGCCCAATCTCTCCATTGCTTTTTATATCGGTCCTGGAGGTTCTTTTAAACATGATTAGAAGGGACCAAACAGTTAAAGGTATACAAGTTGGAGCTAAACAGTACAAACTGAAAGCATTTGCTGATGATTTGGTATTGACATTATAGGAGCCAGAATCTAGTACCAAAAGAGTACTGGAACTGATCCAAGAATTTGGACCAGTAGCGGGATTTAGGTTGAATAAGATGAAAACTAAGGTTTTAGAGAAAAATTTAACAGCGACGGAGAGAGAAAGGTTTCAGAAGGAGACAGGATTAACACTGGTTAAGAAAGTGAAATACCTAGGGGTTAACATGACTGCTAAGAATGTAAATTTATTTGAGGATAATTATGAAAAATGTTGGATGGAAGTGAAAAAGGATTTAGAAATATGGTCAAACCTGAAGCTATCATTGCTAGGCCGAATTGCTGCGATAAAAATGAATGTATTGCCAAGGATGCTGTTCTTGTTTCAAACATTGCAAATTTTGGATAAAATGGAGTGTTTCAAGAAGTGGCAGAGAGATATCTCTAGATTTGTCTGGCAGGGCAAGAAGCCTCGAATAAAATTCTAGATATTAACTGATGCTAAAGAAAGAGGTGGATTTGCCCTGCCAGACTTAAAACTTTATTATGAATCAGCCGCCTTTTGCTGGCTGAGAGAATGGATGCTTCTTGAGAACACTGATGTGCTGGATTTAGAAGGCTTTAACAATGTTTTTGGGTGGCATGCATATTTGTGGTATGATAAGGTCAAAGCACATAAAGCGTTTAAAAACCATATTGTCAGAAAAGCAGTGTTTAATGTTTGGATAAGATATAAGGACTTGCTTGAAAATAAAACCCCAAGGTGGCTGTCACCAATGGAAGCGAAGGCTCAGAAAAAACTCAATATGGAGGCCAAATGGCCGAAATATTGGGAAATTTTGGAACAAGAGGGAGACAGATTAAAACTGCAGAGTTTTGAAAAATTAAAAAATAGACTGTGAGATTGGCTTCATTATTACCAGATAATGGAGGCATATAACTTGGACAAAAAAATTGGCTTCCAGGTGGAAAAATCAAAATTGGAAACAGAACTGCTAGATCCTAAAATTAAGAATTTGTCAAGAATGTATAACTTGCTGTTGAAATGGAATACTCAGGATGAAACGGTGAAATCTGCTATGATTAAATGGGCACAAGATGTTGGACACAATATTATGATGGTTGACTGGGAACAGTTATGGACCACAGGTATGAAGTTCATGGCATGTAATGCCTTAAGAGAGAATATAATGAAAATGATATACAGGTGGTACATGACACCAGTCAAGCTTGCAAAAATCTATCATTTGCCCGATAATAAATGTTGGAAATGTAAAGAGACCGAAGGTACATTCTTTCACCTTTGGTGGACATGCCCAAGGATTAAGACTTTCTGGGAGATGACCTACAATGAAATGAAAAAGGTATTTAAATATACCTTTCTGAAGAAACCAGAGGCCTTTCTCCTGGGCATGGTCGGCCAATTGGTGTCAAAGAAGGACAGAACTTTTTTTATGTATGCCACAACAGCAGCCAGAATACTTATTGCAAAGTACTGGAAGACACAAGATCTACCCACCCGGGAAGAATGGCAGATGAAGGTGATGGACTACATGGAACTGGCGGAGATGACTGGCAGAATCCGAGACCAGGGAGAAGAGTCGGTGGAGGAAGATTGGAGGAAATTTAAAGTCTATTTACAGAAACATTGTAAAATTAATGAATGTTAGAAGGATGTTGGAATGATGTTATGTGGTTTTAGCAGAAATGTTATAAAGGATTAGGAAAAAATTGACTGTTAATTGGTGAAAGGAGGGAAAGTAAAGTAACATTATATTAAGATAAATTATAGGACAAAAATTTGAAAAGATGGAAAGGATTTGCTGAAACAGATTATCGAGCTAGAATACAAAAAAGGGAGGTGTGAGGAGGTCAAGGAAATAAGCTAATGAAAGTTAAGTTATGGGAAGATTCGCTGTATTTTTTGTTTTTGTTTTTTTAATGGATGTTATTTTTCTGTTTTTTCTTTTTCTTTTGTATCTTATCCTTTTTTCTTTACCTATTGTGATGTGTTGTATTGTTTTTTGTTTAAAATGATGTTTTTTACTTTTTTTGTACCCCTTAAAACTTTAATAAATATTATTTTTTTTTAAAAAAAGAGAGAAGCAAGCTTGCTTCTCTCCCCCCCCCCCCCGCCAGCCTCCAGATCAGGTCCGGGAATAGCGGGGTGCGCCTCCCCGCTGTCCCCCGAACTTGTGGGGCTGGCGATGGGGAGAAGCAAGCTTGCTTCTCCCCCCGCCCCCGCCAGCCTCCAGACCAGGTCGGGGAATAGCGGGGTGGCGGCGCTCCGCCTCCCCGCTGTCCCCCGAGCTTGTGGGCTTCAGGCTGCTGCCCGCAGACCTTGCGAGCCCGCGGGACCTCCCGCCGGGCTTGCAAGGCTTGCGGATAGCTTCCTGAAGCCTGCATTCGCCCCATAGGACGCACACACATTTCCCCTTCATTTTTGGAGGGGAAAAAGTGCGTCCTATAGGGCAAAAAATACGGTATATCATCTCCCAGAAGCATTTCACCTTTTTACATTCCCACCACATGTGATAAAATGTTCCCTCTTTTTCCTTACATTTCCAACATTTGTTACCTACTTTATACATTTTTGCTAACTTTACTTGTGTGATTTTCATCACATTTTCTTTTAGCGCATTACATGCAGTAAATTTTAAACCTTCCTTCCATAATTTTATCCAATCACTCAACTGTATATTATACCCAAAGTCTTTGGCCCAATGAATCATAACCGACTTAACCTCATCTTTCTTATGCCATTCAAGCATAAATTTATACATTTTAGACAAAATGTTTGAATCATTATTCAATATTTCTTGTTGAAACTTCGATTCTTTTTCAAAAAAACCTTTTTCTTTAACATCTTGTTTAAACATTTCATTAACCTGATGATAATGTAACCAGTCATTAACATATTCTTTCACTTCTTCATATGGTTTCAATTTCCATTTTCCCCCTTCTCTAATTATTAAATTCCCGTATGTTATCCACCTCCCACTCATATTGACCTTTTTTACACTTATCACTTCTAAAGGAGATAACCAATGTGGTGTTTTTTGTTCCAATAGGTTTTTGTACCTATTCCAAATTTCTATGAGAGATCTTCGAAATATGTGGTTCCCAAATCCTTTATGGACTTTTTTCTTATCATACCATAGATATGCATGCCAACCAAATCTATTATCGTAACCTTCCAAGTCTAACAATTCTGTATTTTCTATTTTCATCCATTCCTTCAACCAACAGAGGCACGATGCTTCATAATACAATTTCAAGTCCAGCAGGGCAAAGCCTCCTCTTTCTTTAGCATCAGTTAATAACTTAAATTGTATTCTTGGCTTCTTACCTTGCCAGATATACCTTGAAATTATCTTTTGCCATTCTTTAAATATTGCTGCCCCTTTGATTATTGGAATTGTCTGAAACAAAAATAACATCTTTGGTAGCACATTCATCTTTATCGTTGAAATCCTTCCCCAAAATCATAACTTCAACCTTCCCCATACCTCTAGATCTCTTTTAATACTATTCCACATTTGGGAGTTAACCAAATTCCTAAATATTTAACTTTCTTAACCACTTTTATACCTGTTTGTTGCCGCAATGTTTCAACCAATTCCTGTTCCATATTTTTAGCAATTATCTTAGTTTTCTTTTTATTCAGTTTAAAACCTGCCACTTGACCGAACTGTTCTATTTCCTCTTATACTTCTTTAATACTTAATGATGGTTCTTCAATTGTTAATACCAAGTCATCAGCAAAGGCTTTTACCTTATATTCCTTTCGACCGACTGTCACACCCTTTATTAACTCATTTCTTCTTATTGATCTTAAAAAACCTTCCAGTACCGATATGAATAGTAATGGTGAAAGGGGACACCCTTGTATTGTGCCTTTAGTAATTGCAATATTCTCTGTTATATTATTTACAATCGATCTTACTCTTTGCTCTGTATGTATGGCTTTTAGTCCATTTAGGAAGTATTGACCCATACACATAAATTCCAATTTTTTTAACATAAATTCCCAAGATATATTATCAAAGGCCTTTTCCGCATCCACAAAAATTAGCATTGCTTGTTTATCATTCCTGGCTGTCAGATATTCAATTATATTAACTATATTTTATTGGACTTCTGCCTGTCCAGTGCGCTTCCCTGCGCCATAAACACTGCTTTCTCTCACTGCAATCTTCTGGGTAAAACTTCAGCTGAGGCAGAAGTAGTAGCAGAAATGCAGCGGTGTTGTTGTCGCGGGAGAATAGAGAGTGAAACAGTCCAGAGACAGATTATTCTTATCTAGAGGCTTTATTATCTACAAACTGTAAATTATACCGTCAGAGCTAGCACACATCTTTTCTCAAAGCTCAAACACACTCTGACTCAACTCTGACTGAAAACGAAAGTAGACTTTATACAGATCAAAGAAAAACAGGGACGTGACAAACTGGCTGTCTTCCCTTAGAAACCCTCCCTCAGACACGAAGCACCAAGCTCTATAAGTTAACCCTATAATCACCAAACTCTACACCCCCTCTTGCTTTGCATCTGAGGAGAAAAACACATACCCACTGTTAACCCAAACCTAAACCTTTGCAGAACTCTCCATGCTTCTGGAAGGTCAGTGGTTTTGTGAAACCATCAGCGAGATTCTTAGCTGAGGGACAGTACTTCAGCGCAACCAATCCCTCGTGAACACTCTTACACACGTTCCAAAAGCGAATGTCTAGGTGTTTGGTCCTGGCTTTGAATTGCCCCGTCTCGGCCAATTTTAGGCACGGTTGGTTGTCTTCGAAAACTGTAATGGGCAAACTATTCACTTCACAGAGCTCTTGTACCAAACAAGCATAGAACTCTAGCTCCCTGCAAGCTTCAGAAAGAGCACTGAACTTAGCCTCAGTGGATGAAAGCACTATAAGGCTTTGCTTTCCAGACCTCCACCCAACTACTGAATTCCCAAACTTCACCACTAGGCCGGACACGGACTTGCGATCATCCAAGTTAGCCCAATCCGAGTCCACCCAACAGGTCAGCTTTATCTCACCCTGAGCTGACAACTTGACGCAAAAATCTTTGGTATCCTGGAGATACCGCAGCACCCTCTTGATGCCATTCCAGGCCTGCACACTAGGACTTGAAGCCTCTCTGCTGAGCAGATTAATAGCAAACCATAGATGGATTTGTGTAACCGCCACACAATGCCTTGCCCATTGATCTCAAAACCTGGAGGAGGAAGCATGTACAACTCCTCCTGAGGATCTGAGTTCAGGTAGGCAACATCCACATCAAAATGGTTTACCTTCCAACCTCTCTGTGCAACAGCTAAGAGCACCCGTAGAGTCTCGCTCCTAGAGGTAGGCGAATACACTTCCGTGAAATGGATTCCTTTTTTCTGCGTAAAACCTCTGGTCATGAGTCTCGCCTTGTACTGTGGTTCTCCTGATTCTGTAGGCTTAAGGCGATAAACCCATCTGCAACTCACAGCTTGCTTGCCAGCCGGCAATTTTGTGAGCGAGAATACACCAAGAGACTCCATTGATCTCATCTCTTTCTGCATTGCCTCATGCCATTTGCTGGCTTCTTCTTGAGGCAACTTCTGAACATCCTCGAAGGATTCAGGTTCACATTTAGCCACACCTACCCACACACTTGTGGCCTCGAACCTATCAGGTGGCTTTCCCTTGGTTGACCTCGCTGACCTCCTCAGCGTAAACCCTGGCGCCCCCTCTGACTCACTAGGCCCAACAATACCATCTTCAGTGTCAGAAAACTCCCCCTCTGACCTGCTGGGCCTTTTGAACCTGACAGCCGGTCCAGCAGGTGAGGAAGGCTCACTCTTTTGCTCAGGCTTGACAATGGTTTGAGGAAGTGTCTTGGGACTCCCCCTCTGAGGGACCCTAAACTGCCTCTGTTGTGAACTCTGTCCCTGAGGCAGACTCTGCTGCTCTGGACCTTGGTCCTCAACAACAAGTTCCTCTTCCTCCTCCTCACCATCTGAGTCAAAGAACTGCTGTGAAAGCACGTCTGGATTGCCATGAAGACGTACCCACCCAGACTGTTCACAGAACTCAGCACTGTTGCTGATCACCAGTCTGGACTGGTTCCCACTCAGATATGCAAACCTCCAAGCCTTTGAGCCAAGCTCATACCCCACAAAGATCATTTTCTTGGATCTTGGCTCACCCTTCCTGCGCAGAGCCTTTGGAATGAGGACCCAGGCCTCACAACCAAACACACGGAGGTAATGCACCTTGGGCTTACTACCGTGCAGCAGGAAATAGGGTGTGTTCCCTACACTTGAATTGTACACCCTGTTCTGTGTAAAGACAGAAAATCTCCAGGCTTCGGCCCAAAAACGCTGGGGTAGCCCTGCATCAAAAAGAATGGCAGACACTGATTCTTGCAAAAAACATTTTTTTCTTTCTGCAACACCATTCTGTTGTGGGCTGTAGGGTGCGGTCAGCCGATGGCTGATTCCCTTCTGTCGAAATAAATTCTGCAACGCAGACCCAGTGAACTCCGCCCCCCTGTCACTCTGAAAACTTTTCACCTTGGCGGAGAAGGTTACTTCTACTGCTGTGATCCAATCTTTGATCAACCCAGCAGCCTCCCCCTTGGTTTTTAAACAAAAAACCCAAGCTGATCTAGAAAAATCATTGACAAGAAGAAGAACGAATTTTGAACCACCCAGTGACTCTACAGACTTGGGACCACACAAATCTGCATGCACCAATTCAAAAGGACTAGTGGTCTTCCTTTCTGACTTGGGATAAGAGCATGTGACCACTTTCGATTGCTTGCAAGCTCTACAATCCAGGAATTTGTCACAACTTTTAAATTTACAACCTTCTGTTAATTCAGGGGCTCTTTTAACATAACTCCAACCCAGATGCCCAAATCTTCTGTGCCAGAGGTGAGCACAACCACTGTGTGGCGCTACATTCACACATTGCACCCTTGCATCTTCAGTGGCATCATCAGTAACAACTGGCATCTGTACAGTAAATAATCTGTCCCTGCATTCCACAGTATACAGTTCCTTGCCATCCCTGGAAAAAGAACACATGTCATTTGCAAAAGTCACACAAAAACCGTCAGCAATTAAATCAGATACACTTAGCAGACAGTTTGCCATCTCTGGAACAACATAGGCCTGAACCTCATGATCAAGAAAAGAACAATAAAGCATTCCAGTTTCTGTAAGCTTTTTCTTGCTTCCATCAGCCAAAGAGACATAACAATCAGTTTTAACTTTCCTGCAATTTCAAAGAAAGCCAGAAGAGGGAACCAAAGTGTTCGTGGCTCCACTATTGATCACAATGGAGAGAGTGTCCTGTTGCTGAGCTTCCTCAAGAATTGCCATAGCAACGCTCTCCCCCCGGCTGTCCCCCTGCCTGGGGCCTTTGCAGGTGTCGTGCACGGTTGCCACAGCAACACTCTCCCCCCGACTGGGGGCTCTGCCAATGTCCTTCGCAGCTACCGTAGCTGCAGCAAGATGAAAGAACGATGACTTGTCTTTGTTCTCTGCACATCCTGTGCCTTTTGAAGCTTTCCCATGTTTCTGCTGCTGAGAAGCGTCTCTTATCAGCTCTTTCTGCAGCTGTGCAACCTTGGAGCTCTTTGCAGAACAAGGCTTCCCACGGTCTGCCTTCGACTCTTTGCAAAAACAACTTTCGGAGACTTTTGGAGACAAAGGCTTTCCAGATCTTTCATTGCTGACTCCCCCCCCCCCCTTTCTGGGAGCAGAACTTCTGCCTGCACCCTCTCTGCTGAGTGCAGGGCTTCCAGAGAAACAGCCTGCCACTGCTTTCCTCACAGCTCTCGACCTCTCTCCCAGAACATCACACAGATTCTTTAAAGCATTGCCACAGCTTCCATCAGGAACAAGCACAGACACAGTCCCTTCCGCCCTCACTGGGCTCAATGGGCTCACTGCCCTCTGTGGGCTCTTTCCAACCCCCACTGGGCTCACTGGACTCACTGTCCTCTCAGGACACGAGTTTGCCCCCTCTGGTGTCACTTCAGCCCTCTCTTGGCCCTTGCCTTCCACTCTGGCCTCACATGCCTTTCGGAGGGATTCCCAAGCGGCTCTTGGCTCTTTGACACGCTCCACAAGTGGCAAAAGACAAGCCTCAACACTTGCTTTGAAAATGCCCAGCACACGCTGCTCCTCCTCTTGAGCTGCAGCCATCTTTGCCTCAGCCTTCCCACCAGCTTCAGGCGTTGGGGGGTGCACACACTGCCACAGCTGTCCCCCCAGCAAGAAGAACTTCATGCGAACAGACCACTCACTCCAATTAGTCCCACTTAGGCTCTCAAAGGGAACATCACACATCTGGGGCTGAGCCATATCTTCCCTCCCTTCTGTGGCTTGAGTACTTACTCAGTCTGTGCCAACTGGGTTTCCGAAGAAGGCTCTGCTCCCCTCTCTTCACAAGCGACCTCAGAAACTACCCCCTCCTTCCTGGCAGGAGATCCAGCTAGCAGCCGTCTCTTTGCACTCCCTTCTCATCGCTTTGCAACCAAAACGTCGACTTTCCATAACCTGTTGGACTTCTGCCTGTCCAGTGCGCTTCCCTGCGCCAAAAACACTGCTTTCTCTCACTGCAATCTTCTGGGTAAAACTTCAGCTGTGGCAGAAGTAGTAGCAGAAATGCAGCGGTGTTGTTGTTGCGGGAGAATAGAGAGTGAAACAGTCCAGAGACAGATTATTCTTATCTAGAGGCTTTATTATCTACAAACTGTAAATTATACCGTCAGAGCTAGCACACATCTTTTCTCAAAGCTCAAACACACTCTGACTCAACTCTGACTGAAAACGAAAGTAGACTTTATACAGATCAAAGAAAAACAGGGACGTGACAAACTGGCTGTCTTCCCTTAGAAACCCTCCCTCAGACACGAAGCACCAAGCTCTATAAGTTAACCCTATAATAACCAAACTCTACATGTTTCTTATATTATCTTTCATCTGTCTGCCAGGTAGAAAGCCTGCTTGGTCTTTATGTATAATTTCTTTCAATATTTTTTTCATCCTGCTCGCTAATATGCTTGCAAATAGTTTATAATCATTGTTTAACAGCGAGATCGGCCTGTAATTTTTTACTTGCGTTAAGTCTGAGTCCTGCTTCGGAATATGTCACGGCTAAAATGGCCGCTGTTTCTTTAATGTGAATAAAGCTGGGTCAGCATGACTCAGCGGTCTGCACCAAGTTGTATATATAAGTGAGAAATGTTAGTTTGTTGCTGAGGCTGGTGTTTGGGTTGGTTGGTTGATTGGTGCTGGTGTGTATAGTTGTTCAGTCGTGTTTTGCACAAAGACTTTTGAGAATAAAACTCTGCAAGGATATTCTCGTGGACTCTTTTGTGCCGACAAGGGTCCGAGGACCAGGCTGAGGAGACAAAGGGAGGTCAGAACCCTTTCCTCCTTTTTTGCTTTTTACAAACACGGACAGGTTATGGGCCCAGTGTTTCTGAGCATGTGCACAGTGCAAAGCGACTAACAGCATCTCAGCAGGGAGCTGGTGAGTCCTGGTGGTGTACGGAGCCAGTGGCTGTGCGTTGGAGCTGTTGGTGGTAAGCTGTAACTGTCTGCAGTGACGCTGGAGCGGCTAGGATCTGATGATCAGGAAAGCACTCAGCGTCGGCTACTGGAACAGTTTTTTTTTATATATTTATTTATTTATTTATTTATTTATTTATTTACGGCTATTAGCCCATAAAATATGTACAAACATAAAATCACAGAGACATAAAAACAGATATATCCAACAACAGAAGGTGAACACCACGATGCAAGGGTGGGTCATTGAGCAGAGCCAAGTGACAGCTTGGGGTCAGGAGAGCTCCAAGGGACGGATCACAGAAATGGAAAACTGAAGACGACCTCCGACATGCACTCTCATCATAACAGTCCGATTAGTTTTGATGTTGTTGTTGTTTTTTGGTGGTTTTTGAGTGTGAGATAACCGCATTCAGAAATCTCGCCACCTGCAGAGTTACAGAAGGATCTGTATCCTGCAAAAGCAGTGCGGCGTGTGACTCAACAGGCCTGCCAACCAAGCGCAGTAAAGCAGGACCCAGGAATTTAGCCCTGGCTATGCTATGTAGGGGACAGTTGAACATTATATGTGAAAGAGATTCAACAGTTTCCCCGTCACACACGCATAGCGGAGACACCAAACCCTTGGAAAATCTGTGGTTCAGCAGGTTCGATGAGAAGACATTGAACCTTGCACGAATAAATGCAAGTCGGTGTGGTACTGATGAAAGAGATGACATATATGATGGAAGGCCAAGTGGTGGGGTTATTCCGTGATACCTGGGGGAGCAGACACCCCCACCCCTGGCGAGGTTGTGTTGATTTTCAATGTCCGCTAATCTTTGCTCAATAAGGCTTTTGGCTGAGCGTAAGTTCATCTTTAAGGAGTCCGCTGGGGAAATTCCGATGCTCAGAAGTTTGGCATGGATTTTTCCTACCCACGGATTGACAAAGACGTCCCGCCAGAGGCACTGAAAAAGGTAATGGTCGGGAAGCCTATGCCAGCTGGACAGCCAATAGCCAAAGACTCGCTTCCAGATGACAGTCTCCAATGATGCGATCCTTAACTCCAGACGTATGGCTGCGTTGCTCACACACATGGGGAGTTTCAGAAGGCGACGGAGAAACTGATTCTGCAATGTCCCCAGTGATGTTAAATTGGACCCTGGGGCCCAGAGCGGGGCAGCATAACAGAGGGTGGAAACCACTTTTGCGTGGTATACCTTCAATGCAGAAGGGATGTGAGAGGCTCCGTCGGCCGCAAAAAATTGGAGTAGAGTATAAAGTATTGTTTCCCCTTTGTTTAGTAAATACTGTATCTGTGGCTTCCAGCTTAGATTGTAATGAAAAAAGACTCCCAGGTATTTAAATTTGAAAACCTGTTCTAATTGGACTCCATCTAACTTCCAGCTGTAAGTTTTCCGAGACCTGGTAAAGACCAGGACTTTAGATTTCCCATGATTAATTGTCAGATGGTTAAGTTTGCAATAAGCCGCAAAAATCTTTAGAGCTCTGCATAAACCAACTCTAGAGTAGGAAAGGATCGCTGCATCGTCGGCATATAGGAGCAAAGGGCAGCGAAAATCAGCTAGGCGGGGGGCATGAATGTTGGCTTGAGACTCGTTCAGAAAGAGCTTCATATCGCTAATAAACAGGTTGAAGAGGAGTGGGGCCAAAATGCAGCCTTGGCGCACACCTCTATTTATTGGGACCTCGTTGGATAGGTTTCCCGCCGGTGTGAGTCTCACTCTAGCCGACGACCCATGGTGTAATTGGGTTATAAGCCATAACAGCCTTCTATCTATGCCCCATCTCTCTAATTTCTTCCATAGGCAATTTCTTGGGATACTGTCGAAGGCAGCCTTTAGGTCTATAAAAGCGACACATAGGCGCCCCCGACTCGGGGCAGAATATTTTCTGGCAAGATGATACATGATTACCATATGGTCAGAGGTCGAGTAATTGTTCCTAAAGCCCGCTTGCTCATGGCCAATCAAATTTGAGTCGTTTGCCCAATGGGACAGCTTGGACAGCAAAAATTTTGCATAGATTTTCCCGATGATAGACAAAAGGCTGATGTTCCGATAGTTCTCCGGGTCAGCAGGGGGACCCTTTTTATGGACTGGCACGATCACGGCCTCCTTCCATGACCTAGGGATAAGCCCCGTAGAATTAATTGCATCAAAGACTTTGGCCAGAATTTCAGCCCACCACCTCGGTTGCGCAACAATAGCCTCAGCAGGGACTAGATCCGGCCCGGGGGCTTTGCCCGTTTTCAGATCTAATATCAAGTCCATTATCAGGTCTGGGTCAGTGGAGGGCCACAAAGGTAGATGGTCGGCTCGGAGTTCCGTGGATGAGTTGGATTCCTCTGCCAAGGAGAAATATTTACTCAAAAATTGTTCCCATGTGGGCGCAGGGATAATCGCCAGTGGGTACTTCCTTCCTCTTTTGTTTATCAGAGCCCAAAATTCCTGTGGTCTGCGGGATCTCGAGGCCGCAATCAAGGCTCGCCAACGTTTTTGATACCACTCGCGTTTGGCCAGCTTTAAAGTCTGTTTGTATGCTCTTTTGGCTTGTAAATAGGAAGATGGTAGAGCCTGGGCATTAGATCATGGAACTTTGAAGTGTCAGGCATAGCTCTAATGGCTTTAGCCCAAACGTAGCAGAGTTTTTCTGCACAGCGAAGAAGCTAGTTGAGGTGGAAATGACTAGTCAGCTAGACTAAGAATAACTATTTACAGGATTTATTAAAAGGAAAAATAAAACCAGCAGAGTTTCTGCATACAAAACAAAGCAAAATAAATCCTTTCTTTCTCTCTCTCTCTTAACCATACACAGCACTTCTACTCCTAACACACCCCTAACACACCAAACTGTGCTAGCAATCCCTAGATAACAGAGTTGAGTGCTGGTCGTTAACCAATCAGAGTAAGTAGTTTCTAGGTCAAGCTGACCTTGGCTTTCTGCCAAGAGTAAATTGACACGGCCTTGAGTTAATTGTGTGAAGCCAGAATCTGTAAGTTTCCCATGAGAACCAATTAACAGAAACTGAACATTAGAGTTTTTGTATTCATTATAGATGGAACGAAGAAGGGATCTTGCTTGTTTGCTAGAGGTGTTAAACAAGGGGCCCCAGCACTGCAATGCGCCACTTTCGCCTTTTGAGGAGGTGATGTAAAAAAAGTGGTAAGGTTTGTTATAAGAAGGTTAAAAAGTTTCAAAACCGAATTGGAATCTTGTAAATCAGTAGTTATTTGAGGTAAGTAGGCGTTGATTTCCCTATGGAAGAAAACCTGGTATTTTTGGGCCACAGCCTCCGACCATTTGATCCCTCTTATTTTGATCGATGATGAGGTTTCCAGAAGGACTGAGTGTTTATTGTCCTTCTGGCACCGGAACAATGACAGGGTGGTCACTATTGGGAGGTGATCACTGAAATGTTGGTTTTCAACTTGGAAGGAAAGTACATTAATGGCCAGATTTGCGGAGATCAAGAGGTAATCGATAACACTGTTAGATGTTAGTCCCAGGTGAGTAAACTCCCCCGGTATATCGGGGGGGAAGGTGCCGTTCAAAAATACTAGATTCAGGCGAATGGCCATTTGGTAAAGGGTCACTCCTGCTTTATTTACTCTGTTGTCCTTTGAAGTTCTAATTCTGGCATGTTCCAAGTCAAAATTGTCCAAACATGGGGGAGTCCACCATTTGGACTTGGTTAGTAAGTCCCAATTTGTGGCAATACGAGCATTAAAGTCTCCCCCAATTAAGGAGTACGAGTTAGGGCATTTAGTATGACATGACAGTAGGTGATTTTCAAATGATTCCCATCTCCAATCAAGATCAGGCGCTGAGCCTTCGGGGGGGAGATAAACATTAGTAATTAGTAATGAGGACTTCCCTTCTGTGATCAGTCCAGATAGAGCAAAAGGCGGGGAAGCCCGTACCAGAGTGAATTTGGCACGAAGTTGGAGTGAAATCCCAATCAAAAGGCCCCCTTTGGGGCGACCACCTTTCAAAGAAGGGGAGGCCGAAAGTGGTAGAAGATCAAAGCCGTCTATGGTAATCTCTTCCTCATCCCACGTTTCTTGGAATAGAATGATTTTAAATGAATTTATGTACTTCCTGAATTCGGGGTCTGATTTTTTGGTTCTCCAACCAGCAATGTTCCAGCTAAGTATTGATAATGTCGAGTCCTTGTGCTGTCCCGGTAATTGTCACTTTGAGTTGTTTAATGGGTTCTTGGAGGTAGAACGAGGACCCATAAGGAAATCGGTAATTTTAGTTTGTGCGGATAAGGTCTTCTTCTGTGTTAATTGTATGATGATTTGGTAACATTAACAGGCAGGAAGGGCTTTGCCGGGAAGGAAGAATTAGGCAAAGTTGGTGAGGTCGGATGCTGTTCATTGAGGTGAGTAGTAACAAGTCTTTGATGGGCTACACTAGTAGATCCGTCAGAATTATCAGTCTTAACCAGGGTAGCGCTAAGAGGTGTTCCAGCCATCACTTGTAGTTGCTGCGCAGATGGAGAGGAATTATCACGCAGATGTATTAAAGGACATGAACGTGAGGATGGTGCATGCATAGTCATTTCCTGGTGATCTTCAGGCAGGGAAGATTCTAGCTCAGGCATTGAGGCAAAGGAATCATCAACTTCCATATTTTGATTGGGCATAAGGTCTGAGACGGGAGTATTGAGTTTATCGACTTCCTCCACGGTAGAATGGTGCTGTTGGTCAACGGGTGACTGCTGATTCAGATCAGTAGGGGGTAACAAGGTAACAGGTTGAGAAATTATCAGGGCATTTGATGGAGACGCCATGTGGGACGTGGAGCGCCTGCTCTCCTCTCTCATCGGTATAGAGGGGTCCCCTTGCGATAGAAGTTTTTGTTTGAGTAGATCCAATCTATCGAGAATAGCCTGCTGTTCTTCTGAAGGGAGTTTTCCATAAGAGGAGATAAGATTTCTCTCTTCAGGGATATTCCAATCTCCGCTTGCAATTGGATCATTCCTCAACGTAACTAGATGGGCACTTGGGGTCGCAGGTGGAACAGGGGATACCCGGCTAGGTGTTTTTCCCGTTATTATAGGAACAGAAGAAGGAAACGAGCGTTCATTGCCAGTTAAGATGTTGGCAAAAAGAGGTTTAACACTCGTGTCCTTAAAGACTCTTGTTGTTACAATCTCCCAGGGTGCCAGCCGATCTTTTTGTCTTGCAAGAAGATGTGGGATCCTTGCAGACTGGAAGGAGAGCATAAATTTCCTTGGCCAGGGCGTGGCATTTAGGGGTGCTACAGATATAAGATCTATCTGGGAAAAAGGAATATTTAACAAATCACGAAGGTACCCTTTAGCCATCCTCAGGTTATTCCACCTAAGACTGGGGGCGTCACGGGAAAAAATGGATAAACATATTTTGTTAGGTTGAAAAATCAAAGATTGCTTATTCCTTTGGAGCAGTGGCAGCCTGCATCTTAGGCCCTTAAGGAGAGATTTCTGATCGAGTTGTCTCTTTAAGGCACTTACAAGCTGCACAGGAGATTGATGCAAATTAGATAGCTCAGTTGAGGAAGGTAGATGAGCCAGAAGGGCCCGTGAAAGTTTGTTCAATGACAAAGAAATCCCCTCCAATTCCTTGAAAATGAAGCTTAAAGTCCTGATTACCAGTTGTATTTGATCAGGTACTAATTCATGGGCAGTTTGCCCTAATGCTTCCCGTTTCAGTGACGGAGGGGTAATTAAGGTGTCAGGGAGGAGGGCTTCCCTATGGCTTCCATCCCCCGCTGAATCAGCTAGCTTTTGCAACTCTCCTTGATCATACAGAGGCCAGAAGCAGTTGTATGTCTCGACCGCAGAAACAATTACTTGCTCCGTTTTGCTGTTATTGTTAGTAGATGGTGGGGAAGATTCAAGCTTTAACTGCTTTACTCTTGGAGGTGAACAACCTTTCTCAGCAGATCTTGGTCGCTTGCCATGACCCATTTGTCGCTGTCTCACTGACTACGGAGGTTCAAAGTAGAGGTAAACGGAGACAAAAGAGAACTTATCTTTTATGGCCGCAACTCCTCTGCTACTCCTCCTCCACTGCTCAGCATAACCCAATCTTCAAGGCGGCGTTACTAATCAGCAGAAGGTTTGAGTATCCTTGTTGATACGTATATTGGCCAACCATAGAAGTAAAACGATTAAAACTTCTAACAGAGGTAAAATGATTTAAAAGTCTAATAAAAACAGCTATAAAGACGGCTGTAAAAGGCTATAAAAGGCTTTAAAAGGTTTGTAATCCGGAGGGTTCATGAAGGAGAAGTTGTTACAGCCGCCATCTTCCCAACTCCTCTCACTTGTCTGCTGGAACAGTTTGAACTGCTAGAGGACCACAGTAGGTGACTCACAGAGCGGCTACACCAGTTGCAGAGCCAGGCGGGACCTGAGGGTCAACAGAGGCAGCAGCTAGAAGCCGGTGAGTGCCAGCCAGGACCATCCAGTTGGACTCTAAAGAGAGAGTCAGGAGAGATTGCTGGAGGCCCCACAGAAGGGGCTCAGCAAGCACCAGCAGAGATGGCAGACTTCCAGTCTTCCCAAGTTGTAAATATTGGGGGAGGCATCCCTTTTGAACTTCTCTCAGAAAGCAACTGGCTGAGTTGGTCAATTAAAATGCAGCAGTTGTTAAGGAGAGATGGACTATGGGACTGTGTTGAAACTGAGGTTTTGAGAACTGACTCTGCTGAGAAAAAACGGCTGGATGAAAGGGCCCGTGCCCAAATTATGCTGTGTTTGAGCAACTCTCAGTTATTGCATGTAGCAAATGCCAGCACAGCGTTTGAGTGCTGGAATTTATTAAGGGCAATGTATGTCAGAGAAACTGCTGGAACTATAATTTCTCTGACCAGAAGGCTGTTCAGGACTGTTATGAAAGAAGGTGAGAGTTTGGCAACTCATCTTCAAACGCTGAAATCTCTGTTTCTTCAACTACAGCAGAGAGGTAAGCGTTATGATGAGACTGACCAAACCTACATTATCCTTTCAAGTTTGCCTGAAAGCTGGTTGCCTGTGATTAACATCATGGAGAGTATGCGTCCCCGAGATCTGACCCTTGAGTATGTGGTTGGAAGATTGACCGAAGAAGCAGAAAGAAGGTCAGATAGACAGGCTGAACTCCAAGAGCGGAGGAGTTACAGTCGAGGGGGCCAGCACCAGAATCTGCCAATGCAGCAACGCCAAGGTTTGGACTTGGCCATGGCGGTGAGGAGGTGCTATAGATGCAACCAACCCGGGCATCTCCAATGTCAATGCAGGGCAAGACTTCCAGGAGATGACATGGAGCAGAGACCACAATCGACGCAGAAACGTAAGCAGAAGGGGTTCTCTTCAGGGAAGAAGAACACGCGTTCTGCTCAGTTTGTGTCTGCATTTTTTTGAGAGGAGAGGAAAATACCTCGAGGAACATGGTTGCTGGACTCTGGGAGTAGCAGGATTATCAGCAACAGTCGGAAGGCCTTTAAGACCCTGGGGAAGCCAGCTGATGGAAAAGACTCAATCTATCTTGCTGATGGTCGTAGAAGCAAAATTGATGGCCAGGGAACATGTTTCCTGCAGTGCTTGAACACTACTCTACCAGAGACTCTGTTTGTCAGCAGTTTGGACTATTGTTTACTGTCTGTAAGCTGTTTGATTAGTGCAGGGTATAGTGTTAAGTTCACGCAGGATGGCTGTCTGATAAAGAATGGAACTCAGGTATGTGGCCATGCAAAGTTGGAAAATGGGTTATATGTAATGCAGGACAAGCCTGTTAAAGCAGCCCAGGTGGTTCAGGATAATTTGCCAGTTCATAAGGGGTGTGTACATGAACTGCACAGAAAACTGGGTCACGCCAATTTCCGTGTGCTTTCAGAGATGCAAAAGGTGTGCAAGAACCTAAAAGTAAATAGCTGTAATTGTTTCCTAGATTG
This sequence comes from Podarcis filfolensis, assembly GCF_964270895.1. Taxonomy (NCBI): domain Eukaryota; kingdom Metazoa; phylum Chordata; class Lepidosauria; order Squamata; family Lacertidae; genus Podarcis; species Podarcis filfolensis. The sequence goes on from NC_139619.1 coordinate 18,727,966, forward strand.
CAATGTATGTAAAATGGCTAAATCTAAGAGGAAGCCTGTGGCTTCTAAAAGTGACAGAGTATCTAAAGAGGTTTTAGAACTTGTCCATTGTGACGTGATAGGCCCTTTTCCACAAAAGACTGAAGGGGGCGCCAGATATGCTTTTCTGCTAATTGATGATAAATCACATTTTAGTTGGTTGTTTTTGTTAAAGCAGAAATCTGAGTGTTTCCCCACATTCAGAGAATGGGTTGCCCAAGCTGAAAAGCTCTTCGCTCGCCCTGTTGTGCAGTTGCAAACAGATAGGGGCGGAGAATTTCTGAACAAACAATTTGGGACATGGTTGCGACGTAAGGGGATCACCCATCGTTTGACTAACCCTTATAGCCCTGCTGAAAATGGTCTGTGTGAAAGACGTGGGGCTGTAATACAGTCAGTAAAGGACTGCCTGCTAGTGGATGCAGGATTGGGTCACAACCATAGGCTGTGGGGCGAGGCTTTTCTGACAGCGAACGTTTTGATTAATAGAACCTGGTCTAGCTCTATAAAAGATATTCCTTATCGTGTATTGTTTGGGAAAGAACCAGAAAGGGGGCGCTAGAGCGCAGAAACTGCGGTTTGTGGGATATCAGCCCTGTGGCAAAGGGTGGCGTTTCAATTTACGCCCAGGACACGTGGTTCTGTCACGAAGTGCAGACTTTGCTGACCAGGACAGATGGACTGTGATCCATGCCAACCCAGATTGTCTACTGCCCCTGCAAGTAAGAGAAGAGGCTTCTTCTCAGCCATTGGCAACACAGGAGCAGGATGAGGAGGAGGCACAGATTTCCCCAAAAGATGTGGCAATAGATAATACTTCTCTAGAGGAAGAGGAAGAAGAGCCAGAGATAAGGGGGGAAGAAGAAGTGGTTGTGCCTAGGCGCTCCCAGCATTCAAACAAGGGTGTACCTCCTCAACGTTTGACCCTAGGAGGAGTGAGAGTATGCAATGTGAGTTGTGTGGAACCACAAAGTTATAATGAAGCCTTAGACTTTCCTCCTGGGGAACGTGCTTTGTGGGAACAAGCTATGAAAGAAGAAATGGACTCTTTTAAACGTAACAAAGTGTTTGAGATCATAATGCCGCCACCTGGTGGCAGAGTGGTGTCATGCAAGTGGGTTTACAAAAGGAAAACCCTTGCATCTGGGGAACCACGTTTTCGAGCCAGATTAGTAGCCAGAGGGTTCACTCAGATTAAAGGGGAGAGTTATGATGAAGTGTTTTCTCCCTCTGTAAAGAGCGAAACTTTTCGTTTAATGCTTTCCATTGCTGCTGTAAGACAACTAGCAGTGCACCATTTTGATGTTGATGCTGCATATCTGCATGCAAATTTAGACCATGAAGTGTTAATGAGACAACCCCCTGGGTTTGAAGAGGGGAATGGTTCAGTCTGGCGTTTGAAAAAGGCTGTTTACGATCTCAAACAAAGTGGAAGGTGTTGGAACCAGTGTTTAAATGAAGCCCTTGTAAAACTTGGTTTTAAAAGGAGTGTGGCTGATCCATGCCTGTACACCAAGGGGACAGGCAACAAATATCTAATGCTCTTAGTCTTTGTTGATGATTTGCTTGTAGCAGGGAGTTCCACAGATGAGATCCACAAGCTCACAAGCCAACTGGAAAAGAGGTTTAAGCTTAAAGCCTTAGGGCCTGTAAGCAATTACTTGGGAGTAGAAGTAAGGCAGGAAGCTGATGGAAGCTTTCTATTGAGCCAGAAAGAGAAAATTCTTCATTTGATAGAACAGTTACAGATAGGTAGCCGTGTTGGTCTGCCATAGTCAAAACAAAACAAAAATTTTCTTAAAGACCAACTAAGTTAGTTCTTGGTATGAGCTTTCGTGTGCATGCACACTTCTTCAGATACACTGAAACAGAAGTTGCCAGATCCTTCTATATAGTGAGAAGGTGGGGAGGGGTATTACTCAGAAGGGTGGTGGGAATGGGTGATTGGCAGATAGCTGTGATGAGCCTGTTGACGACTCTTAACGACTGCAATAGGTCTTACAGGAAGGTGGGGAGAAGGTGGGGAGGGGTATTACTCAGAAGGGTGGTGGGAATGGGTGATTGGCAGATAGCTGTGATGAGCCTGTTGACGACTCTTAACAACTGCAATAGGTCTTACAGGAAAAAGCAAGGGGTGAGAAGGTGAAAAATGGCTTTGTCATGTATAATGAGATAAGAATCCAATGTCTTTGTTCAGACCAGGTCTCTCCATGGTTTTAAGTTTGGTAATGAGTTGTTTTTTCAGTCGTGTTTTGCACAAAGACTTTTGAGAATAAAACTCTGCAAGGATATTTTCGTGGACTCTTTTGTGCCGACAAGGGTCCGAGGACCAGGCTGAGGAGACAAAGGGAGGTCAGAACCCTTTCCTCCTTTTTTGCTTTTTACAAACACTGACAGAATAAACATAATATATGCTTCTTTCCATCTTTCTGGTAATTCTCCCTTCTTTAAAATATTATTCATAACTTCTTTCAACGGCACGAGTAGGATGTGCTTCATTTCTTTATAATATCTTGCAGTGAATCCATCCGGTCCCGGTGTCTTCCCACTTTTCAGTTCCTTTATAGCATCTTTAATTTCCTCTACCTCAATTGGGTCATTCAGTCTGTCTTTTTTATCAGTTGGGATTTTCTGCACTGCCTTTTTCCTCAAAAATTCCTCTATTTTTTTTAATATTACTGTTCTCAGTTCTTTTATATAAATGTCTGTAAAAATCCACAAACCCTTTTCTGATTCCTTTCGGATTATCTATTTCATTGCCTTCTACAATGATTTTATTAATTGTATTCTGTTCCTTTCTTTTCCTAATTTGCCATGCCAGCCATTTTCCAGATTTATTTGCGAATTCAAAATTTTTCTGTTTCATTCTTTTGAGATTCCATTCTACTTCTTTATTTATTATCATTGCAAATTGGGTTTGTAATATTTTAATGTTTTGCTTTATTTTCAAATTGTTTGGTTTTTTAATCAAATTCTTCTCATTTTCCATTATTTGTTTTAAGATTTCTTTTCTCCCTTTTCCCCTAAATTTATTTTTAATCGTATTCTGCTGGATAAAGAAGCCTCGCATCACAGCTTTGCTGGCATCCCATACTGTACTCATTTTCGTACCCTTGTTACAATTGTTCACAAAATAGTCTGTCAAGTTCTTTTGTGCTTTTTCTATTATTTTCTGGTCATCAAAAAGATTCTCATTTATTCTCCATCAAAAGGATTTTTCTTCAGTTCCTTTTATTACACACTTTATTGCATTATGATCCGAAAGTACCTTTGGTTGTATTTCAATTTTTAAAATTCTTGATGTTAATTCACTAGAAATCCATACCTGATCGGTTCTTGACATTGACTGATTTGCTTCTGAATGAAAAGTAAATTGTTTTTCTAATGGGTGTCTTAATCTCCAGATATCTATCAAATTACAATTCTCAATCATAGAGAAAAAAGTCTTAGGCAGTTTCCCTTCCTTAACCTTCCCACTTGTTCTTTTTTTTAAAAAAAAATTTTTTTATTGATTTTCCAACATATATTAAAACACAATACAACTAACAACACATAAACAAACAAACATATAAACACGTATAATTTCATAACCTCTTTTTCTTAGACCTTATTTCAACGACTTCCCCATACCTCCCTTTTCTGCATCCCTGTTTTAAACTTTTCCAGCAACCCCTAATTTCAATTACTTATAATTCACTTTCTTTAATCTTTTTTCTCTTACCCAATTATTTGTCACTGCAATTCTGTTTTACATTCCCACTTGTTCTTAGTCTATCCATTTCCATTGACACCACTCCATTCATATCACCCATTATTATAATCTTCTGATCCATAAAATCGAATAACTTTTCCTCCAAGTCTTTATAGAAGTCAGTTTTGTTTCCATTTGGTGCATATACCCCGACTATTATTAATTTTTCGCCTTGCCATTTGACTTGAACTGCAATAATTCTACCTTCCTCATCTTTAAAAATCTGCTGGGCTTCCAGCTTGTTTTTTATATACATAACCACCCCCCTCTTCTTGCTTCTGTCTGATAAAATAAATTCACTTCCTAATTTTTTATTAATTAATACTTTTCTGTGTCTCCTTGCCACATGAGTCTCTTGCAAACAAATAATATCCAAATTCTTCCTCTTCAAAAAATGTTCAATTTTATTGTGTTTTTTCTTATCGTTCATCCCATTAATATTCCAAGTCCATAATTTCAGCGCCATCTTGTACTCTTTTTATAATCAAAATAAAATAAAGTCTTAAATCTGTTCTTCTTCTTCTTCTTTTTCCTCTTCTTCTTCTTCCTCTTCCTCTTCTTCTTCGTCCCCTTCTCTTTGGTCTTTTTTATGGTCCTTCTCCCCTTCTCCCAATCCCGCTGGACCTCCAGCCCCTGCTCCCGCTCCTGCTCCAGCTACCTCTTCTTCTCCCCTTCACAGTTCCTTATATCTTCTCAAAAACTGTGTTTCGTCTGGATTTGTAAATTTAAACTTCTTCCCTTTATAAAAAAAGGAGATCCCTTCTGGGAATTCCCATTTGAATTTTTCCTCAAGGTCTGTGTTAATGGTTTGTAAGGGTCCCGTTTTTTCAATAAACGAAGTGGAATGTCCTTAAAAATAATTATAAAGCTGCCATCAATGCTCAACCTTTTTTCTCTATTCTTCTGTAATATCAAATTCCTCATTTCTCTATCTTTAAAAATAATTAAACCATCACCTGGGAATTTCTTTGCTTTAGTAGATCTCATCTTAATTCGAAATGCATTTTGAATTGTTTTAGCAACTTCATCCACTTCCATACCTAACCACTGAGCAATTTCTCACGTCAGTTTCTCACTTATCTTCTCTCCTTGTACCTCAGGCACCGATCTCAGTCTCAAATTCATCTCTCTTTGCCTCAAATCATTCATAGCAATCACATCCCATATTCCTTTTTGCATTTTATTGATTTCCAAAACCTCCACTTTGATTCTCTCCTCCTCCCTCTTTACCTCCCTCATCTCCAATTTTGTTCTTTTCATTCCTTCCTCTAAGCTTTGTGTTCTTTTTGTCATATCCTTCATTTGTCCTTTCAATTCATTAACTGTCACATCAATTTTTTTGTCCATCTGCTCCAACCTTGTCTCTTGATTTTTCTCACTTTGTTTAATGTCTTTCTTTATTTCTGCAAACATCTTTAATATGTCTCCTTTAAACTCAATTTCTTGCTTAGATCCTCTTCTTTCCCCAGGTGTCGCTCCTTCACCCACTTTTTTCTGCGTGTGAGACATTTTCTTAACTTAATAAATCCCAATCCAAATTTATAACATCCATAAATTAATTTAAAAAAAATAAAACTTCTTGCCACTTATTTGGCTAATCCAACCAATGTAGTTGTAATTGTAATCCATCAAACAAAAGGTTTCTTGCCACTTGTTTGGCTAATCCAACCAATATAATTGTACTCCCTCAAACAAAAGAGGAAAAGTCCAAGAGGAGAATATAAAGAAAAAAGAAAATTCAACAATTTTTTTCTGCCTCTTAACAGGCTAATCCACTTTTGATCCAATTGTAATCCTTATTTTTATAAATAGTCCAACAATCCAAATTTAAAGCCACAATTTAAAATAAAGGCAACAAAACAGAGAGTTGCAAAATAAAAATAAAAAATAGGGAAAGAAAAATTACTAATAATATACTAGTAATAAAAAAGGGAGAAAAGAGAAAAGAAATAAAAAAATAAAAAAGAGCAAAGCAGACAAAAGAGAAGGTAAGTTATAAAATCAACTTGGAAGACAGAGGGCGAAATAGGCAGAAAAGGAAAAAAATAGCCACCTAAAAACACGGTTGAAGGGAAAAAGTGAAAAACATATACTACATAAGCTCCAGAAAAATTAAAACTTGAAAAGGAGATGAAAAGAATTTATAACGTAAATAATAGGGGGGAAGAGGACAAAGAAATGGGAAGGGGAGAAATCACAAGTCCATAAACCCAAACCAAAACAGCAAGTAAAGGTCCAGCGAAAACCGCAAGAAAGGGGGAAGAACCCCAAAAAATATTTTTAAAAGAGCCATCTGGCGTCCAAAAAACAAAAAATTGTGACGCTCCCTGTCCTTTCCACGTCACCAAAAAACTGAAGCAAGGGGTGGGTGGGTAAATAACTTCTTTCCCACGCTCATTATTTCTTCAATAAAAATTAACAAATTAAATAAAAATAACAGTTCAGTCTAGTTTGGCTTAATTCTTCATATAGCTGCTTTGGCACAAAATCCCAGCACAAAAAAAGAGTCCGTAATAATTTGAGAAGACTTTTAAACAGTTGACTACGCAGCTCCTTAAAATCGAAAGTAAACAATTACTTAGAAAGTTCCTTCACCCGCGGTCCCAAAAGTCCACCGAAAAGACAAATATAAAGTTCTTTACCAGGGTTTTCACCCCTTCCCAACTTAATTCCACTTTCTTAAATTAAGTAAATGTCTATATTAAATTTAAAAAAAATAAAATTCCGTTTGAGGTAACTCACTGTTCCTTCTTTCGTTATGTGGGTATTCCTTGCAAATAAATAAGATTCCAGACGGGGCTGACCTCCTTTTTAGCACCCCGCTGCTTCTGAATCACTCCAAATCAAATATCCCGATAAATATTGCCAATTAAATTCGGGTTTCTTACTGTTTGAGAATCAATCACTGCAACGTGCAAGCCTGGGGCTGCACTTTCGGAGGGTAGAAAATGGAGTCCCGTAGTGCCAGCGTCTCAATTTCGCCGTTCTCTTCACCTCTAAACAGAGGCTACCTGACGGCCAAGAGACCCACGAACAGCTCTGCCGGGAACCTGCCCCCTGGATTTTCCTCCAGGGGTATTTTGGGGGCTGCGGCGCCCTAGCAACACCCCCTTTTCCCTCCCGAAAGCCAGATTCTCTCCGGAGAGTTGAATCCCGCTTGCGCCCGCTCCCGCAATTGATCAGAAGTCCTTTCTTTTTCTTTTTCTTTTTCTTTGTCTTATTTCCTTTTGGATTTTGTTGCTGCTGCTACCAGTTTATTCTAATATAGAATAGACATTTATTCTAATATAGAGATAGAGATTTTACCGTCTTGTCGCTACTTCAGTGATGTGAGGCTTTTCACCGGTCTGTTTGATGTTCTTCTCTGTGCCTGGATTCCCCCCCCACCTCTACTGTTTTTTTTTGTTTTTTTTCTGGTTAGGGGTGCCGGGACTCCAAAGAGACACTGCCGAAGTTCCTTTGGCTTGAACTTCCTTCCAAGCCTTTTCAGGGGTTGTTTAGCCAAACGTTGCTTCTCACACTACAGGTGTACACCCGGACTCGCTTACCGTGATCGGAGCTCACCCATTGCAGCTGCAGTAAAAGCGGACGTCCGCCTGTGTAGTTTTCTTTGGGGGTGGAGTGGAGAGAGGAAAGGGGTGAAGGTGGGATGTAAATTGGATAGCAGCCTGCGTAGCTTTCATTGGAGTAGGGGTGGGGTGAGATAAGGGGAGATGGCGGGATCTACATCGGATAGCAGACTGCGCGTCTTTCTTTGGGGGTGGGGTGGAGGGAGGAAAGGGGAGAAGGCGGGACCTGCATCGGATAACAGCCTGTGTAGCTTTTTTGCGGGGTCCGGTGGAGGGAGGAAAGGGGAGAAGGTGGGATCTACATCAGATTGTCACGGCTAAAAATTGGCCGCTGTTTCTTTAATGCTAAAAGAACTAAATCAGCATGAGTCAGCGGCCTACAATGACTCATGCAACCTTTCACCAAATTGTACCTGTATATATAGAGTGGTCAATGTTAGTGTTGGGTTTGGGTTGGTTGGATGGCAGAAAGCTGGTTGCGTTTGGTGTGTGTAAAAGCTGTCGGTTGTGGTTGGAGAAGAAGGTTTTGTAAGAATAAAAGCAGCAATACCCTGCAAGAATACTCTTTCTCAAAGACTCTTTTGTGCCAACTAAGGTCTGAGGACTAGGCAAAGGAGTAAAAAAGGAGGTTAGAACCTTTTTTTCTTTTTCAAACTGACAGGTTATAGGCCCAGTGTTTCTGAGTGTGTGCAGAGTGCAAAACGACTGACAACATCTCAGCAGGGAGCTGGTGAGTCTTGGCTGTGCGTTGGAGCAGTTGGTGGCAAGCTGTAACTGTCTGCAGCGATGCTGGAGTGGCTAGGAGCTGAGGATCAGGAAGGCACCCAGCGTCAGCTACTGGAACAGTTTGTTTTTTGTTTTGTTTTTTCAATTTTTAAAAATTAATTTTCCACATTTTTCAACAAACAAACCAACACACATCGTAACTGAACTTGGTCCAATGTTAATATAATTGTTAAATGACTTCCTCAGATTCCCTTGACTGAATTTCATTGTATATCACTGTAACAGTTTTCCATAATAGTATCTCATAAAATTTACTTAATCCTTTTAACATCTTTATCTAATCTTCATCTTAACTTTAAACATATTGTTTTATAATTTCACATATTTAAATCCTTAGCCTATCTGTAATTTTGCAAGTATTTCTATTTAATTTATCTTAGCATATTTGAATAAATAGTCTTTAAATTTCATCCATTCTTCCTGGTATTCCTCCTCCTTCTGGTCACGGACTCTTCCGGTCAGGTCAGCTAACTCCAAAAAGTCCATCATCTTCATCTGCCATTCCTCCGCTGTTGGTATTTCTTGTGCTTTCCAACTCTTAGCTAATAAAATTCGAGCTGCAGTTGTGGCATACAAAAACAATCTGACATCTTTCTTGGGCAGCTACTGGAACAGTTTGAACTGCTAGAGGACCACAGTAGGCGACTCACAGAGCGGCTACACCAGTTGCAGAGCCAGGCAGGACCTGAGGGTCGACAGGTCGACAGAGGCAGCAGCTAGAAGCCGGTGAGTGCCAGCTAGGACTGTCCAGTCGGACTCTAAAGAGAGAGTCAGGAGAGATTGCTGGAGGTGCCATAAAAGGCGCTCAGCAAGCACCAGCAGAGATGGCAGATTTCCAGTCTTCCCAAGTTGTAAATCTTGGGGGAGGCATTTCTTTTGAACTTCTCTCAGAAAGCAACTGGCTGAGTTGGTCAATTAAAATGCAGCAGTTGTTAAGGAGAGATGGACTATGGGACTGTGTTGAAACTGAGGTTTCGAGAACTGACTGCTGAGAAAAAACGGCTGGATAAAAGGGCTTGTGCCCAAATTATGATGTGTTTGAGCAACTATCAGTTATTGCATATAGCAAATGCCAGCACAGCGTTTGAGTGCTGGAATTTATTAAGGGCAATGAATGTCAGAGAAACTGCTGGAACTATAATTTCTCTGACCAGAAGGTTGTTCAGGACTGTTATGAAAGAAGGTGAGAGTTTGGCAACTCATATTCAAATGCTGAAATCTGTTTCTTCAACTACAGCAAGAGAGAAAAGAGAGAAAAGCGTTATGTTGAGACTGACCAAACATATATTATCCTTTCAAATTTGCCTGAAAGCTGGTTGCCCGTGATTAACAGCATGGAGAGTATGTGTCCCCGAGATCTGACCCTTGAGTATGTTGTTGGAAGATTGACCAAAGAAGCTGAAAGAAGGTCAGATAGACAGGTTGAACTCCAAGAGCGGAGGAGTTGCAGCTGAGGGGGCCAGAAACAGAATCTGCCAATGGAACAATGCCAAGGTTTGGACTTGGCCATGGCGGTGAGGAGGTGCTATAGATGCAACCAACCCAGGCATCTCAAGCATCAACGCTTGGCAAGACTTCCAGGAGATGACATGGAACAGAGACAGCAATCGACACAGAAACGTAAGCAGAAGGGGTTCTCTTCAGGGAAGAAGAACACGCGTTCTGCTCAGTTTGTTTCTGCATTTTCTCGAGAGGAGAGGAAGATACCTCAAGGAACATGGTTGCTGGACTCTGGCAGCAGCAGGATTATCTGCAACAGTCGGGAGGACTTTAAGACCTTGGGGAAGCCAGCTGATGGAAAAGACTCAATCTATCTTGCTGATGGTCATAGAAGCAAGATTGATGGCCAGGGAACATGTTTCCTGCAGTGTTTGAACACTACTCTACCAGAGACTCTGTTTGTCAGCAGTTTGGACTATTGTTTACTGTCTGTAAGCTGTTTGATTAGTGCAGGGTATAGTGTTAAGTTCACGCACGATGGTTGTCTGATAAAGAATGGAACTCAGGTATGTGGCCATGCAAAGATGGAAAATGGGTTATATGTAATGCAGGACAAGCCTGTTAAAGCAGCCCAGGTGGTTCAGGATAATTTGCCAGTTCATAAGGGGTGTGTACATGAACTATATAAGGAACTGGGTCATGCAAATTTTCATGTGCTTTCAGAGATGCAAAAGGTGTGCAAGAACCTAAAAGTAAATAGCTGTAACTGTTTTCTAGATTGCAATGTATGTAACATGGCAAATCTAAGAGGAAGCCTGTGGCTTCTAAAAGTGACAGAGTATCTAAAGAGGTTTTAGAACTTGAATATTGTGATGTGATAGGTCCTTTTCCACAGAAGACTGAAGGGGGCACCAAATATGCTTTTCTGGTAATAGATGATAAATCACATTTTAGTTGGTTGTTTTTGTTAAAGCAGAAATCTGAGTGTTTCCCCGCATTCAGAGAATGGGTTGCCCAAGCTGAAAAGCTCTTCGCTTGCCCTGCTGTGCAATTGCAGACAGATAGGGGCAGGGAATTTCTGAACAAACAATTTGGGGCATGGTTGCGACAAAAGGGGATCACTCATCGTTTGACTAACCCTTATAGCCCTGCTGAAAATGGTCTGTGTAAAAGACGTGGGGCTGTAATACAGTCAGTAAAGGACTGCCTGCTAGTGGATGCAGGGTTGGGTCAGAACCATAGGCTGTGGGGTGAGGCTTTCCTCACAGCAAACTTTCTGATTAATAGAACCTGGTCTAGCTCTATAAAAGATATTCCTTATTGTGTATTATTTAGGAAAGAATCAGAGTGGACGATGCACCATAACTGGGGTTCTTGGGCACATGTAAACATCCCCAAAGCTCAGTGCCAAAAAGGAGGTGCAAGAGCTCAGAGACTGCGGTTTGTGGGATATCAGCCCTGTGGCAAAGGATGGCGTTTCAATTTACGCCCAGGATGCGTGGTTCTGTCACAAAGCGCAGACTTTGCTGACCAGGACAGATGGACTGTGATCCATCCCAACCCAGATTGCCTACTGCCCCTGCAAGTAAGAGAAGAGGCTTCTTCTCAGCCATTGGAAACACAGGAGCAGGATGAGGAGGAGGCACAGATTTCCCCAAAAGATGTAGCACTAGATAATACTTCTCTAGAGATAGAGGAATAAGAGCCAGAGATAAGGGGGCAGGAAGAAGTAGTTGTGCCTAGGCACTCCCAGCGTTCAAACAAGGGTGTGTTGAGAGAGTCAGAACTTACAGGGTTAAGAAGTTCTGAGTGACGCCTCACATTCTTCAGAGGCGTGTTTAGAACACTGGGAGTGGTCAGTATCTCTGAGAGAGACAGAGAGAGAGAGACGCAGTTTGCGAAGCTCGGGAAGATGAGCTGTATGTCACCGGGAGATTAACGATTTGTTGATCTGTACGAGATTAAAGCTCTTTGTAAGATAAGGAAGAAACCGAGCGTCTGCCTGAGTTATTGAGCACACAAGGCTGCTTGCTTCTGACGCTGCACTTACTCTGCTAACTGACTGGAGCTGACAGCCCGAAGGCCTGGAGCAGGGACGCGCCACGGAAGCGTGTGGGCTCCATGGGGCAAACTGCCAGCAAAGGTTTCCAAAAGGGTGTACCTCCTCGGCATTTGACCCTAGGAGGAGTGAGAGTATGCAATGTGAGTTGTGTGGAACCACAAAGTTATAATGAAGTCTTAGACTTACCCCCTGGGGAACGTGCTTTGTGGCAACAAGCTATGAAAGAAGAAATGGACTCTTTTAAACGTAACAAAGTGTTTGAGGTCATAATGCCACCACCTGGTGGCAGAGTGGTGTCATGCAAGTGGGTTTATAAAACGAAAACCCTTGCATCTGGGGAATCACGTTTTCGAGCCAGATTAGTAGCCAGAGGGTTCACTCAGATAAAAGGGGAGAGTTATGATGAAGTGTTTTCTCCCACTGTAAAGAGCGAAACTTTTCGTTTAATGCTTTCCATTGCTGCTCTAAGACAATTAGCAGTGCTCCATTTTGATGTTGATGCTGCATATCTGCATGCAAATTTAGACCATGAAGTGTTAATGAGACAACCCCCTGGGTTTGAAGAGGAGAATGGTGCAGTTTGGCATTTTAAAAAGGCTGTCTATGGTCTCAAACAAAGTGGAAGGTGTTGGAACCAGTGTTTAAATGAAGCCCTTGTAAAACTTGGTTTTAAAAGGAGTGTGGCTGATCCATGCCTGTACACCAAGGGGACAGGCAACAAATATCTAATGCTCTTAGTCTTTGTTGATGATTTGCTTGTAGCAGGGAGTTCCACAGATGAGATCCAGAAGCTCACAAGCCAACTGGAAAAGAGGTTTAAGCTTAAAGCCTTAGGGCCTGTAAGCAATTACTTGGGAGTAGAAGTAAGCCAGGAAGCTGGTGGAAGCTTCCTATTGAGCCAGAAAGAGAAAATTCTTCATTTGATAGAGCAGTTTGGCATGGAAAACTGCAAGCCAATTCAGACTCCCATGACACCAGATTTCCCAAAGACAGTGTGTGATGATGAATTTGATCAGCCTGAGTTGTATCACTCAAAAATAGGACCACTGTTGTATTTAAGCCAGTGGTCAAGGCCAGACATTGCATGTGCTACAAATGTCCTGAGCCAATGTGTATCTAAACCCAGTACTGCCGATTGGTGTGCTTTGAAAAGGCTTATCAGATATCTAAAGGGGACATTAAATGTATGTTTGAAGATATCTAGTACACAAGACAAAAAACTAGAAGTATTTGTTGATGCGGACTGGGGAAGCTGTGTTGCTAACAGAAAATCTAAAAGTGGAATGGTTATGATGTTTGTCAATTCCATAATTGGGTGGAGGTCAAAGAAACAAGGATTTGTTGCGACCTCATCCTGTGAGGCAGAATATGGGAGCCTTTTGCTAGCATGCAATGAAATCATGTGGTTTATACAGATAGTAAAAGATCTGGATTGTAAAGTGGATTTGCCTATCCAAGTATATGAAGATAGTCAATCGTGCATTGCATTAGTGAGTTCGGAAATAATGAAATCCGCATTGAAACATATTGCTATCCGTCATGCAAATGTTAGAGATTGTGTACAGAATGGGGTAATCAAACTGGAGTATTGTCAATCACAAGATAATATTGCTGATTTGTTTACCAAGCCTTTGCCAGCAACAGGTCATAATGAATTGATGACAAAACTGGTTTTATGTATATATTGTATGTATGTTTTGTTTCTGTTGGGGGGTTTTTTGCATTTAAGAAACAGAAGGGGTGTCATGGCTAAATATTGGCCGCTGTTTCTTTAATGCTAAAAGAACTAAGTCAGCATGAGTCAGCAGCCTAAAATGACTCATGCAGCCTTTCACCAAATTGTACCTGTATATATAGAGTGGTCAATGTTAGTGTTGGGTGTGGGTTGGTTGGATGGTAGAAAGCTGGTTGCGTTTGGTGTGTGTAAAAGCTGTCGGTCGTGGTTGGAGAAGAAGGCTTTTTAAGAATAAAAGCAGCAATACTTTGCAAGAATACTCTTTTTCAAAGACTCTTTTCATCAGCCGGTGCAACTTTCTTTGGGGGGGGGTGGAGGGAGGAAAGGGGAGAAGGTGGGATCTACACCGGGAAGAAAAACGGGAGGCTGATTTACTCCCATCTCAGCCCCTTAATTACCTCGTGTGAGCTGGAGAGATGTATTGTCAGCCATCTTCCAAGGCGCCCCTAGCAGAGCCCCTCAACAAAGATAGTTTCAACCTTCTCCAGACAGAGTGATCAATGTTAGTGTTGGGTGTGGGGTTGGTTGGATGGTAGAAAGCTGGTTGCATTTGGTGTGTGTAAAAGCTGTCGGTCGTGGTTGGAAAAGAAGGCTTTTAAAGAATAAAAGTAGCAATACTCTGCAAGAATACTCTTTCTCAAATACTCTTTTCATCAGCCTGTGCAGCTTTCTTTGGGTGGGGTGGAGGGAGGAAAGGGAAGAAGGTGGGATCTACATCAGATAGCAGACTGCGCGTCTTTCTTTGGGGGTGGGATGGAGGTAAGAAAGGGGCAAAGGTGGGATATACATCGGATAGCAGCCTGCGAAGCTTTCTTTGGGGATGTGGGTGGAGTGAGGACAGGGCAGAAGGCGGGATCTATATCCAATAGCACCCTGAGCGGTTTTCATTTGTGGAGGGGTAGAGTGAGGACAGGGGAGAAGGCAGGATCTACAACGGATTGCAACCTGCAAAGTTTTCTTTTTGGGAGAGGTGGAGGGAGGAAAGGGGAGAAGGCAGGATCTACATCCAATAGCCTGTGTAGCATTCTTTGGGGGTGGAGTGGAGAGAGGAAAGGGGAGAAGTTGGGATCTAAATCGGATAGCAGCCTGCGTAGCTTTCATAGGAGTAGGGGTGGGGGTGTTGGTTTCTGTTTGTGCCACTGTGCAGTGCTTAGAGTCACAAGACTCTGTTTACATTCCAGAGACATTCCAGGCTGTTGGAAGTCTCACGGACGACAGGAGACGGATGTGATGTTACTGTTTCCTGTTCCTTTGTTTTCCAGTTGCTCTCTGCCTTTCACAGAGAGAGTATGTGTTTTCTGACTGCGTAGCTAGAAATAACACTCTTTTAGCAATGTAGCTTGTGTTTCTCATCCTTCCCTGCTGCTGGATACTCTTCGTAATGAGTGAATGTGCTTGGAGCCTCATCAAAGGCTCAGGTCGTTAATCACTGTCGGAGGACGCGAACGGAGGATGAGCTTTATCAGCTTGGTTGTAGCGGAGGCTCCAACATTTTTGGTTCCGGGCCCAGAAGAACGGAATGCAGCTTATCTTCTCTGCGTGTCAGGAAGATTGATGAGAGGTATGTGCTCATTGCCCCAGGAAGCCTGCCAGTCCCTAATTAATTGGCAATAAGGGTGGACTTTGAACTTCTAGTCAAAAAGCACTCATCGGCTGCGGCAGAAGATCAGCATAAGCAAAAGCCTCATGTAGTGTACTGTTTGAAACGCAGCTGCTTGTAAACAGGTTCAGTCTGCCTTAATGACACAGAAGGCCAATGCCAGAATAATGGAGGCCCTTCAAAATGCGATGGCAATTCCGAAGCACTCAAAAGGGAATTATCAGGAATAGGTGCAGTATGCAGAAGCCCTGCTAAGAAAAGAGGGTCTGTTTAATGTGATAACAGACGCCCCCCCCCCAGCTCCAGTTACACAAGAATGGGAGGCTAAGGATTCCAAAGTAAGGGGAACTCTGACGCTTATTGTGTCCTCTGAAGAGTTATGTCTTTTGCTCGATAAGGCCTCAGCCAAAGAGATGTGGGACAGTCTTAAGGATTCACATTTGAGAACGAAGCCCCCCCCCAGCTCCAGTTACCCAAGAATGGGAGGCTAAGGATTCCAAAGGAAGGGGGACTCTGACGCTTATCGTGTCTCCTGAAGAGTTACGTCTTTTGCGTGATAAGTCCTCAGCCAAAAGGGTCAGCCAAAGAGATGTGGGACAGTCTCCAACAGTCACATTTGAGAACGGAGGCGGGAGCTTCTTTGTTCTTTTATGCCAAGTAGCATGATATGGCACTTGCTGTTGGAGCAGATGTACGTGCTCACCTCATGGAAATGCAGAATCTCAGGCATGAGTTGCAACAGCGTGGAATCACCTTTCCAGAGGCTGTGTATTCCTTCATGATTCTACATTCTTTGGGTTCAAGTTGGGAAGCGATTGCCAACCAGCTTGCTGTTTTGCCTACTGCTCAGCTGACGGTAGCGCATGTTACTGCTGTGGTGTTAAATGAAGTGGATCGGTATAGTGCCAGCTGCATCACTAAGGGGGAGTCATCACAGACGTCATCACAGAATGTAGTGCAACCACTAGATGGCACCAAAGCTTTGAAGGCAGTGAAATGCTACTCATGTGGCAAAGGTCAGAAGTCCAGGACAACGCAACACAAGGCCATGGTCTCATGGTACACTCCAAAGGTCCAGAAAACGTCTAGCTCTTTCTTCATCATAGACTTGCGAGCGACCCGGCACATCTGCAAAGACAAACACCTGTTCATGTCCTTTACTCCACAGGAAGGTGCGATTCACCAAGCGGATGACCACACAATCTCCAGTCAAGGCTATGGAACGGTTGTTCTTCACAGCTTGGATGCATTGATACGTAACGTTCTTTTTGTTCCAGATGCTGCGCACAACCTATTGAGCATCTCACAGCTGACTGAACAGGACATAGACGTTTCCTTCAAGAAGAGGAAGTGCACCATCACCAAGAAAGATGACTTTGTATTGCATGCTGATTGTGTTGGTCATTTATTTGTATTGCATTATGATGATTCTGTTGATATTGTGCAGGATAAAACTTGTATTGCAGATACTAACAAGGTTTTGCATGAAGGATGTATTCATGATTATCACAGAAAACTTGGTCATTTAAAACTTCGAGGCAGTTTCCAAAATGCCTACGTTAGTTGAAGGAATGACTATTAAACCCTGCAGGTACCACATGAAGTGTAAGGCATGCGCAGCAAACAAGGTCAAAATGGCTGCAAAAGTTGGCCCAAAAATGGAAACAAGAAGAATTACCAACAATGAAAGAATGGAGAATGAAATTAATGGACTATGCAGAACTGGACAAACTAACAGGAAGGCTCCGAAACCGGAGGGACCAGAAGTTCACCGAGGACTGGAAGAAACTTACAGACTATTTGAAAAGTATTTGTGACGATCAGACAACGTTTGTAGACTTCCAAGAAGCTCTGTGAAGAAGTAATATGAGAAATATTGCAAAAATGAGAAGGGAGATAGGAGAGATGATTACTATAAAGGTAATATTAAATTAGGAAATTCGTAACAAGGGATTAAGACGGAAGATTATCAGAGGCGCTGAGGGAAGTCCAATGAGAATGTATTTGTGATAAATTGTGTGGAATGTTTTATAATTTTGTATTTTAAAATTAATAAAAAATTATATATATATATATATATATATATATATATATATATATATATGGCTGCAAAAGGTAAGTTATCTAGTAGACAAGCTACAGAACCATATCAGGTAGTGCATGCTGATCTCGTTGGTCCACTATCACCCTCTTTGGGTGGAGCCAAGTACTTCATGGTTCTCATTGATTCATATTCCAGGTATATTAATGTGTTCAATCTCCAGCAGAAATCAGAAGTGTTTCCTAGGTTCAAGGAATTCTGTGCTTGGTTGCAAAATGTGCATGATAAACAAGAGAAATATTTGTTTACAGATCAAGGGGAAGAATTCACTTCTCAGCAGTTTGAAGCTTTTCTGACTGAGAAAGGAATTCAACATGACCTTTCAAGTCCACGGTCTCCTTGGATGAATGAACTTTGTGAAATGGCAAGCCAAACTTTGCTTCAAGGCTTGAAAACCTTGCTGCATGATGCCAATCTTCCAGATAGTTAATGGGCAGAAGTGCTTGGCTGTTTTGTTTATACTTATAATCACAGAATGTCATCACCGATTGGTTGTATCCCCTATGAAAAGATGTTTGGCAAGTAACCATACATCAAGCACATGAGAATTTTTGGTTCTGACATGTGGGTTCACACACCACAAAGCTGCAAGTTAGGCAAATGTGGTTTACATGGTATTTTTCTAGGATATCAGAAAGTTTCTTACAGAGTAATGATGACTGACACTAAAACAGTTAGGCTCACTAAGTGTTGAGTACAATGCCAAGTGGGGGGAGAATGTGGGAATTTTCCAATGTTATCCTGATGACAGTGAAGAGTCTGAGGATAAACAGCAGCAAAACCCAAACACCCACTGATGAAGGTTCTGAATCTGAAACTGACTCAGATGATTCAGAGGATTTCAAGAGTGCTAAGGCCTCTCTGCAACCCTCTGAAGACTCTGATCAAGAATTGGAGCAACCACTGTTCACTATAGGCCACTTTTCTCCTAAGAAAGAAGAGGAGAGTGTTGAAGACTTACGTGTAATTTGCAGGTCTGAAAGAGCCACAAAAGGAAGACCTCCAAAGAGATTTGCTGATGAATTTGCTAAAGCTGTACCTGCTGTTAATAGCTCCAGGAAGGTATTTGAACCTTCACACTTCCAAGAGATCCAGGCTTTGGACTCAAAGGATGCTGAGCCATGGTTAACTGCCATGAAGGCTGAGCTTGATTCCTTAGAGAGGAAAAAAATCATGGGAGCTAGTTCTAACAGTTCCAGGGATGAAACTGCTTGACAGCAAATGGGTATTCAAAGCAAAGACAGATCAAAATGGCAAGGTAGTCAGACACAAAGCCAGATTGGTAGCCAGAGGTTTTGTTTTTCACAGGTACCAGGAGAAGACTATCACGAGACCTACTCACCCACCGTGAGATATGAGAAGCATTAGGATTATGCTCAAACTTGCTGCAGAAGAGAATCTGAAGGTTTCTCATCACGATGTGGATACAGCATTTTTGTGCAGAACCTTAGGTGAATCACTTTACATGCTTCCACCTGATGGTGTACAGGTAAAACAGGTTTTTTTTAGTTCTCTGAAGGAGCCTGTTTGGCTTTGCTGACTTCTGAAGGTTGTAAGTAAAGCACGAAACACTTGCAATTGAAGCTGCAACATGCTAGAGAATGTGTTCAGAAAGGACTCGTAACCGTGTCCTGCATGCCAGGTAATGAAATTCCTGCTGATATATTTATTGTCCAAGGTTGTTCCGACGGATCAACACTGTACCTATGTACAGAAATTGGGTTTTTACTAATATTGTACCGACACACTGCCCAGTGGTGTTCACAGAAAGGGTGAGGATGTTGGTTTCTGTTTGTGCCACTGTACAGTGCTTAGAGTCACAAGACTCTGTTTATATTCCAGAGACATTCCAGGCTGTTGGAAGTCTCACAGAAGACAGGAGACAGATGTGATGTTACTGTTTCCTCTTCCTTTGTTTTCCAGTTGCTCTCTGCCTTTCACAGAGAGAGGATGTGTTTTCTGTCTGCATAGCTAGAAATAAAACTCTTTTAGCAATGTAGCTTGTGTTTCTCATCCTTCCCTGCTGCTGGATATTCTGCGTAATGAGTGAACGTGCTTGGAGCCTCATCAAAGGCTCAGGTCGTTAATCACTGTCGGAGGACGCGAACGGAGGATGAGCTTTATCAGCTCGGTCGTAGCGAAGGCTCTGACGGGGGGAGGTAAGGGGAGATGGCGGGATCTACATCAGACAGCAGCCTTCATAGCTTTCTTTGGGGGTGTGGTGGAGAGGGGAGAAGGTGGGATCTACATCAGATAGCAGTCTCCTTAGCATTCTTTGGAGGTGCAGTGGTGGGAGGAAAGGAAATAAGGTGGGATCTACCTCGGATAGCAGCCTGCGTAGTTTTCTTTGGGGTTGGATTGGAGAGAGGAAAGGGGAGGAGGTGGGATTTAAATCGGATTGCAGCCTGCGAAGCTTTCTTTGCGGGTGGGGTCAAGAAAGGAAAGGGGAGAAGGTGGGATCTAATGCAGATAGCAGCCTCCGTAGCATTCTTTGGGGGTGCAGTGGTGGGAGGAAAAGGAATAAGGTGGGATCTACCTTGGATAGCAGCCTGTGTAGTTTTCTTTGGGGGTGGGGGTTGGATGGAGGAAAGGGGAGAAGGCAGGATCTACATCGGATAGCAGCCTGTGTAGATTTCTCTGTGGGGGTTGGAGGGAAGAAAGGGAAGATGATGGGATCTGTTAGAATTCCTGATCTTTGATTGCAGTCATGGGATTTTTATCTTTCCCATGATGGTATATGTTTTGACTCCACAGTGTGGGATGTGATGGAGACAGGATGTTTGTGTTACTGTGTTCCGTGAAGTGGAACTATTGTCCTTTATCTATTTGCTGTCTGATGCTAGAAAGAGAGGGAGCCATGTTGCAGAGCTCCCTGTGTGTTTATATGTAAGTAAAGTAGATTAACCAACATGCTGAGTTGCTGAGGTCTGTCACGCGCATGATGCGTAAACTCTGTGGATCCCTAAGTGTGCCAGTGTCTGTTGGCATAGGTTGCTGTGATGTTCAGGCTGAAGAAAGCTTATGAAGCTCCTGAACGATTGACCAGGAGAGAGAGAACATGCCAGTCGGGCATGTGTCTCTGACAGGGTCCTACTCAAGTGTAGGCTGAACTCATGACAACGGTTATGGGCCCAGGGATCTGGGCCACAGACCCAGTGCCAGCAGAGGAAAAACCGTAGGTTATTTATTTCCCAGTTCGGGTCTCCTGCAAACAGCAGCGTGATGTCTCTTCAGAGACAGAAGAAAGAAAGCTGTGAAGAGACAGACCGTGAGTAAGCTGCCTAAAAATGAAAGTAGAAGGCAGGCTGGACTGTTTTGTGCCAAAGCCAGCCGCTCGCGCACAGAAGAAGGCTTTATTTATAGCTGTCTGATAAGGATAGTAAAGGTTGTTCCAGCTTGGACTAAGCTGTGGAATGAACCTTTTGGGGGGGAAGATATTTTCTGCGTCCCTGAGTTACATGCCTGATGCGGCAGGTCTTTGCCGAGAGAAAGTAGCCTTGCTACAAAGGGAGGACATTCCCCAATGTTTATGAAGCAGATTTGTGAAGGATCAGCTGTGGGGGAGGGAGCAATTTCCCCTGATGCTGCGTAGAAGTAGCAGGCATGAACTTTGAGAAGATAAAATCTTCTGATGTGCTCCCTGTGTGTTTCAGAATGTGGGGGAGCAGTGTTTTGTTCCCGAAGCTGCAAAAGCAGTTTGATGCCATGTTTGATGCCAACAGCCAGAGTTTGTTTTTAGCAGGACTTTCATCTGCGACACACTGGGACATTCCAAGATGGCGACGGGCCAGAGACATTCAGAGGGCTGGACTTTGCTCTTTCCAACGCCCACATGATGTGGGAGGCAATGTTTCCTGAAGCCAAAAGCTCCAGTCATGTTTGGAGGCGTTTTGGAGGAAAATTGCATTGTTTCCTGTTCGGGGGAGGGGGGAGGACTCTCCAGAACGGAAGGAGAAGGGGAACTGACTCTGGCTTCATCCCAACCATCACTGCAACCAGCAGGTGGCGCTGCTGTGGTCAAAGCAGTGGAATGTTTGTCCTGTGAGAAGTTTGGACTGAGATTCCAAAGGCCAGGAAGATTTGCAGCAGATGGTGACTAGCTGTTCCAGGACAGAGGTGCAAGAATCTTTTGTGCTAGATTCTGAGGCACACCTTTGTGGAAGATGGAACTGGTTCACCACGTGTATGCCACACAAGGATTTGATCCACTAGTCAAGTGGAGATTCCTTGAAGGTGCATAGCACCTTGACCATGGATCTGAAAAGCTGTAAAGCTGTGATGTCAAACGTGTTTTTCATTCCAGGTTGAGAAGCTCAGCTGATGCAGCGTGGCTGTTCTGTTTCAGGCTGTAAACAGAACGAAACCATGCAGAAGAACGAAAGTGATATTATAAATGGCTTGTTCTTGCTATGTTGTGATTTTAACATAGGGGATAGTGGGATGGTTCAAGCGACATGTGATGCTATGTCTGATAACCATGTTTTCCATGCAGGTTGTAAGCATGAAGCTCCCAGATTGCTGATGTCTGACACGAAGATGGGCAGGTGTTCCAACTGTGTTTGAGGGCAAAGCAACGGGGGAGGCAATATGGATATTTTACAAAGGCACCCTATTGGTGATGATGACAGTGGCAAGGCAAACCCGGAAAAAGCCAAGATGCCAATGTTTGGATCTGACATGTGGGTTCCAAAGTCATGGAGCGATACACTCAGCAGACATAGTTTGCAAGGCCTTTCCCTGGATTCAGACAGAGTTTCTGATGGGAACTGTGACAAGATAAACCCAGAAAAAGCCAGGATGCCTATGGATGTGTCTGACATGTGCGTTGAGATGTCATGAGGCAGGGAGCATAAAGTCTTCCTGGGGCAAGGCGTGGACATGTTGGGTGTAGTGAAGGGTTAACCTTCTGTGTCTCGTGCTTGAGGGGACGGGCTTACAGAGGAAGTAAGCCAGGACGTTACGTCAGCTGTTATGCTGTGAAAG
Organism: Podarcis filfolensis; assembly: GCF_964270895.1. Classification (NCBI taxonomy): domain Eukaryota; kingdom Metazoa; phylum Chordata; class Lepidosauria; order Squamata; family Lacertidae; genus Podarcis; species Podarcis filfolensis. Next base: position 18,750,011 of record NC_139619.1, read on the forward strand.
AGTGCTTTCGTTTTTAGTTGGATTGCGACTCTCATCCAAAAAGGATGTCCGAATTCTCTGGTGGAGTGTTTGACTGTTTGGCATGTAAATAAAGAGCTTCTAGATTAGAAGACGCGTCTGGACTGATTTACTGCCCTTTCTCACACGGACGCTGTGCATTCTGCTTAATTGCTTTCTCCCGAAGCTACGCTGGAAAACAGAAGCTGCAGACGCTATCAGCAGAGCTGGCAGGCGGGGCGTAGCTGGACAGAGACGCAATAAATCTTCCGAATAGGTTATGGATCAACGCCAAAAGTGTGAGTAAGGACTTGAAAGGCTTTAAAAGACTGGACGTCAGCTTGATCCACTGTCAAAGAGAACAAAGGGCAGATCGGAGGAGGCTGACGGAGAGAGGGAGCTTCGATGCCAAGACTTTCCAGGATGCCCAGTTTGGCTGCGGAGTGAGTATTACAAGCTACTCTTGCAAAAAGCCACAGAAGGGAAAGGGAAAGCATGGCAAAGCCCCAGGGACATGGCTTTGAGTTTAAAATGCCGTGTCAGAAACTGAATAGCCATAATTGGCTGGAATGTTGTTTTGCAATGGAATTCCTGCTGGTGGGAGAGCAGTTATGGGACTTAGTCCAGCCCCCACAGCCTGCAGCTGGGATAGCAAAGGCAGAGAAGGCTGCAGTTCAAGATGAATTGGAGCAACGTGTGCTCGGAATTTTGGCTGAAAGTGTGGAAGCTTATCTTGTGCCAGTTGTACAGGGTGCCAGACAGCCAAAGGTCGCTTGGGAATCCCTCCGGAAAGCTTGTGAAGCTGGGGTGGGAAGCAAGGGCCGAGATGTGGCTGCACCAGAAAGGGAGAGCCAAGATGGCGCCGGCCAAAATCTTGAAAGCTCATACAAAGCTGGGAGGAGCTTTGAGCCCCCAAAGGGGGGGTGAAGGGACTGTTACTGTTGCTGTTGCTGGTGATCCTGCTGGTGCTTTTACTGTGCCTGAGAGCAGTTTGGATGCTGCAACGTGTCTGTGTGAGGAACCAGGAGAGAGGCCAAGAGTCGGGAGCCCCGTACCCAGCAGAGGGGGTGTAAACAAAGGCCCTGTGAGCAATGGGGGGGCAGTGAGCAGTGAAAGCTCTGAGAAGCCTCTTTCTCCAAAAGCTGCCAAGTGTTGTTTACGTCGTGAGCCGGAGCATAGCCATGGGAAGCTGAATGCAGCTAGAGGCTTCAAGGTCAGCCACCTGCAGCAAACACTGATAAGCACTTCAGAGCTGTGTGAGAACGCCGAGACAAGGCTGAGAGAATGGCTGCTTCTTGAAAATACTGATGTGTTGGACTTAGAAAGTTTCAACAATGTATTTGGTTAGCATGCATATTTGTGGTACGACAAGGTTAAAGCACATAAAGCGTTTAAAAACCATATTGTTAGAAAAGCACTGTTTAATGTCTGGATAAGATATAAGGACTTGTTAGAAAATAAAACCCCAAGATGGTTGTCACCAATGGAAGTGAAGGCACAGAAAAAACTCAATATGGAGGCCAAATGGCCGAAATATTGGGAAATTCTGGAACAAGAGGGAGACAGAATAAAACTGCAGAGCTTTGAAAAATTAAAAAATAGAGTGCGAGACTGGCTCCATTACTACCAAATAATGAAGGCATATAATTTGGACAAAAAATTTGGCTTCCAGGTGGAAAAATAAAAATTGGAAACAGAATTGTTAGATCCCAAAATTATCGTATTTTTCGCCCTATAGGACGCACTTTTTCCCCTCCAAAAATGAAGGGGAAATCTGGGTGCGTCCTATGGGGCGAATGCAGGCTTTCGCTGAAGCTTGGAGAGCGAGAGGGGTCGGTGCGCACCGACCCCTCTCACTCTCCAGGCTTCAGGAAGACATCCGCAGCCTAGGCAGCCCTGCGGGAGTTCCCGCAGGGATGTCTAGGCTGCGGATAGCAGCCTGCTTCCCGGAGCGTTGGGCGCCCTGAAAGCAGAGCGCCCGGCGCTTCGGGAACACATCCGCAGCCTAGGCAGCCCTGTGGGAGGTCCCGCAGGGATGTCTAGGCTGCGGATAGCAGCCCGCTTCCCGGAGCGTCGGGCGCCCTGAAAGCAGAGCGCCCGGTGCTTCAGGAACACATCCGCAGCCTAGGCAGCCCTGTGGGAGGTCCCGCAGGGATGTCTAGGCTGCGGATAGCAGCCTGCTTCCCGGAGCGTCGGGCACCCTGAAAGCAGAGCGCCCGGTGCTTCGGGAACACATCCGCAGCCTAGGCAGCCCTGTGGGAGGTCCCGCAGGGATGTCTAGGCTGCGGATAGCAGCCTGCTTCTCGGAGCGTCGGGCGCTGTGCTTTCAGGGCGCCCGGCACTTCGGGAACACATCCACAGCGTGGGGAGCCCTGCAGGAGTTCCCCGCAGGGCTCCCCACACTGCGGATAGCAGCCTGCCGCCCTGAAGCGCGGGGCACCCTGAAGCAGAGCGCCCCTCGCGCCGGGCATACATCCGCAGCGTGGGGAGCCCTGCAGGAGTTCCCCGCAGGGCTCCCCACGCTGCGGATAGCAGTCTGCCGCCCGGCGGGTGGGGCGCCCTGAATCAGAGCGCCCCTCGCGCTGGGCAGACATCGGCCAGCCCCACAAGCTCGGGGAACAGCAGGGAGGCGCAGCGCCGCCATCCCGCTGTTCCTCGACCTGGTTCGGTTTCTCCGACCTGCTTTTGGGGGGGGGAAATAAAGGGGAAAAATTTCCTTTATTTCCCCCCCAAAAAACTAGGTGCGTCCTATGGGACGAAAAATACAGTAAGAATTTGTCAAGAATGTATAACTTGCTGTTGAAATGGAACACTCAGGATGAAACGGTGAAATCTGCTATGATTAAATGGGCACAAGATGTTGGACACATTATGATGGCTGACTGGGAACAGTTATGGACCACAGGTATGAAGTTTACGGCATGTAATGCCTTAAGAGAGAATTTAATGAAAATGATTTACAGGCGGTATGTGACACCAGTCAAGCTTGCAAAAATTTATAATTTACCTGACAATAAATGTTGGAAATGTAACGAGACTGAAGGTACATTCTTTCTTTCTTTTTTTAAATAAATGTTTATTAAAATTTTCCATCTTAATAAAAAAATCAAAAAACCAAAAAACCAAAAAAAATTAAAAAACACATAAAGTTTACAATCCGTATTTTCAATGACATATTTCCCTGACTTCCCCACACCTCCCCTTCTTATATTCCAATTCAAATTGTTAGTTCAACAAGTTCTTATCCCCAATTTTTAACCTTTTTATATTTAGTTCATTTTAAAGAAAAAACCAATTTTAACTTATAAACATCCATATTTGTACATCAGTGCTCATTCTTAAAACCTTTTTCTAAAGTCGACCCAAATTCCCTTCCACGAATTCCCCAATTTTCTTACTAATAACAAAACAAAATAAAAAAACAGATTATAATTATACCCCCTTTGGATTCCCAAACCCCACCACCCACTTTCCCGGTTTCGATCCCCAACAGATGTCCATCAGTCTTAATCTACTATCAGCCTGGAGACCTCACGTCCGAGGCTCTTAATTCTCTCTCAATTCCTCTCTGCTGGTTTTTTTGATAGTCTTTAGTATTAAACACCAGATCTCGGAGAAGCTCTGTCCCCATAAGGTCCATGTTTCTTCCAGCCAGACCTCCATACTTAAAAGTGGAGCCCGAATCTTGTTTCTTACTCCTTTTAAATCCAATTGTCCCGAAAGCTCCAACTTCCACCTTGATCAAATTTGTAATCCATAGGTCTTCAGATCTCCACATAAGGAGATCTCTCCATTCTTCAATCTCCAATTCAAACCAGATTTTCATCATCCAGTACTTATTTTCCTTTGTAACCATCATGTCAGGCCTCTGGCTCTCCTTTGTCATCTGCAAAATTACAGCTCCTCCTTCCTTTTCTTCAGAAACAACATATGTCTCCTTCTCCACACTCTCAAAACTCTCAAGTTTCTCTTTTTGTCCAGCTGCATGGGCTTCCTGAGTCAAATCCTTATCAAATTCAATGATATTATTTACTGTTAAGTTCAGAGTTGCAACATTTGTAGCCAAAACATCCATTTGGCCTTGTAGCTTTCCCAAGAGAACAAAAACTCTGTCCAACCCAGCTTGAATTTTCCCTCCTCCAGCCATTCTTGTAATGTCCCAAATCCCCCTCTAGAGGGATTTTGGTAGCTTAGTATTCTTTCCAGTTCAAATCCAAAAATCAAGTTAGTTTGTATCAGTTCTTCCTTGTTTTCAACAAAATATAACCAAATTGCAACAAATATATCCAGCAGAGACAGCAGAAACAAAGTTCTCTTTTTCCTTCTTGACAGCTAATTTTGACAGCTGTCAAACTCTTCTATATCTCCTCAACAGGCTCTCTCACGGATCACTCCTGGGTCTGGGGGGGGGGGGGTGGCACTTCAGCTCTCAAAATTAGCTCTTATCCTCCGATAAAGTTATTTATGCTTATACTGCCAAATCGTGAAATTAATATCTTTTACCCAATGAAGAAAAAGAAATTCTCTCGACCTTAGTTAACTAGTCCTTGCTTTAAATTATTTACAAGACGGGGAGGCGGACTTCCTGTTTGCACCTTCCCCGATCGTGCCAAATTCAACAAAAAAAATTCCTTTACAAGTCCAATTTCCGTACTACTCACGGGTTGTTACTTTTAGAATCCAATTGTTCACAAGAAGAAGTCAGCGCTCTCCGACCATGGCATGCGGCTTCACTCCACAGGAGGAGCAGTCGACTCTCAGCACCGCGCCGCTCACCCCGTCCCGAAGCCTTTAAAAAGGCTCCTTCGCAGGTCGGGGGGCGCAAATGGTGCCCGCCGAGTCACCAGGTTCACAGGCTTCAGCGCCTGTGATTTCTGAGGGTCCCCGCGTCGTCGCAGCGGCCAGACCCAGCTCCTGCGAAGCCGATTCCTTCCGGAGCTCGGAGGGAATCCGCCATTAGCCGATCGCGCTAACCCGGAAGTGAAGGTACATTCTTTCACCTTTGGTGGACATGCCCAAGGATTAAGATATTCTGGGAGATGATTTATAACGAAATGAAAAAGGTATTTAAATATACCTTTCTGAAGAAACCAGAGGCCTTTCTCCTGGGCATGGTCGGCCAATTGGTGCCAAAGAAGGATAGAACTTTCTTTATGTATGCTACAACAGCAGCAAGAATACTCATCGCAAAGTATTGGAAGACACAAGATTTACCCACCCGGGAAGAATGGCAGATGAAGTTGATGGACTACATGGAACTGGCAGAAATGACTGGCAGAATCCGAGACCAGGGAGAAGAGTCGGTGGAAGAAGATTGGAAAAAATTCAAAGACTATTTACAGAAACACTGTAAAATTAATGAATGTTAGAAGGATGCTGGAATGAAGTTATATGGCTTTAGCAGAAATGTTATAAAAAATTAAGCAAAAATAGATTGTTAATGGGCTAAAGGGGAAAAAATAAGGTTAGATTGTGTTAAGATAAATTATAGGACAAAAATTGAGAAAGATGGAAAGGATTTGCTGAAATAGCTAACTGAACTGGAATACAAAAAAGGGAGGTGTGAGGAGGTCGTTGAAACAAGTAAATGAAAGATAAGATATGGAAATATTGGATCTGTTTTTAATTGTTTCTGGTTTTGCTTTTGTTTTGTTAAGATAAGTAGTGTTTTTGTTTTTCTTGTATTGTATTGTATTGTATTGTATTGTATTGTATTGTATTGTATTGTTCTGTTTTGTTTAACTCTTTTTTTTCTTTTTGTAATCTTTAAACTCTTAATAAATATTATTATTATTTTTTAAAAAAAGAAAACGCCGAGACAAGTCCAGTCTCCAAGGCAACTGAGAGAGTTGCATCTACGGAAGCTGTGAAGGTCGTGGGCAAGTCTTCCTGCCGGGGGGAGTCTGTTGCCGTGACAACCAGAGAGGACGTCTGCAGAGGCCCCAAGGAAGGGGGTAGCAAGGGGAGTGTTGCTATGGCAATGCTCCAGGAATGTCAACAACCAGACATTCTTACTATTGTGGTGGACAGTGGAGCGACAAACACTCTCGTGCCATCTGCTGGTCTTTTGAGGAACTGCAGGACAGTAAAAACTGACAAATACGTCACTCTCGCTGACGGAAGTAGAAGAAGGCTGACGCAGTCAGGACATTTTTACTGTTCCTTTCTTAAACATGAGGTCAAAGCTTATGCGGTGCCCAGCTTAGCCAATTGTTTGTTAAGTGTGCATGATTTACTTGCTGATGGTTTTCGTGTGTCTTTTGCAGGTACCCAATGTGAGTTCTCCAAGGATGGGAAGCACTTGTACACAGTGCAGTCCAAAGGCAATTTGTTTCTTGTAGATGTGCCTATTTCTACAGAAGAAGATGACACCAAAGATGCAAAGGGGCAATGTGTGAATGTAGCGCCCCACGATGGTTGTCCACATATCTGGCACAGGCGATTCACCCATCTGAATTGGGGATTTGTCCAGAAGGCACCTGAACTGACACAGGGGTGCAAATTTAAGGCTTGTGATAGATACTTGGATTGTAATGCTTTTAAACAAGCCAAGGTTGTGACATACTCTTATCCAAATTCAGAGAGACAAACCACTCAACCCTTTGAGTTAATTCATGCAGATTTGTGTGGCCCCATGTCAGTTGAGTCATTGGGGGGGGTCAAAGTTCTCTCTGCTTCTGGTTGATGATTTCTCAAAAAATGTGTGGACATTTGCTTTACGCTCTAAAGGGGAGGCGGCTAAGTTCATCAGGGATTGGATCACCGCAGTTGAGGTAACCTTCTCCACCAAAGTGCATGGCTTTCAAAGTGACAGAGGTTCGGAATTCACTGGTTCTGCTTTGCAGGATTTCTTTAGGGAGAAGGGGATTAGCCACCGATTGACCGCTCCTTACTCTCCACAGCAAAATGGAATCGCGGAGAGGCGGAACAGGACGATACAGGAAGCGGTATCGTCTGTTCTGTGGGATGCAGGGCTACCCCAGAAGTTCTGGATGGAAGCCTGGCGCTTTGTAGTGCATACGCAGAACAGAGTGTACAACTCAAGTGTAGGAAACACACCTTATTTCTTGCTGCATGGAAAGAAACCTAAGGTGCACTACCTTCGTGTGTTTGGTTGTGAGGCCTGGGTTCTTATTCCAAAGGCTCTACGCAAGAAAGGTGAGCCAAGATCCAAGAGAATGATCTTTGTAGGGTATGAGCCTGGCTCCAAGGCCTGGTGGTTTGCGTACCCAAGTGGAAACCAGTCAAGGTTGGTTATCAGCAATAGCTCTGAGTTCTGTGAACAAGCTGGTTGGAAACGTTTGCATGCAAATCCAGATGTGATTTCACAGCCGTTCTATGACTCAGACATTGAGGAGGAAGAGGAACTTGTTGCTGGGGACTGTGGTCCAGAGCAACAGGGTCCACCACAGGGACAGAGTCCAAGGCAGGGACAGCTCAGGATCCCTCAGAGGGGGGAACCTAGAACACCTCCTCAGGTAAGTGTCAAGTCTGAGCCCAAAGAGTGAGCCTTCCTCACCTGCTGGACCAGTTGTAAGGACCAAGAGGCGCAGCAGGTCAGAGGGGGAGGACACTGAAGTTGAGAATGATTTAGCTGGACCCAGTGAGTCAGAAGGGACACCAGGGTTCACACTGAGGAGATCAGCGAGGACAAGGAGGCCTCCTGATCGGTATGATGCTTCAGGTGTCTGGGTAGGTGCAGCCAGATGTGAACCTGAATCCTTTGAGGATATTCAGAGTTTACCTCAGGAAGAAGCAAGTAAGTGGCATAAGGCAATGGACAAAGAGATGAGGTCCATGGAAGATCTAGGTGTGTTCTCGCTCACAGAGTTGCCACCAGGCAAACAGGCTGTGAGTTGCAGGTGGGTTTACCGACTTAAACCCACTGACGCTGGAGAACCACAGTATAAAGCTAGATTAGTTGCGCGTGGATTCACTCAGAGAAAGGGAATACACTTCACTGAGGTGTATTCGCCAACCTCACGAGCAGAGACTCTGAGAATGCTTTTAGCTATTGCTGCACAGAGAGGTTGGAATGTAAACCACTTTGATGTGGTTGTTGCCTACCTGAACTCAGATCTCCAGGAGCTGTACATGCTTCCTCCTCCGGGGTTTGAGATCTTGAGGCAGGGCATTGTGTGGAGATTGCACAAGTCCATCTATGGATTACGTCAATCGGCCAGAAACTGGAACATGTGCCTGAATGAAGCCTTTAGAAGAGCTAGGTTTCAAAAGAAGTGTTGCTGATAGTTGCCTTTATTTGAGAGGATCAGGTACAACACAGGAATTTGTTCAGATTTTTGTCGATGATTTGCTGCTTTTTTCAGAGACAGATAAACAGGCAGAGATGTTTGCTAGAGAGCTAGGTAAATGGTTCAAGCTTAAGCAGCTTGGTGCTGTCAAAACCTATTTAGGTGTGAACGTTGTCAGAGCACAAGATGGAAGTTTTTTGCTCAGCCAGAGAGGTAAAATTGAGCAACTGCTTCAGAAATTCAGGATGAGCGATTTTGCGGGAGTGAGAAGTCCTATGGAGACTAGTTTTGTGAAGGGCAGTCAGCAAGTAGAACACGCTGTGTTCGAAAATGCTGAGGTGTTTCAGTCAGCCCTAGGGAGTTTGCTGTACTTGTCCCAGTGGAGCAGACCAGATATAGCGTTTGCTGTCAATCTGCTCAGCAGGGAAGCTTCAAACCCTAGTGTGCAAGCCTGGAATGGCATCAACAGAGTTCTGAGGTATTTGCAGGAAACCAAAGACTTTTGTCTTAGGTTGCCAGCGCAAGGTGAAGTCAAACTGACTTGTTTTGTGGACTCGGATTGGGCTAATCTTGAGGATCGCAAGTCCGTGTCTGGCCTAGTGGTGAAGTTTGGGAACTCAGTAGTTGGGTGGAGGTCCAAGAAGCAGAGTCTTATAGCGCTCTCATCCACTGAAGCTGAGTTCAGTGCTCTTTCAGAGGTGTGTAGAGAAGTAGAGTTCTATGCTTGTTTGGTCCAGGAACTCTGCAGAGTGGATTGTCTGCCGATACGTGTCTTCGAAGACAATCAGCCATGCCTTCGTTTGGCCGAGACGGGTCAATTCAAGGCCAGGACCAAACACCTAGACATTGGCTTTCAGAATGTGTGTCAGAGTGTTCAGGAGGGGTTAGTTGCGCTGAAGTACTGTCCCTCTGGAACCTGGAATGTAAGAACCGTGAACCTGGGTAAGTTGGATGTGGTCAAAAGTGAGATGGCAAGAATAAATATTGACATCCTGGGCATCAGTGAACTAAAATGGACAGGAATGGGCGAATTCAGTTCGGATGACCATCACATCTACTACTGTGGGCAAGAATCCCGTAAAAGAAATGGAGTGGCCCTCATAGTCAACAAAAGAGTGGCAAAAGCTGTACTGGGATGCAATCTCAAAAATGATAGAATGATCTCGATACGAATCCAAGGCAGACCTTTTAACATCACAATAATCCAAGTTTATGCACCAACTACTGGTGCTGAAGAAACTGAAATTGAGCAATTCTATGAAGACTTACAACACCTTATAGAAGTGACACCAAAGAAGGATGTTCTTCTCATTATAGGGGATTGGAATGCTAAAGTAGGGAATCAAGAGATAAAAGGAACAACTGGCAAGTTTGGCCTTGGAGTTCAAAACGAAGCAGGGCAAAGGCTAATAGAGTTCTGCCAAGATAACAAGCTGGTCATCACAAACACTCTTTTCCAACAACACAAGAGACGACTCTACACATGGGCATCACCAGATGGGCAGCATCGAAATCAGATTGATTATATTCTCTGCAGCCAAAGATGGAGAAGCTCTATACAGTCAGCAAAAACAAGACCTGGAGCTGACTGTGGCTCAGATCATCAGCTTCTTATAGCAAAATTCAAGCTTAAACTGAAGAAAGTAGGAAAAACTACTGGGCCGGTAAGATACAATCTAAGTCAAATCCCTTATGAATACACAGTGGAAGTGAGGAACAGGTTTAAGGATTTAGATTTGGTGGACAGAGTGCCTGAAGAACTATGGATGGAGGCTCGTAACATTATACAGGAGGCAGCAACTAAAACCATCCCAAGGAAAAGGAAATGCAAGAAAGCAAAGTGGCTATCCAACGAGGCCTTACAAATAGCGGGGGAGAGAAGGCAAGCAAAATGCGAGGGAGATAGTGAAAGATACAGGAAATTGAATGCAGATTTCCAAAAAATAGCAAGGAGAGACAAGAAGGCCTTCTTAAACGAGCAATGCAAAGAAATAGAGGAAAACAATAGAATGGGAAAAACCAGAGATCTGTTCAAGAAAATTGGAGATATGAAAGGAACATTTCGTACAAAGATTTCCATAATAAAAGACAAAAGTGGAAAGGACCTAACAGAAGCAGAAGACATCAAGAAGAGGTGGCAAGAATACACAGAGGAACTATACCAGAAAGAAATGGATGTCTTGTATACCCCAGGTAGTGTGGTTGCTAACCTTGAGCCAGACATCCTGGAGAGTGAAGTCAAATGGGCCTTAGAAAGCACTGCTAATAACAAGGCCAGTGGAAGTGATGGTATTCCAGCTGAACTAACTATTTAAAATTTTAAAAGATGATGCTGTTAAAGTGCTACACTCAATATGCCAGCAAATTTGGAAAACTCAGCAGTGGCCAGAGGATTGGGGAAGATCAGTCTACATCCCAATCCCAAAGAAGGGAAGTGCCAAAGAATGCTCCAACTACCGCACAATTGCACTCATTTCACACGCTAGCAAGGTTATGCTTAAAATTCTACAAGGCAGGCTTAAGCAGTATGTGGACCGAGAACTCCCAGAAGTGCAAGCTGGATTTCGAAGGGGCAGAGGAACCAGAGACCAAATTGCAAACATGCGCTGGATTATGGAGAAAGCTAGAGAGTTCCAGAAAAACATCTACTTCTGCTTCATTGACTATGCAAAAGCCTTTGACTGTGTTGACCACAGCAAACTATGGCAAGTTCTTAAAGAAATGGGAGTGCCTGATCACCTCATCTGTCTCCTGAGAAATCTCTATGTGGGACAAGAAGCTACAGTTAGAACTGGATATGGAACAACTGATTGGTTCAAAATTGGGAAGGAGTACGGCAAGGCTGTATATTGTCTCCCTGCTTATTTAACTTATATGCAGAATTCATCATGCGAAAGGCTGGGCTGGATGAATGCCAAGCCGGAATTAAGATTGCCAGAAGAAATATCAACAACCTCAGATACGCAGATGACACAACCTTGATGGCAGAAAGTGAGGAGGAATTAAAGAACCTTTTAATGAGGGTGAAAGAGGAGAGCACAAAATATGGTCTGAAGCTCAACATCAAAAAAACGAAGATCATGGCCACTGGGCCAATCACCTCCTGGCAAATAGAAGGGGAAGAAATGGAGGCAGTGAGAGATTTTACTTTCTTGGGCTCCATGATCACTGCAGATGGTGACAGCAGTAACAAAATTAAAAGACGCCTGCTCCTTGGGAGAAAGGCGATGGCAAACCTAGACAACATCTTAAAAAGCAGAGACATCACCTTGCCAACAAAGGTCCGTATAGTAAAGGCCATGGTTTTCCCAGTAGTGATGTATGGAAGTGAGAGCTGGACCATAAAGAAGGCTGATCGCCGAAGAATTGATGCTTTTGAACTGTGGTGCTGGAGGAGACTCTTGAGAGTCCCATGGACTGCAAGAAGATCAAACGTATCCATTCTTAAGGAAATCAGCCCTGAGTGCTCATTGGAAGGACAGATCGTGAAGCTGAGGCTCCAATACTTTGGCCACCTCATGAGAAGAGAAGACTCCCTGGAAAAGACCCTGATGATGGGAAAGATTGAGGGCACAAGAAGAAGGGAACGACAGAGGACAAGATGGTTAGACAGTGTTCTCGAAGCTACAAACATGAGTCTGACCAAACTGCGGGAGGCAGTGGAAGATAGGAGTGCCTGGCGTGCTCTGGTCCATGGGGTCACGAAGAGTCGGACACGACTAAACGACTAAACAACAACAACAACAACACTGTCCCTCTGCCAAGAACCTCGCTGATGGGTTCACGAAGCCACTCTACTTCCAAAGACATGGGGAGTTTTGCGAAGGTCTGGGTTTGGGGTGACCAAGGGTCAATATTCCCCCTCAGGCGCGAGACAAGAGGGGGTGTTGGGTGTAGTGAAGGGTTAACCTTCTGTGTCTCGTGCTTAAGAGGACAGGCTTACAGAGGAAGTCAGCCAGGACGTTATGTCAGCTGTTATGCTGTGAAAGAGTGCTTTCGTTTTTAGTTGGATTGCGGCTCTCATCTGAGAAGGATGTCCGAATTCTCTGGTGGAGTGTTTGACTGTTTGGCATGTAAATAAAGAGCTTCTAGATTAGAAGAAACGTCTGGACTGATTTACTGCCCTTTCTCACACGGGCGCTGTGCATTCTGCTTAATTGCTTTCTCCCGAAGCTACGCTGGAAAACAGAAGCTGCAGACGCTATCAGCAGAGCTGGCAGGCGGGGCGTAGCTGGACAGAGAAGCAATAAATCTTCCAAATAGACATAGTATTTCTGAGGCCTGATGCCAAGCTGATTATACTCACTGGGAATGTTGACTACAGAGCGGGGGGGGGGATGTGTGTATTTTCCTAGACTACCCCATTGCTGAAGACTTAGATACTAAGTCTGTTGCTGTTATAAACAGCAGGTGCACTGAGGTGAGTTCCACCTATACAGTGGAGGAGACCCACCAGGTATGCTCAGGAGTTTGCTAACACAGCTGTTGCAGATTTAGCTGTGGTTAGTGGCTTGACACAGGTCTTGGAACCCGGAGTCTTGAAAGGGGTACAGGGTTTGTCCTCAAGGGATGGGAAACCATGCCGAAAGGCTGTAAGGGTAGACAGTGTTTCCTTGGAGAAGGAAGCTGAACCACGTCCAGAGGCCGTGTGTGCCTACACTGATTCCTCAGAGGGGAACAAGGCTAGAGTTCGAGTCCCAACAAAGCCAGGTGTGAGACTTCCTGATAGTCAGAAGTGTTATGACGCCAAGACTAGTCAGAAGTGCAAGATGGTGTGGCCCAAGGCCAGGCCAGTTGCAGGTAGTTCCAAGGGTGGAACAGGTGATACAGGGGTATACTGTGTGTATGACATCTGTATGGTTGTTGCAGTTACACTGATGACTGCAACACAGTGCATGAATTGGGGGAGGATGTTAGAATTCCTGATCTGTGATTGCAGTCATGGGATTTTTATCTTTCCCATGATGGTATATGTTTTGACTCCACAGAGTGGGAAGTGACGGAGACAGGATGTTTGTGTTACTGTGTTCCATGAAGTGGGACTATTGTCCTTTGTCCTTTTTCTCTTTGCTGTCTGATGCTAGAAAGAGAGGGAGCCATGTTGCAGTGCTCCGTGTGTGTTTATATGTAAATAAAGTAGATTAGCCAACATGCTGAGTTGCTGAGGTCTGTCACGCGCATGATGCGCAAACTCTGTGGATCCCTAAGTGAGCCGGTGTCAGTTGGCATCAGTCGCTGTGATGTTCAGGCTGAAGAAAGCTTATGAAGCTCCCGAACGATCGACCAGGAGGGAGAGAACATGCCAGTCGGGCATGTGTCTCTGCCAGGGTCCTACTGAAGTGTAGGCTGAACTACGCTCTTTCTTTGGGGGTGGAGTGTAGAGAGGAAAGGGGAAAAGATGGGATCTACATCAGATAGCAGCCTGCATAGCTTTCTTTGCAGGTGGAGTGGAGGGAGGAAAGGGGAGAAGCCTGGAAATACATCGGATAGCAGCCTGTGCTGCTTGCTTTGGGGGGGTGTTGGGGGGAGGTAAGTGGAGATGGCGGGATCTACCTCGGATAGCAGCCTGTGTAGTTTTCTTTGGGGGTGGAGTGGAGAGAGGAAAGGGGAGAAGGTGGGATCTAAATTGGATAGCAGCCTGCATAGCTTTCTTTTAGGGAGGGGTGGAGGGAGGGAAGGGGAGAAGGTGGGATCTACATCAGATAGCTGCCTGTGCGGCTTTCTTTCTTTCTTTTTTAATTTTTATTGAATAGTTTCAACGTAACAAATTATTAATCCATTTAATCAGTTACATTATTTCCCCCCTTCCCCCCATCCCTCCCTCTTCCTCCCACCAAAGACTTCCCTCCGCTCCCCTTTCTGATTTTTTTACACATATCACTCTCTGCATCTTATAAAATTGTACATATCTTAATTTTGTCTATCATATGTTTACCTAATAAATTTGTGGATGTTTATTCAAAACCTGCCAAGGAGTCCAGTTCATTTTGTTGTCTTTTTAGATAATTTGTAAAAAGCTCCCGTTCTTCATTAAAGTCATAGTTGTCCTTGTCCCGCAATTTGTATGTCAATTTAGCCAGCTCTGCATAGTTCACCAATTTTTCTTGCCATTGTTCTTTCGTTGGGATTTCCTCATTCTTCCATTCTTGTGCAATCAAGACTCTTGCCGCTGTTGTGGCATACATAAATAAATTCTTTGTTTTTCTTGGCATTTCTTGTCCTACAATCCCTAACAAAAATGCTTCTGGTTTTTTTACAAATGTCATTTTGAACTTTTTTTCAATACATTGAATATCATTTCCCATTTTTTAAAAAATTCTCTGCATTCCCACCACATATGATAAAAAGTACCTTCTTTTTCTTTACATTTCCAGCATATGTTTGACCTGGTTTTGTACATTTTTGCTATTTGTACTGGTGTGATATACCATCTGTACATCATTTTCGTATAGATTTCTTTCAAGAGAAAACAATCTGTAAATTTCAAATTTAGTTTCCACAGTTTTTCCCAGTCCACAAATTGTATGTTATGTCCTATATCTTGTGCCCATTTGATCATGAGTGATTTAGGGGGGCCGCTAGGCGCGCCTTGAAAGATGGCGGATATTAACATCTATCCAGCCCGCACGAGGTAATTAGAGGCTGATTATGGGGAGTAAATCAGTCTCCCTAACATCTTTCCAGGGGGGAGAGATGCAGTTTTCACCCGCTGTTGCCATAAATCACCCCCGAGTTCGGAAGAAGAAGGGGGTGAGGCACTGGGTGCATAACCCTCGGCGGGCCTCAGAACTCCTCCGAAGCTACTTCCAGGAGCGAAACTAGTTGCATTACTTAAAAGAAAAAAAATTGGTGAAAGATAACGCACATGCTTCAAGAGAGGCAGGAGGTCTTGATCTGCTAACAATCGTACCACCGAAATGAAGAAGACTGAGACGGAAGATTACATCAAGTACTACAGACAAGCTGGTATATGGATTGGAGTGCAACGGAACTGAAAGGGGGGGGGGAATGACTTTTTATCTTTTCCCCCTCTATGTGATTAATTAATAACCCTCCCTCTTAGAAGATCCGTCACAGCAACTAATTGGCAAATGGGATTGAAAACAAACTGTGTGGGAATAATAAGATAAAGGTTTTACTCTGTAAAGGGCTTGGAAAGAAGAAGGGCTCTCTTTTGTGACGCAGTTAAAATGGAGATTTGATACGAGACCTGTGTTGCAGGAAGGTTTGGTCTTGGGGAAGGGCGAGCCGAAGATTTATTATTTTCGACGAGATTGTGATCTGGAAGGGGCAGCCCTCCTGGAAAAAGACTAATTTACGATGCAACAGGTCGGGAAAGCTAAAGAGCAAGCTTTTGGACTGTATTTCATCGGAAGACAAGATGGCGATGGCTTGCTCGAGCGGAACTGTTCGGACTATTGGGATTTACGAGAGAGCAGTATAAAGTCCACACAGAAATACAAACAAGACTGTTTTGTTTCAACCCACTTGCGGAGCAATTCGGAGGTGAAAGGAAAGGAAAATGAGGAATAACAAGCATTGAGAAAAGGGGTCTGGAAATATCATTCTTAATATGAAAGCAGCAGAAAACAGTTGATGATTGGACTCCTGCCGATCGAAAAGCATGGGTACCCCCCACAAAAAAATTATAATTTGGAAAATAATTGGACTACATGATATGTATTGTTATAATTTGGACTAATTGATTTGATGTGTTTAATTTGGTAATATGAAACTTAATAAAAATTATTTATAGATCATGACTGATTTAACCTCTTCATCCTTTGTTTCCCATTCTAGCAAAATACTATATGCTTTCTTCAACAGCTTTCCTTCCTCTTCTATAACTTTCTTTTGAAATCTAGAAGTTGTGTAGCTAAACCCTTTCTTATTGTCTTTTTTGTACATCTCATGTAGTTGTCTGTAATGTAACCAACTCTGAAAATGATCTTTAACTTCCTCATATTCTTTTAATTGCCATTTCCCTTCTTGATCCTTCAGCAAATGTATATATGTAGGCCACTTCCCCTTTTTGCCAAGCGGTTTGAGTAACAAAGCTTCAATTGGTGATAGCCACCAGGGCGTTTTTGGTCTATTAGATCTTTATATCTCTCCCACACCCTCATTAGTGATCTCCTGATTATATGGTTGTAAAATCCTTAATGTACTTTTCCGTTCCCATACCATAAGTATGCATGCTATCCAAATGTGTTATCATGACCTTCCAAATCTAATGCGTCTTCCTTTTCCAGTTTTATCCAGTCCCTAATCCACACCAAACATGCAGCCTCATAGTACAATTTAAGGTCTGGGAGAGCAAAACCGCCTCTTTCTTTTGTATCTGTAAGTATTTTATATTTAATCCTTGGCCTTTTGCCCCCCCAGACAGGGGAGAAATTGGTGAAGGAAGAATGGAGAGATTCCTTTGTGTGGAGACCGGAAGATCTATGGACTACAAATCTGATTAAAGTGGAAGCTGGAGTCTTGGTGACAATTGGACTTTTGGACCTTGCTTTTAAGTATGGAGGCCTGGCTGGAAGAAATTTGGATCTTATTGAGACAGAGCCCCTCCGAAATTTGGAGTTTAATATTAAGGACTATCAAAAAAACCGGCAGAGAGGGACTGAGAGAGAATTAAGAGCCTCGGACGTGAGATCTCCAGGCTGACAGAAAATTAAAACTGGACATTTGTTGGGGATCGAAACCGGGAAAGGGGGTGGTGGGGTTTGAGAATCCCCAGAATCCCCTCCCCAGAAAGGGGAGAAGGTTGAATCTTCATTGGATAGTTGCCTGTGATGCTTTCTTTGAGGGGGGGATGGAGGGAGGAAAGGGGAGAAAGTGGGATGTACATCGGATAGCATCCTGCATAGCTTTCTTTGGGGGTGGGGTGGAGCGAGGAAAGATAATAAGGCGGGATCTACATTGGATAGCAGCCTGCATAGCATTCTTAGGGCGTGGGATAGAGAGAGGCAAGGGGAGAAGGTGGGATCTACGTTGGATAGCTGCCTGCATAGGTTTTTTTAAGGGGTGGGATGAAGGGAGGAAAGGGGAGAAGGTGGGATGTACATCGGATAGCAGCATGTGTAGCTTTCTTGGGGGGGTGGAGGGAGGAAAGCGGAGAAGGCAGGATCTTCATTGGATAGTTGCCTGTGATGCTTTATTTTAAGGAGGGCTGGAGGGAGGAAAGGGAAGAAGGTGGGATCTACATCGGATAGCATCCTGCATAGCTTTCTTTGGGGGTGGAGTGAGGAAAGATAATAAGGCGGGATCTACATTGGATAGCAGCCTGCATAGTATTCTTAGGGCGTGGGGTAGAGAGAGGAAAGGGGAGAAGGTGGGATCTACATTGGATAGCAGACTGTATAGCTTTTTGGCGGTGGGGTGGAGGGAGGAAAGGGGAGAAGGTGGGCTCTACATGGGATAGCCTGCGTAGCTTTCTTTTGGGTGGGGTAGAGAGTGGAAAGGGTAGAAGGTGGGATCTACATTGGATTCCCGCCTATGTAGCTTTTTTGGGTGGGTGGAGAGATGAAAGGGGATAAGGCGGGATCTACATCGGATAACTGCCTTTGCAGCTTTATTTGGGGGTGGGGTGGAAGGAGGAAAGGGGAGAAGGTTGAATGAATTTATTAATACGGTCACAGACCAGCGTCAACACACACAATATCACAGATCATAAAAATATATATCAGAAATACAAAAGACAATATGAATATAACAAGGATTTAAATATAAAAATAAAAATTAATTATTAGCGTGCCCCCTGTAAATAACATTTAGGGGTTTAGTCACTATGGAATACCACTTGCTTCCTGCGATTGATTGCAGACGCACAGAATTTAGCTACATTTAATGTAGTCTTGGGATTCTTGTCCTCTAGCAGTAGTTTTAAACTATGGTGTTCCGATTCTTTCCTGGACTTTTGGAAAACAGGTGTAATAAAAGCAAACGTATATCCTCATAGAAACGACAACGTAATAGTACATGTGAAGCAGTTTCAACTTCCAACGAGCCACAAGGGCAGACCCGTGCTGTGTATGGTTTACCCTCAAATCTGCCCTGAAGTAAGGCAGAAGGGAGAACGTTGAATCTGGCGAGGGTAAAAGAACGTCTGTATTTGGGTACCTGAAGACCTGACAGATAGTTAGCTGGAGAGAAACCTCTCCCATGGTCCCTTATTGCTGGATGTTTAATCATTTCGCTCATGTGGCATTGTAATTCTACGTCCCAGATTTGGAGAACTTTACTGGCAGCTTCACTTGCCCATGCTTCCCTGCGCGTGTCTGCTGAACTCTCAGAGCCCCCAGCTGCAGTTAGCAGAGCGTAGCACAGCGACAGAAGCAGGCCGATAATTGCCTTGTGTGCTCAATAAATCAGGCAGACGCTCGGTGTCTTCCTTATCTTACAAAGAGCTTTAATCTCGTACAAATCAACAGATCGTTAATCCCGGTGACAGCGCACTCATCTTCCCGGTACGTCGCAAACCGGAGCTGAACTCACACTGCGTGTGTCTCTCTCTCTCTCTCAGAGATACTGAACACTCCCAGTGTTCTAAACACGCCTCCAAGAATGTGAGGCGTCACTCAGAACTTCTTAACCCTGTAAGTTCTGACTCTCTCAATACCAGATACGCTGGCGAATTGTAGTCTTAGCTTTCTCGAAGCCTGTCGCTATCAGGGTCTGCTGTGGGATCCCCAAGCCTTTAAGCTTTTCCAGCAGTGTAGCTTTCCATTTGGATTGGTAGGTATCTAGTAAGATTAAAGGTGCCAGCCCAACCGGGAAGAAAATAAGCTTTAGCCAATAGTGGATCTTCAATATCCGTATCCGAGTACTGATAGGAATTTGCCCAACCTCCAAACGGACCGCTATGTTGGATACACAAGAGGGGATCCCCAGCAGGCAGCGGAAAAACTTAGTTTGAAATGCCTCTAAGAGAGTAAGGTTTTTAAAGCTGCAGATCTGGGATCCATATAACAATTGTGATAGTATTTTGGCAGCAAAGACCTGGGAGGCTGCCAGTATGTGTTGGCCCCCTCTCCCATAGAAGAATCTTATTAACGCTTTGGTAGATCTTTCTGCATTTGCAATAGTATTATTAATCTGAAAGCGCCAGGAGCCCCTTTCCTGGAAGGTTACACCCAGGTATTTAAAGGTTGCTACCTGTTCTATTGAGCGATTGTCTATTCTCCATTTATGCCTCCTCCTTTTTTTAGAGAACACCATAACTTTGGATTTGTTGTAGTTAATTGTTAGTTGTTCGATGCTGCAATATTTGGTAAGAGATCTCAAAAGTTTTCTTAATCCAACACAAGAAAAAGACATTAAGACTGTGTCATCCGCATATAAAAGGACCGGGAGGGGCGTACCAGCCAATTTGGGGGGATGGGCATTTTCTTTCTCCATATTTCCTACTAGCGAGTTGATATACTAGCGAGTTGATATACTAGCGAGTTGGATCCCTTCCAGTCGGGATTCAGGCCTCATCATGGGACTGAAACTGCCTTGGTCGCACTGGTTGATGATCTCCGGCGGGCTAGGGACAAAGGTGAGAGCTGTTTCCTAGTTCTGCTGGATCTCTCAGCGGCGTTTGATACCATCGACCATAACATCCTTCTGGACCGTCTTCAGGGGCTGGGAGCTGGAGGCGCTGTCATACAGTGGTTCCGCTCCTTCCTCCTGGGCCGTGTTCAGAAAGTGGTGGGGGGGGGATGAGTGTTCAGACCCCTGGGCTCTCACTTGTGGGGTGCCTCAGGGTTCTGTCCTCTCCCCCATGCTTTTCAACATTTACATGCAGCCGCTGGGAGAGATCATCAGGAGGTTTGGGCTGGGTGTTCATCAGTATGCGGATGATACCCAGCTCTACCTCTCTTTTAAATCAGAACCAGTGAGGGCGGTGAAGGTCCTGTGTGAGTGTCTGGAAGCGGTTGGAGGATGGATGGCGGCTAACAGATTGAGGTTGAATCCTGACAAGACAGAAGTACTGTTTTTGGGGGACAGGAGGCGGGCAGGTGTGGAGGATTTCCTGGTCCTGAATGGGGTAACTGTGCCCCTGAAGGACCAGGTGCGCAGCCTGGGAGTCATTTTGGACTCACAGCTGTCCATGGAGGCACAGGTCAAATCTGTGTCCAGGGCAGCTGTTTACCAGCTCCATCTGGTACGTAGGCTGAGACCCTATCTGCCTGCGGACTGTCTCGCCAGAGTGGTGCATGCTCTGGTTATCTCCCGCTTGGACTACTGCAATGCTCTCTACGTGGGGCTACCTTTGAAGGTGACTCGGAAACTACAACTAATCCAGAATGCGGCAGCTAGACTGGTGACTGGGGGCGGCCGCCGAGACCATATAACACCGGTCTTGAAAGACCTACATTGGCTCCCAGTACGTTTCCGAGCACAATTCAAAGTGTTGGTGCTGACCTTTAAAGCCCTAAACGGCCTTGGTCCAGTATACCTGAAGGAGCGTCTCCACCCCCATCATTCTGCCCGGACGCTGAGGTCCAGTGCCGAGGGCCTTCTGGCGGTTCCCTCATTGCGAGAAGCAAAGCTACAGGGAACCAGGCAGAGGGCCTTCTCGGTAGTGGCACCCGCCCTGTGGAACGCCCTTCCAGCAGATGTCAAAGCGATAAACAACTACCTGACATTCAGAAGACATCTTAAGGCAGCCCTGTTCAGGGAAGTTTTTAACTTGTGATATTTTATTGTATTTTTGGTTTTTATGGAAGCCGCCCAGAGTGGCTGGGGAGGCCCAGCCAGATGGGCGGGGTATAAATAATAAATTATTATTATTATTATTATTATTATTATTATTATTATTATTATTATTATATAGAAGTTAAATAGAGTAGGCGCAAGGACACACCCTTGCCTGACCCCCTGGTGGATTTGGATTTCCTTGGATAGGTGGCCCTGTCGGTCACACCTTACCCGGATCCGTGTATTTTCATATAGACTGTGGATGAGATACAGTAGGCGTTTGTTTATATTTGCGGCGCTTAGCTTTCCCCAAAGTCTGTCCCTCGGTATTAAATCAAAAGCAGATTTGAAATCTATAAAGGCCACGTATAGGGAACCTCCTTTTCTTGATGTATATTTCTCCACAAGATGTTGGAGAACAAGGCCCTGGTCTAAAGTTGACCGATTTGCCCTAAAACCAGCCTGCGCTTCTGAAAGAATGTGGTCTTGTTCCAACCAGTTCACTAATTTGTCGCATAGGTGGGCAGCGTACAATTTGCTAATGATACTTAGGAGGCTGATTGGCCTGTAATTAGCCGGATCTGATCGGCTCCCTTTCTTAAATAAAGGGATGATGATTGCTAGTCCCCAGTCCTCAGGGAAAGTGGCCGATTGATCTATGCTGGTAAATAGGGCAGCTAGCACAGGGGCCCACCATTCAACATTAGCCTTAAGGAGTGCCGGTGTAGTATTGTCTACGCCGGGTGCTTTTCCAGGTTTAAGGGATTGGATGAGCCTATAGATCTCTTCTGTTGCTACTGGGGGCCATTCGGTGCCAATATCACTCGGAGCTGGGGGCATGGCCTGCAGATGTTGATTTGATGTATATAAGGATAGAAAGTAAACCTCCCAAATCCCAACTGGTATAGTATAATCAATTTCAATCGGGGAGTCTTGCCAACTTTTCGCAACTATTTTCCAAAAAGTGGCTGAGTCTTTCCTTCAAGAGGCCTCTAATAAACGTTGCCACTCCCCCCTTTGGGCCTGAAGCTTTTTCTTTTGAATCAGATCTTTATATTTACGTTTGGCTTCGAACCATTCTGCAGGAAGCAAGGGTAGGTTCGCTGCTTTGTAATTCCTGTACTTATCCAGCAAAGAACGCTTCGTAGCAATACATTCCTGATCAAACCAGGGTTTGGATTTGTTGGGGAATAAAGGTTGGCGCAATGTCTTTTTTTGGGTCAGGTGGGGTTGCAAAAGTGAGATCAAATCCTGGAACAAGATTATTCTAGAATCAGAACATGGTGAGTTTAAGAGATTATCTCTTCTCATGAGGAATATGTCCGAGTATAGCCTTTCAGATGTTTCGGCATTCAGCTTTTCGGACCATCTAATACGTGAGTATCTCAACTCCATGTTGGAGGACCTGGGGGCTTCAAGTTTATCGTTGCAAAATAAATCTTTTCTTGCATCCAGGAGGAGGCAGAGCGGTAAGTGATCACTATCAACCCTCTCCTCCACTTTGCACTCAAGGGCTCTATTTAAGAGATTAAATGATACCATAACATAGTCGATAGTGGAAGCTCCTGCATTTGATATAAAAGTAAATTCCCCACAAGTCTCCCCATTCTTGCGCCCATTTAGTATGACCAGGTCCAGCTTGTTAGACAGACGCAATAGGCACAGACCTGCATAATTACATCCCTTATCTTTTGAAAGTCTGGTAGGTATAAGATGGTTTTCTTCCACGATGGGTGGCGAGTCGTGGAAGTGTGCATATAGTGCTTCATCAGACTGGCCAATTCTGGCATTAAAATCACCAGCCACTAGCACTGAAGCTGCAGGGGTTTGAGTCATCAAACCATCAATGTATGTTTCCAGCCCATGCCAGGTGTTTTTAATCAGCTGCTTGCCTCTTTGGGGGGCTACGTAGCTTTTTTGGGAGGGTGGAGAGATGAAAGGGGATAAGGCGGGATCTATATCGGATAACTGCCTTTGCAGCTTTATTTGGGGGTGGGGTGGAAGGAGGAAAGGGGAGAAGGTTGAATCTACATCAGATAGCAGATTGTGAGGCTTTCTTGTGGGGGGATGGAGGGAGGAAAGGGGAGAAGGTGGGATGTGTCAGTGTTTGTAAAAAGCAAAAAAAAAGAAGGAAAGGGTTCTGACCTCCCTTTGTCTCCTCAGCCTGGTCCTCGGACCCTTGTCGGCACAAAAAGAGTCCACGAGAATATCCTTGCAGAGTTTTATTCTTAAAAGTCCTTGTGCAAAACACGACTGAACAACTATACACACCAGCACTAACCAACCAACCAACCCAAACACCAGCCTCAGCACAAACTAACATTTCTCACTTTATATATACAACTTGGTGCAGACCGCTGAGTCATGCTGACCCAGCTTTATTCGCAGTAAAGAAACAGCGGCCATTTTAGCCGTGACACCCCTTCTGTTTCTTAAATGCGAAAAACCCCAACAGAAACAATACATACATACATTATATACATAAACCCAGTTTTGTCATTAATTCATTATGGCATGTTGCTGGCAAAGGCTTGGTAAACAAATCAGCAATATTATCTTGTGATTGACAATACTCCAGTAAACAGCCTTTTTCAAACACCAGACTGTACCATTCTCCTCTTCAAACCCAGGGGGTTGTCTCATTAACACTTCATGGTCTAAATTTGCATGCAGATATGCAGCATCAACATCAAAATGGTGCACTGCTAGTCGTCTTAGAGCAGCAATGGAAAGCATTAAACGAAAAGTTTCACTCTTTACAGTGGGAGAAAACACTTCATCATAACTCTCCCCTTTTATCTGAGTGAACCCTCTGGCTACTAATCTGGCTCGAAAACGTGGTTCCCCAGATGCAAGGGTTTTCTTTTTATAAACCCACTTGCATGACACCACTCTGCCACCAGGTGGCGGCATTATAACCTCAAACACTTTGTTACATTTAAAAGAGTCCATTTCTTCTTTCATGGCTTGTTCCCACAAAGCACGTTCTCCAGGGGGTAAGTCTAAGACTTCATTATAACTTTGTGGTTCCACACAACTCACATTGCATACTCTCACTCCTCCTAGGGTCAAATGCCGAGGAGGTACACCCTTGTTTGAACGCTGGGAGTGCCTAGGCACAACTACTTCTTCTTTTCCCCTTATCTCTGGCTCTTCTTCCTCTTCCTCTAGAGAAGTATTATCTATTGCCACATCTTTTGGGGAATTCTGTGCCTCCTCCTCATCCTGCTCCTGTGTTGCCAATGGCTGAGAAGAAGCCTCTTCTCTTACTTGCAGGAGCAGTAGGCAATCTGGGTTGGCATGGATCGCAGTCCATCTGTCCTGGTCAGCGAAGTCTGCACTTCGTGACAGAACCACTCGTCATGGGCGTAAATTGAAACGCCACCCTTTGCCATAGGACTGATATCCCATAAACCGCAGTCTCTGCGCTCTAGCACCCCCTTTCTGGCGCTGAGCTTTGGGGATATTTACATGTGCCCAAGCACCCCAGTTATGGAGCATTCTCCACTCTGGCTCTTTCCCAAACAACACACGATAGGGGATATCTTTTATAGAGCTAGACCAGGTTCTATTAATCAAAAAGTTCGCTGTCAGAAAAGCCTCGCCCCACAGCCTATGGTTGTGACCCAATCCTGCATCCACTAGCAGGCAGTCCTTTACTGACTGTATTACAGCCCCACGTCTTTCACACAGACCATTTTCAGCAGGGCTATAAGGGTTAGTCAAACGATGGGTGATCCCCTTACGTCGCAACCATGTCCCAAATTGTTTGTTCAGAAATTCTCCACCCCTATCTGTTTGCAACTGCACAACAGGCCGAGCGAAGAGCTTTTCAGCTTGGGCAACCCATTCTCTGAATGTGGGGAAACACTCAGATTTCTGCTTTAACAAAAACAACCAACTGAAACGTGATTTATCATCTATTACCAGAAAAGCATATCTGGCGCCCCCTTCAGTCTTCTGTGGGAAAGGGCCTATCACGTCACAATGGACAAGTTCTAAAACCTCTTTAGATACTCTGTCACTTTTAGAAGCCACAGGCTTCCTCTTAGATTTGGCCATTTTACATACATTGCAATCTAGGAAACAGTTACAGCTATTTACTTTTAGGTTCTTGCACACCTTTTGCATTTCTGAAAGCACACGAAAATTGGTGTGACACAGTTTTCTGTGCAGTTCATGTACACACCCCTTATGAACTGGCAAATTATCCTGAACCACCTGGGCTGCTTTAACAGGCTTGTCCTGCATTACATATAACCCATTTTCCATCTTTGCATGGCCACATACCTGAGTTCCATTCTTTATCAGACAGCCATCCTGTGTGAACTTAACACTATACCCTGCATTAATCAAACAGCTTACAGACAGTAAACAATAGTCCAAACTGCTGACAAACAGAGTCTCTGGTAGAGTAGTGTTCAAGCACTGCAGGAAACATGTTCCCTGGCCATCAATCTTGCTTCTATGACCATCAGCAAGATAGATTGAGTCTTTTCTATCGGCTGGCTTCCCCAAGGTCTTAAAGTCCTCCCGACTGTTGCAGATAATCCTGCTGCTGCCAGAGTCCAGCAACCATGTTCCTCGAGGTATTTTCCTCTCCTCTCGAGAAAATGCAGACACAAACTGAGCAGAACGCGTGTTCTTCTTCCCTGAAGAGAACCCTTTCTGCTTACGTTTCGGCGTCGATTACTGTCTCTGCTCCACGTCGTCTCCTGGAAGTCTTGCCCTGCATTGACGTTGGAGATGTCCGGGTTGGTTTCATCTATAGCACCTCCTCACCGCCATGGCCAAGTCCAAACCTTGGCGTTGCTCCATTGGCAGATTGTGCTGCTGGCCCCCTTGGCTGTAACTCCTCCGTTCTTGGAGTTCAGCCTGTCTATCTGACCTTCTTTCTGCTTCTTCGGTCAATCTTCCAACCACATACTCAAGGGTCAGATCTCGGGGACGCATACGCTCCATGCTGTTAATCACAGGCAACCAGCTTTCAGGCAAACTTGAAAGGATAATGTAGGTTCGGTCAGTCTCATCATAACGCTTACCTCTCTGTTGTAGTTGAAGAAACAGAGATTTCAGGACTTCCGGGTTAGCGCCATCGGCAATGGCGGAGTTCCTCTGACTGAGAGGAACCTGCTCTGCGAAAACCGGGTCTTGCCGCGGCGGCGAAGGCGGAGACCCCTCAAAAATCCCAGGCGGAGGAAGCCTGGGAACGTGGGATTCAGCTGACACCAGGAGCGCCTCCCCTACTCACAGGGAACCCCTTTTTTGGGGACCCAAAACGACGTGGGGTGAGCGGCGCGGTGTTTTGAATCGACCACTATTTTTACGGAGTGAAGCTGCACAGCCGTTGCCGGAGAGCGCTGACTTTTTCCTGTGGACAACTGGACTCTAAACAAGTACCCATGAGTAGAACGGAAAATTGGATTAAGAAACATTTTAATTTGGTATCGAAGCGGGAAGGTCTAAACAGGAAGTCCGCCTTCCGCTTTTGTAAATAGACTAAAGCAAAAATTGTGCAAGCTAAAGCCCGGAAAGTTGTATATAAAGGTCTAAATTTCCTTCAGTTTTAACCACCAAACCCCCTCTTGGAAGCAGGAGAAAAGAGGGGGAATTTTGATTGTTCAAGCCTGCAGAGAGAGAGTAAAGAAAGATAAATTTCCACCGTCTCAAACCTGGGAACGGGGTGTCAGAGACAGAAATTTTTGGGGAAGTTCATTGACTGTGAACAGAACGTCTTTTGACAGATAGTTAAAGAAGAGAAACAAACTGATTCCAATGTTGCCTTTTGCATTTAAAAGAAACAAAAAGTTGAAAAATGAAAGTAATTTCCTTTTGTTGGACCTGCTTTCAAAAGATGGATACAAATAGAAATTGTCTCCTCTAGAGGGAGCTTGTTAAATTGTTGCTGGAGTCGATCTGGGGATTTCACAGCTGTGGAGATTAGGATCGTGGGACCAGACTCTGACCTTGAATAAAAATGTGTTTAGAAGAAGTTTTGGTGCTTGCTTTCTGCAAGACAAGTGCTTTGTTGGAGAAGATGCATGAGAAGATGGATTTGATGACTGTTGCAGTCAAAAACTTTGGACAAACAGCGAATACTTATATAGAAACCATTCAGGAACCAACCCAGGAACCTGTTTTGACAGGGCAAGTGCAAATGCAGAAGACAATGGAGGAGGTTGCTGCTGAACCTCAAGTAACACAAATGGAGAGACCCGAGGCCCTGCAGGAGCATAAGCCGCTGTCTTTGAAGATTGAATCTGGAGCGGGCCAGGGGGGGTCTGGAGTCGTGGGGGCTCTTAATTTTGGAGGGACTTTGAAACATGTGTTTAAATACCTTCTGGACTACACTGCTGACTGTGGGGAATGGGACTCTGGGGAATGGGCTGATCTGCTGAGGGGAGATGGAGACATCTTTGGGTTGGAGTTTCCACGAGACCTACTCCTCAACGAGAAAGGAAAGAAACTAAGAAAGAGATCAACAAAAGACAAGGTAAAGTGCAGGTATAAACAAGAAGAAGATCTGCAGAAGGGACATGGAAAAGACTTAAGAGCCTCGGACATAAGATTACCAGGTTGATGGACTAGATGGAATGGACAGTAAGGACTGACACAACCCGAGACCAGGAAGAAGAGACGTTGGAGGAAGATTGGAAGAAAGTTTTTAAAAATTTATTTTGGGAATTAGTGTAAAATTAACGAGTATTAGGAAAAATGTTGGAATGAAACTATTTGGCTTTAGTAGAAATGATATAAGGAGTTATGTATAAATAAGTACTAAATTTTAAGCTTTAAGGTATTTTATGGTAAGATAAGGTTAAAACAAATTAAGGTAAACTGAACGACAGAATATAGTGAAAGATGGAAAGGATTTGCTGAGTTAATTAATAAGTTAGACTGTTAAGATAAATTACCCAATAAAAATTGAGAAAGATGGAAAGAATTTGCTGAAACAAATAATTAAACTAGAATACAAAAAGGGAGGTGTGAGGAGGTCAATGAAACAAGTAAATGAAAGATAAAGATATGGAATATTGGATGTGTGTTTTTTATTGTTATTGTTGTATTTTTATATTTTTATTTTTTATGTATTTTTATGTATTGTAATGTATGTTTTGTTAAATTTTTTGTTGTTTTCTCTTCTTTTCTCTGTAATTCTTAAACTTCTAATAAATATCATTTTTAAAAAAAAAGAAGAAGAAGAAGAAACAGAGATTTCAGCGTTTGAAGATGAGTTGCCAAACTCTCACCTTCTTTCATAACAGTCCTGAACAGCCTTCTGGTCAGAGAAATTATAGTTCCAGCAGTTTCTCTGACATGCATAGCCCTTAATAAATTCCAGCACTCAAACACTGTGCTGGCATTTGCTACATGCAATAACTGAGAGTTGCTCAAACACAGCATAATTTGGGCACGAGCCCTTTCATCCAGCCGTTTTTTCTCAGCAGAGTCCCGTCTCGAAACCTCAGTTTCAACACAGTCCCACAGTCCATCTCTCCTTAACAACTGCTGCATTTTAATTTACCAACTCAGCCAGTTGTTTTCTGAGAGAAGTTCAAAAGGGATGCCTCCCCCAATATTTACAACTTGGGAAGACTGGAAATCTGCCATCTCTGCTGGTGCTTGCTGAGCCCCTTCTGTAGGGCCTCCAGCAATCTCTCCTGACTCTCTCTTTAGAGTCCAACTGGATGGTCGTGGCTGGCACTCGCCGGCTTCTAGCTGCTGCCTCTGTTGACCCTCAGGTCCCGCCTGGCTCTGCAACTGGTGTAGCCGCTCTGTGAGTCGCCTACTGTGGTCCTCTAGCAGTTCAAACGGTTCCAGTAGCCAACACTGAGTGCTTTGCTGATCCTCAGATCCTAGCCGCTCCAGCGTCACTGCAGACAGTTACAGCTTGCCACCAACTGCTCCAACGCACAGCCACTGGCTTCATACACCACCAGGACTCACCAGCTCCCTGCTGAGATGCTGTCAGTCGTTTTGCACTCTGCACATGCTCAGAAACACTGGGCCCATAACCTGTCAGTGTTTGTAAAAAGCAAAAAAAAGAAGAAAAGGGTTCTGACCTCCCTTTGTCTCCTCAGCCTGGTCCTCGGACCCTTGTCGGCACAAAAAGAGTCCACGAGAATATCCTTGCAGAGTTTTATTCTTAAAAGTCCTTGTGCAAAACACGACTGAACAACTATACACACCAGCACTAACCAACCAACCAACCCAAACACCAGCCTCAGCACAAACTAACAT
Source organism: Podarcis filfolensis (assembly GCF_964270895.1). Lineage (NCBI taxonomy): Eukaryota > Metazoa > Chordata > Lepidosauria > Squamata > Lacertidae > Podarcis > Podarcis filfolensis. The sequence goes on from NC_139619.1 coordinate 18,779,188, forward strand.
TTCTCACTTTATATATACAACTTGGTGCAGACCGCTGAGTCATGAAGACCCAGCTTTATTCGCATTAAAGAAACAGCGGCCATTTTAGCCGTGACAGGATGTACATCGGAAAGCAGCATGTGTAGCTTTATGGGGGGGGTGGAGGGAGGAAAGGGGAGAAGCTGGTATCTACATGGGATAGCAGTCTTCGAGGCTGCCTGTGTAGGCCTGTGTAGTTTTCTTTGTGGGTAGGGTGTGTCGACATGCATAGGGGCCAGAAGGCCAACTGGAAGCCCAGCTCGGACGTCTCATTCCATCGGCCCGTGCTCCGACATAAATAAGCGACCCGAACTTCAAAAGCTAGGGCACACAATTAGCAGAGTGTGCTTCGCTGACAGAAGTAAGCATGAGGCGTAAGTCATGCTACAGCTACAGATTTATTAATCATAAATCAGAACAAAGAAACATGTTGTCTCTATCTCATGTTGTATTGGTGAGAACAGCAAAAGCAATAGCTATATACGAATGGAAGTTTCCAGCATACTGTGTGTCAGCTTCGTTCTGGAGCTGGCAGAGGCTGGGAATGAGAACAGACAAAGAGAGATAAGGACACTGGAATGTGAGCTGGAATGTGAGAGGGAGGAGGAGCAGCCTAGCGACATGGCTTCAGAGAACAGAGAGCAGGCAGCAGATAGCAATGGTAATCTGATCCCTGAGCATAGTGACCAAGGAAGGGGGAGCCAGAGCAGAGATACACAAAATACCAATCTTAGCTCAGAAACAGATGGAGAGAGGCCAGGAATAGCCAGCCCGAAAACTCGAAGGCGCGAAAAGGTCAGTGAGAGGAGGGGAAAAGAGTGGAAGTGAAAGGGTTTTTTCCCCTGTTGGAAGAAGAGGAAGGGGCAGAGTTTAGGCTCGGCAACTGCGAACTTGGAATCAGACACGGAGTGAAGGAGCTCCGGAGTGATTTATGTGTTTGAGCAATAAACCTGAGATAATTACTACCGGTGTCTCGCTTCTGTGGGAGAGCCAAGCCATTACAGATTGCCGAGTCTCATCTTAATCTTTCACGCTGGAGGACATCAAAGACCGTGATGGATGGGCAAGTACCGGATGTGGGAAGTGCGGCTGGGGGAGCAATGGGAGGGGGGGCAGGAGAGCCCACTGACCCCATAACAGAATAAAGGAGCTACACGTGGCAGCTCAAAAGCCAACTACGGTAGATATTTTGGCAGGAGCATTGCAGGAATAGAGGTTAACTTCAGAACAGGAAAGGAACCTCAGAGCCAGCAGGGGGCCTGGACTGAACCCTGCTAAATGCAATGGAGATACAGGACGTTATGCAGCTTTTAGAACTGAAGCCAGATACATTTTGGACTTGAGATCAGCTGAATTCAGCTCAGATAAGCAGTGTGTTGCATGTCTGATCAGTTGGCTGGGGGGGAACAGCTAAGGACTGGGCTATCACCCTTATGGAGACCCAACACAGTGCTCTAGGGAACCTGCAGGAGTTCTGGAGACTGATGGATGCCATGTTCAAGAGCCCAATAGAGCACGCCGCTGCAGAGCAGCAACTGCTGATCTTGCGACAAGGGGGTGACTGTGGCCTTACTGGACTACCTTCAATTCACTAGTGCACAAGGTTGGCTGGGGGCAGAACACAGGGCCCCTTGCCACCATGTATCGCGCAGGACTGAGTCCATCGATCCTGGACGAGATGGCGAAGATGCAACCCATGCAGTCACTGGATGAGATAGTTCAAGCATCCTTACAGTTAGGGCTACGCCAACAGCAGAGGAAGCTAGAGAAGAGGGGGGCAGGGGGGCCCTTGGGGGTAAGGGCCCACACTCCCAAGCTTCCAGAACAGGGGGTGGGCAGCACACCTAGTCAAGGAGAAGCTGGTGAACCGATGCAGGTTGGATCGGTGGAAGGGGAGAGAACCAGGAGGGCATGGAAGGAAGGGAGTCAACAGCATCAGAAGATGCGCACTTGCTTCATGTGCGCCAGGCAGGGGTATTTGGCTAAACAGTGTCTGGATAGGAAGACAGGGGGATCCCTTTCAGGGGCCAGGGTGGAGGAAAACCCCAAACCCCAAGCAGAACAGTCGGGAAAGGGCCAATGTTAGGATATTTCCATTCCACCTTAAAAGGGGAGCAGGCTGTTGTGTGTCACAAGCCTGCATACTTCCTGCCCACAGGGATGTTTCCGTTTTGTCTATAGGTTTTTGTTCCTCTCTGTTGCCTCGACACGAAGGCAAGCAGTCATGTTTTTCCTTTGTTCTGACCAACGTTGAATAAAGCTGTAAAATATGCTCTCCTGGGTGAATCTTCCGTTGTGGAAACTCTGCGAAAAGGGCGTGCACGAGTCCTGGAATGTGTCTGAGGCTCGTGTCGCTAATTGACTGATGCTGTCCGATGGGGGTCTGGAGATGGTCCAGAAAAGCGATGACAGAGGCCTGCCTGATGAGGCTGCCTGATGCCTCTGACTCCCTGGCAGTATCCCAACAACAGGTTATGGGCCCAGATTTATGGCACTTACAGGAGAGTAAGACTGCTGAAGACTGCAAGAGGTATGTGGGGAAAAGCAAGACTTTTCTGTGCCGCAGCAGAGTCTTTCAAGTCCAGCAGGCTAATTAGCCTGGGAGACGAGCCAGCAGGCCTCATGGTTTATGAGTTGCCAAGATAAGGAGTCCTTGAAGGAAGTAAGGCTCACGGCTCAAGTAAAAAGCTGGAATGGAGTTTTTACAAGCCTCCAATGGCACTCAGTTAATTGCCACAATTATGAGACCTGGGCAAGGTGCTGTGAGGGCCTGTTGAGACAGTTTGGAGTGTGTCATACTGTGGCTGAAGCCCCTCCAGTTCCTCTGACAGATAGATGGAGAGCCGAGGATTCAAGGGCCATAGACGTGATTGTCTTGTCCGTCTCTCTGGAGGAAATTGTAACACTGGCTGGCAATACGACAGCAAGTCAGATGTGGAATGCTTTGAAAGTAGCCCATCTGGCAGCCTTCCCAGCACAGTTTGACTGCGTCGGAGGTCCTGGCTGTTTCCCAGATTGAGAGTGATTGCAGGGATGCTGAGGGCACCGGTTGCAAGCTGCAGGGGGAGCTGACTGTGACATCATCCCAGGCAGCATTCCAGCCTCCAGGGGGAGCGAAGGAGTCGGCAGCTGAGAGCTCTGTTTCCTGTGAGAACCAAGGTCATCGTCTTCGCAGAGTCCGGAAGGCGAGATGTAAACAGAGACAGAAGCCTGCAGATGGCTGGGAGCAGGGGGGCAAGCAGCAGCCCAAGCCAGTGGAAAACAAGGTTTTGTTTGCTGGCACTGCTGCTCCAAAGGCCAAAGGCAAAATTGATGGCCAGGAGCAGGGGGGCAAGCAGCAGCCCAAGCCAGTGGAAAACAAGGTTTTGTTTGCTGGCACTGCTGCTCCAAAGGCCAAAGCCAGATTTATTGTCGATTCTGGAGCTACAAGACATTTAACGAAGGATAAACACCTGTTTATCTCCTTCACACCGCAAGATGGGGAGATTCAACAGGCTGATGGAAAGACATTAAGAGTTGCAGGAGTCGGGACAGTGAGACTGGCAAGCCTGCACACAACCATCAGTGATGTACTTTATGTTCCAGATTCTGCAGACAATTTGCTCAGCGTCCCACAGCTGACTGGGCGTGGCTTTGAGATTTCCTTCAAGAAGAGCGTTTGTGTCATCAGGAAAGGCAAAGAGGACATTTTGCATGCATAGTTTATAGATGGCTTGTTCTGTATAACTTATGATGACAATGGTGTTGATGTGTCTAATGTTGAATCTTGTGTTGCACAAATTAACAAGGTTCTTCATGCAGGATGTATTCACGAGGCATACCGAAGATTTGGTCACATGTCTTGGCAGGCACTGGCCAAGATGCCTGGGTTGGTTCAGGGTTTGAACATCAAGCCCTGTAAGTTTCACATGAAATGTGTCTCTTGTGCAGAGAACAAGGTGAAGGTTGCTCCAAAAGGCAAGGTGTCTAGCAGGCAGGCTTCCAAACCCTACCAGCTAGTCCACACAGACCTGCCCCTTCCTCTTCTTCCAACAGGGGAAAAAACCCTTTCTCTTCCGCTCTTTCCCCCTCCTCTCACTGACCTTTTCACGCCTTCGAGTTTTTGGGCTGGCTATGTTAGTTTCTGTTTGCCACTGTGCAGTGCTTTGGAGTCACAAGACTCTGTTTACATTCCAGAGACATTCCTTTAAAAAAAAAATAATAATAATTTTTATTCATTTTCCAAACTAATTTTATACAATCAACAAATTATTTTGCACTCATTCTTCAATTTTTGACTTCCCTCAGTTTCTCTGTCAATCTTTCGTAAAATTTCTATTTATTGACGCATTTCTAAACATGATATTGCCTTTCCCAACTCCTTTTCCTCTTACTCTCTTTTTTGCAATATTTCTTACTATCTCACAGAGTCTCTTCAAAACCAACAAGCGTTGTCTGTACATCACATATATTTTTCAGATATTCTGTAAATTTCCCCCAGTCCTCGATAAACTTTTGGTCTTTCTGATATCGAATCTTCCCAGTCAATTTGTCCAATTCTGCATATTCAGTCAATTTCCTTCTCCATTCTTCCACTGTTGAAATTTCTTCCTGCTTCCATCTTTGGGCCAGAAGTATCCTTGCGGCAGTCACTGCATATTGAAACAGTTTACAGTCTCTCTTATTAATTTCGTTTCCTACCATTCCTAATAGAAAGGCCTCTGGTTTTTTAACGAACGTATATTTCAACATCTTTTTCAATTCATTGTATATCATTTCCCAGAAGTCTTTCACCCTTTTACACTCCCACCACATATGATAGAAAGTACCTTCTTTTTCTTTACATTTCCAACACTTATTGCATGTTTTATACATTTTGGCCAGTTTAACTGGCGTTATATACCATCTGTAGAACATTTTCATTACATTTTCTTTCAACGCAGTACATGCCGTAAATTTTAACCTTTCATTCCATAATTTCATCCAATCATCATACTGTATATTATAACTAAAGTCTCTTGCCCAGTGTATCATTACTGCTTTTACCTCTTCATCTTTTGTATGCCACTCCAGCAACATTTTATACATTTTAGACAGATTTTTATACTCATTATTCAATACCTCCACTTGGAATTTTGATTCTTTACCTTCATACCCACACATTTTACAATCTTTTTTAAACATTTCATTAATCTGAAAGTAATGTAACCAGTCGTAAACAGATTCTTTCACCTCTTCATAAGTTTTCATTTTCCATTTCCCCCCCTCTCTTGTTACCAATTCTCCATATGTTGTCCACCTCCCCCTCATATTAATTTTTTTCACACTCATCACTTCTAATGGTGAAATCCAATGGGGGAGTCTAGGTTCCAACAAGTTTTTATACCTCTCCCACACCTCTATCAATGATCTTCGGAAGATGTGGTTTTCGAAACCTTTGTGAATTTTTTCCTTCTCATACCATAGATAAGCATGCCAACCAAATCTGTTATCAAATCCTTCTAAATCTAACAGCTCTCCATTCTCTAATTTAATCCATTCCTTTATCCAACAGAGGCATGATGCTTCATAATATAATTTCAGATCTGGCAGGGCGAAGCCACCTCTTTCTTTTGCATCTGTTAATAACTTAAACTGAATCCTTGGCTTCTTACCTTGCCAGATATATCTTGAAATTATTTTTTGCCATTCTTTAAAAATTGATGCCCCCTTGATTATCGGCAGTGATTGGAAAAGGAATAACATCTTTGGTAGCACACTCATTTTTATTGTAGATATTCTCCCCCAAAAGGACAATTTCAGTCTTCCCCACACCTCCAAATCCCTTTTTATTTGATTCCACATAGGTAAATAATTGTTTTGAAACAAATCAGTGTTCTTGGGGGTTAACCATATTCCTAAATACTTCACTTTGTTCACCACTTCTATCTCTGTCCTTTGTTGTATTTCCTCAATTAATTCTTGATTCATGTTTTTAGCCATAATTTTCATCTTTTTTTTGTTGAGATAGAATCCTGCAACTCGTCCAAATTGTTCTATTTCTTCTAAGATTCTTTCAATACTTTCCACTGGTTCTTCTACTGTCATTACCAAGTCATCCACGAATGCTTTAACTTTGTATTCATTTTTCCCTATAGACACCCCTTTTATATCTTCATTTTTTCTTACTGATTTTAGCAAAACTTCCAGCACCATAATGAATAATAATGGCGACAGTGGGCATCCCTGTCTTGTACCCTTGGTTATTTTAATATCTTCTGTAGTATAGTTATTTACTATCAGCTTCGCTTTCTGTTCTGTATATATTGCCTTTATCCCATTATAAAATTCCTTACCCACTTCCATATACTCTAGATTTTTTAACATAAAGTTCCATGATATATTATCGAAGGCCTTTTCAGCGTCCACAAAGGTTAAAATAGCTTGTTTTTCGTTCCTGGCATCCAGATATTCCAATACATTTATTATGTTTCTTATATTATCTTTCATCTGTCTGCCAGGAAGAAAACCCGCTTGATCCTTATGTGTAATGGTTATAGGGGTTGCTCGTGCATAAGTTGCCGCCACTCCTGGCTAGGTTACCTGGTTGAACCCTTTCTGTCTGGACAGCCCTTCACTTCGTGGCTGTTTCAGTCGCTGGCAGAATCCGTCAGTGGGCGTTTCTTGAACTTCTTCCAGCAAAGAAGTTCTTTGACGCCAAGTCTCCTCCTACTCTCCCTGCGCGGAAGTCTTCTGCGCAGGGAGGGTGTGGGCAGCGGAGCACCCGTGCTCTCTCCGCTGGTCTCCGGTGAAGAGTCCTGGAGCCTCCTTTCCGATTCCCCCATCTGCCCCCCTTCTCCACAGGTGTTATGCTGATTTCCTTCCCCAGCAGATGGGCTGCCTCTCTGCCTGCTGGGACCCTCTCCGGCATCCCTCTGAAGCCTTCCCTCCACCTCTGGCTCCGATGGCAGTTCCCTGACATCCACCTCCCCCCCCCAGGACCCCCTCCACCCCCGGCCCGACCTTCTGATTCAACCTCGTCCCTTTCCTCGGCCGATGATGCAGGGAATCCCCGGAAGGAGCTGTCGCCCTCCTCTGAAGATTCAAAACCCGCTTCCCACCCGCTCCGATCTCTTCCCGCGGGTGGGCCTCCCAGTCTGATTCTTCTCCCTCTGACACCTCCCCTCCTTCCTCTTCGGAGGCAGGAAAACCCACAAAGTCCTCTTCGTCGTCTGTGGTTCCAAATTCTTCCTCCCAGAATCTCGCTAGTGGTTTTGGTTTATCTGGGAACAGGCTGTGGAACTCTTCCACCAGATACCCTTCATTGACTGCCTCAGCGGGAACCCACGTGTTTTCTGACCTGGGTTCTCCCTCCCAAGCTACCAAGTACTCCACCTGGCGACCTCGCCACCTTGAATCGAGTATTTCCATGGCTTGGTTGTGGTGTTCCCTCTCCTCTACCCGCGGGTGGGTGGTGACTCCTCCCTCCTGCCCCGGAAATTCCCGCCCCTCCCTGTACGGTGAGAGTAGGGACCTATGGAACACCGGATGTATCTTCATGCTGTCAGGCAACTTGAGCTTGAATGCCACGGGGTTCACCTGCTGTGTTACCTCAAAAGGTCCCAGCCGCCTCGGCTGCAACTTCTTGCACCCTCCCTTAAGGGGTAACCCTGACAACCACACTCGGTCTCCCACCCGTATGGCCTTCCCCTCCCGACGGTGCTTGTCCGCCTGCCTCTTGTAAACTTCCTTGGCCCGCTCCAAGTTCATCTTGAGTTGCTGGTGCAAGGCCTCCATTTCTTCCAAAAACTGCTCTGCCGCAGGTACACTCCATCCTTCCTCCCCCCTCCCCGGGAAGGCCCTGGGGTGACACCCATAATTGGCCATGAACGGGCTCATTCCCGTGGACACATGTTCAGCGTTATTGTACGCAAATTCAGCCAGCGCTAGTTTCTCTACCCAACTGTTCTGTCTCTCGCTGACGTAGCAGCGTAGGTATTGCTGGTGTATACTGTTCGCTCTTTCTGCTTGCCCGTTGGTTTCCGGGTGTCTCGCCGTCGAGAAGCCCACCTCGACCTGCAGCAAGCTCATGAGCTTCCTCCAGAACCGGGAAGTAAATTGTTTCCCGCGATCTGAGATGACCCTTGAGGGATCTCCATGCAGCCTGAAGATGTGATCCTGGAATGAGAACAGACAAAGAGAGATAAGGACACTGGAATGTGAGCTGGAATGTGAGAGGGAGGAGGGGCAGCCTAGCGGCATGGCTTCAGAGAACAGAGAGCAGGCAGCAGATAGCAATGGTAATCTGATCCCTGAGCATAGTGACCAGCAGATGGGCTGCCTCTCTGCCTGCTGGGACCCTCTCCGGCATCCCTCTGGAGCCTTCCCTCCACCTCTGGCTCCGATGGCAGTTCCCTGACATTATGTATAAATTCTTGCAATACTTTTTTCATTCTCTTTGCTAACATACTCGCAAAAATTTTATAGTCAGTGTTCAACAGCGAAATAGGCCTATAATTTTTGACCTGTGTCAAATCCGAATCTTGTTTTGGAATAAGTGTGATAAAGGCTTCTTTCCATGTTTCCAGAATTTCACAGTTCTTTAATATGTTGTTTATGACTTCTTTCAATGGTACAAGTAGGGTGCTTCTCATTTCCTTATAATATCTGGCTGTAAATCCATCTGGTCCTGGAGCTTTCTCTTTTTTCAATTCCTTTATTACCTCTTTTATTTCTTCTGTTTCAATTGGGGCGTTCAAAAAATCTTTTTTCTCCATCAGGATCTTCTGCACTTCTTTTTCCTTTAAAAAGAGACATTCCAGGCTGTTGGAAGTCTCACGGAAGACAGGAGACGGATGTGATGTTACTGGTTTCCTGTTCCTTTGTTTGTTCCAGTTGCTCTCTGCTCTCACAGAGAGAGGATGATTTCTTTTCTGTCTGCGTAGCTAGAAAATAAAGCATAGCGATGTAGCCATAAATCTCAACACTTCCGCGTGCTGCTTTGATTCTCTGTGTAATGGGAACGTGCCTGGAGGCCTCGTCAAAGGCTCAGGTCGTTAATCACATCGGAGGGCGATTCCGGAAGATGAGCTTTATCAGCTCAGTCGAACGGAGATTCTGACAGGCTATTCCCGGCCTCTCTCCATCTGTTTCTGAGCTAAGATTGGTATTTTGTGTATCTCTGCTCGGGCTCCCCCTTCCTTGGTCACTATGCTCAGGGATCAGATTACCATTGCTATCTGCTGCCTGCTCTCTGTTCTCTGAAGCCATGCCGCTAGGCTGCCCCTCCTCCCTCTCACATTCCAGCTCACATTCCAGTGTCCTTATCTCTCTTTGTCTGTTCTCATTCCCAGCCTCTGTCAGCTCCGGAACAAGGCTGACATCACCCCCTCCTCTAAGCCCCTCTTCCTCCTCCTCAGCTTTGCTGCCTGTCTCAGAGGGCTCGCTCTGCTCTGGTGCCCACCATGTGCCACTCTCCTCAGCTTCTTCTTCGCTAAAGTTGTCCTCTTCCTCCCACCCTCTGGGCTTGGGCTTGTGGCTGAACCTACAGTGGAACTGCCGCTGTAGGTCAGGGGTGTGTAAATACTGGCTTCGTACCCAGGAGTTTTCTTCAGGTCAATAACCTTTCCATGACACGAAATACTGTAACTGTCTTCTACACAGTCTCAAGTCTAAAATCTGTTGGATCTCAAACTCCCCCTGATCCTCCACCATGACTGGGGGAGGAGGTGTCTGTTTAGGCTCCTGGTAGGTATGTGCAGGAACGTATGGTGACAGGAAAGCCCTGTGAAACACAGGGTGTATCTTCATTGAAGCAGGCAATCTCAGATTGAACGCTACAGGGTTTACCTGTTCTACCACTTCAAATGGCCCCAACAGCCTTGCCTCTAACTTCTTGCACCTCCCCCTTGTTGGTAAGTCCTTGGCTGACAACCACACCAACAACCACACCTTGATCTCTTCTCCCTGCTGTCTACGTTCATCAGCATTCCTCTTATACACGTTTTTAGCTGCGTCCAGCTTTTCTCTCAGTAGTTCATGTAACGCCTGCATCTCCCCTATGAACTGTTCTGCCACCGACACCGACAAGATGTCCTCTGGTTTTGGAAACGCCCTCGGATGTCGTCCATAGTTGGCCAGAAATGGTGTTTGTTGGGTAGACGCATGTACCACATTGTTATACACGAATTCTGCTAGTCCCAATTTGTCCACCCAGTCCACTTGCTGGTAGCTCACTTAGTAACGAAGGCATTGCTGCAACGTAGCTTTGGTCCTCTCTGACTCTCCGTTGGTTTGAGGGTGTCTCACTGATGTCAGACACACTTCGACTTCCAAAAGCTGCATCAGCTTCCTCCAAAACTGTGAGGTAAATTGTGTTCCTGTTTCCGAAATCACTCGCGACGGCAGCCTGTGCAGTTTGAACATATGGTCTACAAACATCTGGGCCATTTCCTGTGCCGACGGCAGCTTTGGGCATGGCACGAAGTGCGCCATTTTCATGAACAAGTCAACCACGTCCCAGATCACTGTCTGCTTTTGAGAAGGGGGCAAGTCTGTGATAAAATCCATCGTGATCGCCTCCCAAGCTCCTTGCAGAGTTGGAAGTGGTTCCAGAAGTCCCGCTGGTGCTGCTCCAGGCGTTTTTGCTCGTTGGCAAGTGTCACATGCCCTGACATACCTGGCCTCTTCTCTCATCCTGGGCCACCAAAACCGTCTCCTTAGTTGATCTACAGTCTTGTACTGCCCAAAGTGACCTGCCGTCAGGTTGTCGTGGCACTGCCGCATGACTCGTGCCCACAAATCCCCTTCTGACACGTAGAGCACCTGTTGGAGCTGTTTACGTCAGGTGCCTCACAGCGTGGGAAAGGAAGTGAGCCTCTATTCTCAGGCTGTTCTCAGTGTGTGCTGGGAGGAGTTTCTCTCCCTCTTCTGCTCTTGAGATAGAGCAGGGTTGTTTCGCGAAACCCAGAGCTTGGCTGCTCAGACATGCAGTCTTTTGTGTTGATGTTGTTTATGCAGTAAATAATGTAGTTATGAAACTACAGGACTGCTTTTCCCCTTTTGTCGCTGTACAAGGGAAATTGGTATGCTTCCTCATAAGAGAGAGGCTGCCTATGTTACCGGTCGCCCTGGACTGAGAGGAAGATTCCTGAACGGCAGCCAGGGATTCAGCCACCGGAATTCGCCTTTGGAATGTGTTCTTCGGGAGGCTGGCACAGCTCCCGGGCAGGCGACTTTCCAACACACCTCACCCTTAAACAAGAGGCCTTCCCTTCCAGTGCATCCTTCAGTGCTGTTCTCCTTGTTACGTATCGCTGCCAGTTTCTGCTGCGCAAATTCATCTCCTTGTGTTTGGCGCTTGAACTCCTCTACTCCAACAATCGACATCGCCGCTAGTTGCAACTGTTCTGGCTTCAGAATGTGTTTCAATTCTTGCTTCTGTTCTCCCTTCATGTATTCCAGTTTCCGGGACAAGGCATCTGCCTTCTGGTTCAGGTGCCCCAGTACATATTGTATGTGGAAGTTGAAGCGGGCAAAGAACTGCGCCCACCTGATCTGTCTCTGGTTCAGTTGTCTCGCGGTCTGCCAATATTCCAAGTTCTTGTGATCCGTGCGCACTTCCACTTGGTGTTGTGCTCTTTCTAGGAAATGCCTCCATGTTTCCAAGGCCTCTTTTATAGCCAGCAGTTCTCTTTCCCAAATGGTGCAGTTCTGTTCCAAGGTGTTCAGCTTCCGCGTGTGGAATGCACATGGCCTGTCTTCCTGCAGCAGCACTGCTCCTACTGTCCTTTTTGAAGCATCTGTCTCCACTGTTAGTTTCTGTTTGCCACTGTGCAGTGCTTTGGAGTCACAAGACTCTGTTGTGCATTCCACACATTCCAGACTGTTGGAAGTCTCACGGAAGACAGGAGACGGATGTGACGTTATTGGTTTCCTGTTCCTTTGTTTGTTTCAGTTGCTCTCTGCCTTTCACAGAGAGAGGTTGTGTTTTCTGTCTGCATAGTTAGGAATAAAACTCTTAGCAATGTAGCCCGTGTTTCTCATCCTTCCCTGCGTGCTGGACACTCTGCGGAATGGGAATGTGCTTGGAGCCTCATCAAAGGCTCAGGTCATTAATTATTGTCGGAGGAGCTCGGTCGAACGCAGGTTCTGACATTTTTTGGTTATTGGGCCCAGAAGAACGGAATGCAGCTTATCTTCTCTGCGTGTGAAGAAGATTGATGAGAGGTATGTGCTCAAGCACCTGGAAGCCTGCCAGTCCCTAATTAATTGGCAATAAGGGTGGACTTTGAACTTCAAGCCAAAGCACTCTCCGGCTGTGGCAGAAGGGTGCTTTTGGAATGCAGCTGCTTGTAAACAGACAGAGCCTGCTTCAATGACACAGAAGGCCAATGCCAGAAAAATGGAGGCCCTTCAAAATGTGATGGCAATTCCTAAGCTCTCAAAAGGGAATTATCAGGAGTGGGTGCAGTATGCAGAAGCTCTGCTAAGAAAAGAGGGTCTGTTTAATGTGATATCAGATGCCGCCCCCCCCAGCTCCAGTTACCCAAGAATGGGAGGCTAAGGATTCCAAAGGAAGGGGGTCTCTGACGCTTATCGTGTCTCCTGAAGAGTTACGTCTTTTGCGTGATAAGTCCTCAGCCAAAAGGGTCAGCCAAAGAGATGTGGGACAGTCTCCAACAGTCACATTTGAGAACGGAGGCGGGAGCTTCTTTGTTCTTTTATGCCAAGTTGCATGATATGGCACTTGCTGATGGAACAGATGTATGTGCTCACCTCATGGAAATGCAGAATCTCAGGCATGAGTTGCAACAGCGTGGAATCACTTTTCCAGAGGCTGTGTATTCCTTCATGATTCTACATTCTTTGGGTTCAAGTTGGGAAGCGATTGCCAGCCAGCTTGCTGTTTTGCCTACTGCTCAGCTTACGGTAGCGCATGTTACTGCTGTCGTGTTGAATGAAGCGGATCGGCATAGTGCTAGCTGTATCAATAAGGGAGAGTCCTCACAGACGTCATCCCAGAATGCAGTGCAACCACTAGATGGCGCCAAAGCTTTGAAGGCAGTGAAATGCTATTTGTGTGGACGTCTAGGCCACGTGAAAAGGGATTGTAAACATCCCAATGCCAAAGCAACAGAGCAGCACAGCGAAAGCTCAACGCATGAAAAAGGCAAAGGCAAAGGTCAGAAGTCCAAGACAACGCAGCACAAGGCTATGGTCTCACGCTACACTCCAAAGGTCCAGAAGACGCCTAGATCTTTCTTCATCGTCGACTCAGAAGTGACCCGGCACGTCTGCAAAGACAAACACCTGTTTGTGTCCTTTACTCCATGGGAAGGTGCGATTCACCAAGCGGATAACCACACGATCTCCAATCAAGGCTATGGAATGGTTGTTCTTCACAGCTTGGATGCATCGATACGTAACGTTCTTTTTGTTCCAGATGCTGCGCACAACCTATTGAGCGTCTCGCAGCTGACTGAACAGCACATAGACATTTCCTTCAAGAAGAGGAAGTGCACCATCACCAAGAAAGATGACTATGTATTGCATGCTGATTATGTTGAACATTTGTTTGTATTGCATTATGATGATTCTGTTGATGTTGTGTAGGATGAAACTTGTTGTATTGCTTCCTGTTTCTGGCGGTGGAAAATGGTGGATCCCACATGATCAGACTTCAGCTGTTCCGATAATTCAGGGCTGATATGGGGGTAATTAGCCCTGGCAGCCTCCCCAGGGCAGGGGAGGACTGTCTCGATGACCCGCGGTTTGCCCCAGATTGCTGATGTGGCAGACGGCAGGGTCACTGGGTCACGGAGCAAGGACGGACTGACACTCCTGCGATGCCACCCCATAGCATCTGTTTGGGAAAATATAAAGATTTGAAAAACAAACAGACACGCTCTGAACTGCAGTATGTACAGTCTCTGGTGCAAAAGATTGAACTTCAAAGAGATCCTCATCATGATGTTTGGAATCTGGAGGGGCTTGTAATGTTTTTTCTTCTTCCTCTAACATTAACAATCCGTATTGCATGCCAAGCCTCATTAAGAACCTAAATTGCTCTTCAAAAAGTGAGTACAGATGGACTTTCATATATAATTGGGACCTATTCGCAGCCGCTTTTCTTCTAAGATTTAAAATGCCTGTTAAAGACGAAAACAAAGAACAAAATGGCCTCTACCCACTAAGCACTTATGGAATATCTGAAATACTTCCCTGATTAAGAGAAACAGGAGCTAACTGATGGTTGGTCATAAAGACTGGAAACAATATTATATATATAACTGTTTGCAAAAAGAAGTTTTTTATTATGAGCAAGAGAGAGGGCTAAATGGATGTCTGGCAGCCCCCCCCCCAAGGCCCTGAGGGGGGACTGGGTGGATTCCAAAGGCCAAATGATTGTTAACTGTCTGATATACGGCTACATTGCAAACAGCCTGCTTAAGAATAAATCAACAAGGAGTTTTAGAAGGAGGTTTCTCTCTGTTTCTTTGATAACACCTGGATGGGAAAGATTAATGATTTGGGAGCTGCCAAAATAACAATTCTCAAAGAGCTGGACAGAACTCTGGAATTGGATGCAATTAAATGAAGTGGTGCGATGAAAAACAAAAACAGCTGAAAGAGTACAATATACGGACAAATCTGCATTCCATAGAAAAAAAAGTATCTGTTTTCTGACATGAATGAGGATCACAGAACCAGAGTCAAAACGTGGAGGAAAAAATCGCAATATGGAATTATGAAAAACATTGATGATGATGAGAGGCAGGACTATGATGTTGAAAGGGCTTCGGAATTCAGACCGTGGAAAGCCAAAACAAAAATTATTACAATTTGGAAGACAATTGGACTTTTTTATTTTAGTTTTTTATTTTTATTGGATTTGATTTGATATGTTAATTAGATGTTCTTATTGGAAAATTAATAAACGCTTAAAAAAAAGAAACTTGTATTGCAGATACTAAAAAGGTTTTGCATGCAGGACGTATTCATGATTATCACAGAAAACTTGGTGATTTAAACTTCAAGGCAGTTTCTAAAATGCCTGCCTTAGTTGAAGGTATGACTATTAAACCCTGCAGGTACCACATGAAGTGTAAGGCATGCACAGCAAACAGGGTCAAAATGGCTGCAAAAGGTAAGGTGTCTAGTAGACAAGCTACAGAACCATACCAGGTAGTGCATGCTAATCTCGTTGGTCCTCTAACACCCTCTTTGGGTGGAGCCAGGTTCTTCATGGTCCTCATTGATTCATTTTCCAGGAGTATTCATGTGTTCAATCTCCAGGAGAAATAAGAAGTGTTTCCTAGGTTCAAGGAATTCTGTGCTTGGTTGCAAAATGTGCATGATAAACAAGAGAAATATTTGTTTACAGATCAAGGGGAAGAATTCACTTCTCAGCAGTTTGAAACTTTTCTGACTGAGAAAGGAATTCAACATGACCTTTCAAGTCCACGGTCTCCTTGGATGAATGGACTTTGTGAAAGGGCAAGCCAAACATTGCTTCAAGGCTTGAAAACCTTGCTGCATGATGCCAATCTTCCAGAGAGTTATTGAGCAGAAGCGCTCGGCTGTTTTGTTTATACTTATAATCACAGATTGTCATCACCAATTGGTTGTACCCCCATGAAAAGATGTTTGGCAAAAAACCATACATCAAGCATATGAGAATTTTTGGTTCTGACGTGGGTTCACACACCACAAAGCTCCACGTTAGGCAAACATGGTTTCCATAGTATCTTTCTAGGATATCAGAAAGGTTCTTACAGAGTAATGATGACTGACACTAACACAATTAGGCTCACTAGAAGTGTTGCGTACAATGCCAAGTGGGGGGAGAATGTGGGAATTTTCCAATGTTATCCTGATGACAGTGAAGAGTCTGAGGATAAACAGCCGCAAAACCGAAACACCCACTGATGAAGGTTCTGAATCTGACTCAGATGGTTCAGAGGATTTCAAGAGTGCTAAGGCCTCTCTGTGACCCTCTGAAGGCTCAAATCAAATTTTATTAAACGGTCACAGACCAGATTAACTCGTACAGCTAGTCAGCAAAGCATAACACCGGAAAAAACAAAGGACAATTTCAATACAGATTAGGCCATAACAGCAATTTAAAATTAGACAGCATAAATAAAATTAAGTATTTGCCTTCGCCTGCATATTGGCATTGGAAAGCTCTTTTTTCCTGAGCCTAATAGCGGCTACACAGAATTTGGCAACATTGATCGTAATTTCAGGAACCTTATCTTCTACCAAGGCTCTCATACGTTGGAGTTCTGGTTCATTTTTAAGCTTTTGTAGAACTGGGGCAATAAAGGTCAGGCGTAGATCCTCGTAGTAACTACAGTGCAGCAATACATGCAGACTTGTTTCCACTTCCGATGAGCCACATGGGCAAACACGTGACTCATATGGTTTGCCCTCATATCTGCCTAGCAGCAGGGCAGAGGGCAGAACGTTAAATCTGGCCAAGGTAAAGGAGTGTCTGTACTTAGGTATTTGTAAATCAGCCAGATAATTTGCGGGTGAGAACCCTCTCCCAAAGTCTCTAATTGTGGCATGTTTATCCATTTTGCCCATATGACATTGCAGCTCTATGTCCCTAATGCGTTGAAGCACTTGACTTCTGGCTCTCTCATATCCTGCCGCTATCAAGATCTGCGGGGAGAATCCCAAGCTTCTTATCTTTTCAAACAGGGAAGCTTTCCAGGTAGAATGAAAGGTGTCTAAGAGTGTTAAAGGAGCCAAACCGTCCGGGGAAAAAATAAGTTTTAACCAGTAGTGTATCTTTAGAATCCACAACCGTGCGTTAACGGGTGGTTGTCCAACTTCTAAGCGGACAGCTATATTAGATACACAGGGGGGGATCCCCAATAAACACCGATAGAATTTTGTTTGAAATGCCTCCATAGGCGCAAAATTTTTAAAACTGCAAACCTGGGATCCATAAGTGAGTTGTGGGAGTATTTTTGCAGCAAAAACCTGGGAGGCCGCCGGAACGTATTTACCCCCTTTCCCGTGAAAAAATATTGTAAGGGCTTTATTGGCCCTTCCTGCGTTGGCAATGGCGTTTTTCATCTGCTGGTGCCACGAGACCCTTTCCTGAAAAGTTATTCCCAGGTATTTGAAAGTTGCTACCTGGTCAATAGGTTGGCCATCAATTCTCCATTTGTGTTTCCTTCTTTTTTTTGAAAACACCATAATTTTAGATTTGCTGTAATTTATTGATAGTTGTTCCGCTTGACAATAGTCAGCAAGTGATCTCAAAAGCTTCCTCAAGCCAACGCAGGAAAAGGAGAGTAGGACTGCGTCGTCCGCATACAGAAGCACCGGGAGGGGCATACCTGCCAGATTGGGAGGGTGGGCATTTTCTTTCGCCATATTTACTGCTAGAGAGTTGATATAAACATTAAATAACGTTGGCGCGAGGACACATCCTTGTTTAACCCCATAGTGCATTTGAATTTCTTTAGTTAGATGGCCTGACCGATCGCATCTTACCCTCACCCTGGTGTTTTCGTATAGACCACGGATAAGGCGTAATAAGCGTTTATCTATGTTTGTAGCGCCAAGCTTTTCCCAGAGTCTGTCCCTTGGTATTAGATCAAAAGCCGATTTAAAATCCACAAAAGCTGCATATAAAGACCCCCCTTTTCTAGAGTATTTGTCTGCCAGGTGTTGAAGGATAAGGGCCTGGTCTATAGTTGAACGCTTTGCTCTAAACCCAGCTTGAGCTTCTGATAGAATATGCTCTCTTTCCATCCACTCCACTAATTTATCACATAAATGAGCAGTGTACAGTTTGCTAATAATACTTAATAGACTGATTGGTCTGTAGTTAGCTGGCTTAGTTCTGTTTCCTTTCTTGAATATTGGAATGATGATGGCTAAACCCCAGTCCTCGGGGATAATAGCCGCTTGATTTATACTAGTGAACAAGGCGGCTAGCACAGGGGCCCACCATTCAACATTTGCCTTAAGAATTTCTGGTGGGATATTGTCAGCACCCGGGGCTTTCCCTGATTTAAGAGATTGAATAAGGCCAGTAATTTCTTCTGTGGTTACAGGGGGCCATTCCTTGCCAAATTCACTTGAAGCAGGAAGCAGAACTGGGACCAGTTGATTTGATGAATATAATGAGAGGAAATAGGCCTCCCATGCTCCAACACGTATAGAGTATTCGATTTCAATCGGGGAGTCTCTCCAGCTTTTTGCAATTGTTTTCCAAAACATGGCAGAATCTTTCCTTTGGGAGGCCTCCACTAGGCACTGCCATTCCTCCCTTTGAGTGCTAAGGCCTCTCTGCAACCCTCTGAAGGCTCTGATCGAGAAGCGGAGGAACCACTGTTCACTATAGGCCACTTTTCTCCTAAGAAAGAAGAGGAGAGCATTGAAGACTTACGTCTAATTCACAGGTCTGAAAGAGCCACAAAAGGAAGACCTCCAAAGAGATTTGCTGATGAATTTGCTAAAGCAGCTAAAGCTGTAACTGCTGTTAATAACTCCAAGAAGGTATTTGAAACTTCATGTTTCCAAGAGATCCAGGCTTTGGACTCAAATGATGCTGAGCCATGGTTAACTGCCATGAAGGCTGAGCTTGATTCCTTAGAGAGGAACAAAACATGGGAGCTAGTTTCAACAGTTCCAGAGATGAAACTGATTGACAGCAAATGTGTATTCAAAGCAAAGACAGATCAAAATGGCAAGGTAGTCAGACACAAAGCCAGACTGGTAGCCAGAGGTTTTTCACAGGTACCAGGAGACTATCACGAGACCTACTCACCCACCGTGAGATATGAGAGCATTAGACTTATACTCAAACTTGCTGCAGAAGAGAATCAACACATTTCTCATCACGGTGTGAATACAGCATTTTTGTACGGAACCTTAGGTGAATCACTTTATATGCTTCCACCTGATGGCGTACAGATAAAACAAGGATTTGTTTGTTCTCTGAAGAAGTCCCTATACGGTCTCAAGCAAAGTGCACGATGCTGGCACTCTAAACTCACTGAAGTGTAGTTTTCTCTAGGTTTACAGCAAAGTAAAGCTGATGCATGTGTATTTGTCAAAGAGGAAGGGCAAAAGAAGCTATATTGCTTGTTTTATGTTGATGATATTATTTTCTTTTGTAAGGATGTCAAAATGTACAATAGTGCCCTAGCTCAACTGAAGGAGCACTTTGACATGAAAGATCTTGGTGAGGTATCCAACTACCTATCTCTGGAAATAGAGAGAGATCAAGATGGTAATATTTTAGT
The DNA here is from genome assembly GCF_964270895.1 of Podarcis filfolensis. Lineage (NCBI taxonomy): Eukaryota > Metazoa > Chordata > Lepidosauria > Squamata > Lacertidae > Podarcis > Podarcis filfolensis. The sequence goes on from NC_139619.1 coordinate 18,798,438, forward strand.
ACACCAGTCACAGAAAATTGCTGATGTGTTAAGCAAACTAAACCTGATGGATGCTAACCCTGTAGACACACCAATGACAACAGGTTATCAGGTAGATGATACTGAAGAAGCATTTTCTGACACTACACTGTACAGAAGTGTGCTAGGCAAACTAAACTTCATTGCCAGATGTTCAAGACCGGACATTGCAGTTAGCACTAATTTGCTAAGCAGACACATCAACAATCCTACTGTTAAGGATTGGAAAGCTCTGAAACACATAGCACGCTATTTGAAAGGCACTATGCACTACAGACTGAGATTTAACAATCAGATGTCTGGTGGTCTTGAGATTTTTGCTGATGCAAGTTTTGGAAGTGACACTACAGACAGGAAAAGTATGTCTGGAGTTTGCTACATGTACAACCAGGGTCTATTTGATTGGTCGTGCAAGAAGCAAACAACAGTTAGATTAAGTTCTTGTGAAGCTGAACTGAATGCACTGTCTTATTCACTTAAGGATTGTGAATGGTTTGTTACAATTGTGTAAAGACATGAGAATTCCTGTAAAGTGTCCAATCCAGGTTTATCAGGACAACAAAGCATGTTTGGCTTTGCTGACTTCTGAAGGTTGTAAGCAAAGCACAAAGCACTTGCGATTGAAGCTGCAACATGCTAGAGAATGTGTTCAGAAAGGACTCGTAACGGTGTCCTACATGCCAGGTAATGAAATTCCTGCTGATTTATTGTCCAAGGTTGTTCTGAAGGATCAACACTGTACCTATGTACAGAAACTGTGTTTGTACTGAGATTGTACTGACACACTGTCCAGTCGTGTTCACAGAAAGGGGGAGACCATCGGTCTGTACAGATCTGAGTGGTGCAGATACTCCTCTGTGGCGAACATCTCCTTGAGCCTCTCAAACGCGCACTGTGCCTCCTCCGTCCAGACGAATGGCTTCTTGCCCTTCAAGCAGTCAGTGAGGGGTGTGGTGAGTTGCAAGTAGTTAGGCATGAACTTCCTGTAGTAGTTAGCAAAGCCCAAGAACCTCTGCAACACCTTCTTGGTCTTAGGCTTCTGCCACTCCAACACCGCCTTCACCTTCGCTGGATCCATATGCAACCCCCCCCCCCAGGAGACACGCAATACCCCAAAATTTCCACCTCTGTCACGTGGAACTGGCACTTCTCCAACTTGGTGTAGAGTCTATGCGCCCTCAGCCGTTGCAACACCTCCCTTACGTGTCACACATGCTCTTCAGGACTTTCTGACTATATCAAAAGATCATCAAGGTAAGATAGCATGTTCCTGTCTAGCAAGTCTGCCAAAACATGATTGATGAAGGCCTGGAAGGTGGCTTTGCCCAATTGCAACCCAAACAGCATCACTAAGTACTCAAAGGTCCCATATCTTGTATTAAAGGCCATCTTCCACTCATCGCCTTCCCTCACCCGTATCAGGTTGTAGGCCCCCCCTCAGGTCCAACTTGGTGAAACTTTTCACTGATCTCAACCTCTCCAGCAGATCCCCAATATGTGGCAAGGGGTATCGGCTGGGAATCATGAGCTTGTTGGTCTTCCTATAGTCCACAACGAGCCTTTTTTCCGGGGTGTCCCTCTTGCTTACGAAGAAAACTGGGGCTCCCCCTGGTGCCTTTGTTGGTCGGATAAAATCCCTTGCCAAATTCTTCTGCAAGAACTCCCTCAGCTCGGCTAGTTCCGTCTCTGACATGGAATAGAGGCGACTGGTGGGTATCTGGGCCCCTGGCACCAAGTCTATTTTGCAGTCATAAGGGCAGTGTGGGGGTAACTGGTCTGCCTCCTTCTCACAGAACACGTCTCTGAAGGCCTTAAACTGCGGGGGTATGGAACTCTCTTCTCCCATGAGTTTCCCTCCTACCTCCGCCCCCTTCGCTCCCACCTCTAGGTACTTCAAGCCTCAAGCAATTTGCTTGGCAAAAGGCTGACGCAAACGTTAAGTAGCGTTGACCCAGGCCACGACAGGATCGTGTTTTGTGAGCCACATCATTCCTAGGACTATGGGGTGTGTCGCTAACTTAGTGACATGGAACCTCATTGTCTCCTTGTGCCCCACCACTTCCACCCCTAACGGTTGTGTGGCTTGAACCACCTCCCCTCCCCTTAAGGGTCGACCATCTATCGTCTGTACCTCTATTGGGGAGTCTAGTTGCTGTGTCCCAAGGTTGTGTTGCTTTGTGAAATCTGCATCTACAAAGTCTAGCGATGCCCCCGAATCCACCAACGCTTGCCCTTGCACCCTGCGACCGTCTGGGAGTTGTAGCATCACGGGCAGAGATATCCCAGGGACAGCTGGTTCCATTTGAGGCCCCTCTACTGACCTCTCTTAAAGGCTGGGATGTTGGGATACTGCCAGGGAGTCAGAGGCAAGGCATCAGGCAGCCTCATCAGACAGGCCTCCGTCGTCACTTTTCTGGACCATCTCCAGACCCCCATCGGAACAGCATCAGTCAATTAGCGACACGAGCCTCAGACACATTCCAGAACTTGTGCACGCCCTTTTCGCAGAGTTTCCACAACGGAAGATTCACCCAGGAGAGCATATTTTACAGCTTTATTCAACGTTGGTCAGAACAAAGGAAAAACATGACTGCTTGCCTTTGAGTCGAGGAAACAGAGAGGAACAAAAGCTATAGACAAAACGGAAACATCCCTGTGGGCAGGAAGTACGCAGGCTTGTGACACACAACAGCCTGCTCCCTTTTTAAGGTGGAACGGAAACATCCTAACATCCTCCCCCTTTCCATGTAACCTGTAGTACCTGTGGTTCAACCCAATTGCAACCTCTGTACATAAACCTTAAGTTGTTCTCTGTTAACAACCTTAGACAACAGATCAGCAGGAATTTCATTTCCTGGCGTGTAGGACACCTGGATGAGTCCTTTCTGAATACACTATCTTGTACGATGTAGCTTAATCTGCAAGTACTTGGTTCTTTGCTTGCAACTCTCTGAGTTCAGCAAAGCCAAACAGGATCCATTGTCTTGATACACTTGATACACTTGTATAGGGCACTATCTACCTGGTATCCTATCACCATCGGCGTGTCTGCTGGGTTTGCATTTGGTACAAAGCCTGATTCTTCCAAAACAGAAGAAGATCATCAACAAAACACAAACAATACAGTTTGTTTTGCCACTCCTCCTTGACAAACACACATGGATCAGCTTTGCCTTGTTGAAAACCAAGAGAAAGCAATGTCTCAGTGAGTTTTGTGTTCCAACACCTGGCACTCTGCTTGAGACCATATAAGGATTTCCGAAGTTTACAGACCATTCCCTTCTGTATCTGCATTCCATCAGGTGGAAGCATATACAGCTCCTCCCCCAAAACCCCGTAGAAAAAAGCTGTGTTCACGTCGTGATGAGAAATGTGCAGTTTCTCCTCTGCAGCAATCTTGAGCATTAGCCTAATGCTCTCATACTTGACGGTGGGTGAGTAGGTTTCTTGGTAATCTTGTCCTGGTACCTGTGAAAAACCTCTGGCAACCAATCTGTCTTTGTGCCTGACAACCTTGCCATTTTGGTCTGTCTTGGCCTTGAAGACCCATTTGCTGCCAACCAGTCTCATTCCTGGGACTATTGGTACCAGCTCCCAAGTTTGGTTCCTGTCAGGGAACTGCCATCGGAGCCCGAGGGAGAGGGAGGGCTCCAGAGGGGTTCCGGAGAGCGTCCCGGGAGGGAGAGAAGCAGCCCATCTTCTGGGGAAGGAATTCAGTGTAGCACCAGTGGAGAAGGGGGCAGATGGGGGAATCGGCGAGGTGGCTCCATGACTCCTCGCCGGAGACCAGCGGGGAGAGCATGGGTCCTCCGCTGCCCACACCCTCCCTGCGCAGAAGACTTCAGCGCAGGGAGAGTAGGCGGCGACTAGGCGTCAAAGAGCTTCTTTGCTGGAAGAAGTTCAAGAAACGCCCACTGACGGATTCTGCCAGCGATTGAGACAGCCACGGGTGAGTGGCTGTCCGGACAGAAAGGGTTCACCCAGGTAACCTAGCCAGGTGTGGCGTCGATTTATGCACGAGCAACCCCTAGAACCATTACAGTTCCTATCCAAGGTTCCTATCCAAGGAATCAACTTCAGTCTTTATGGCATTTAGCCATGGCTCAGCACCTTTAGAGGTTAACTCCTGAACCTCTTTGAAGCTTGAAGGTTCCCACACCTTCTCTGAGCTACTAAGAACAGCAGTTGCTGTCTTAGCAAACTCATCAGCAAATCTCTTTGGAGGCTTGTCTTTTGTGGCCCTTTCAGATCTGCATACTAGACGCAAGTCTTCTGCACTCATCTCCTCCTTCTTAGGAGAAAAGTGACCAATGGTGAACAGTGGTTCTTCCAGTTCATTGTCCGACGCATCAGATGGTCTGACTGAGGCCTTTGCGCTCTTGTAGTCTGCTGTGTCATCACTGTCGCTGACAACAGCAGCAGCGCTGCCCACTGAGCTGGAATCCAAACTCTGATCATCATCATCCTCAGCTTCCTCTTCTACCTCAACATCATCTGTTTTTTTCACAACATCTTCATCTTCCTCTGAGTGACTCTGGAAAATTCCCACATTCCCCCCCCCCCCCACTTAGGATTGTACTCAACACTCTTTGTGAACCTAATGGACTTAGAGTCAGTCATCCATACCCTGTATGCACCCTTTTCGTACCCCATGAACAAACCATGTGCCCCACGCTTCCCAAGCTTGCTGCTCTGTGGGGTGTGTACCCATATGTCAGAACCAAAGATTCTCATGTGCTTGACGTAAGGTTTCTTACCAAATATCTTCTCATAGGGAGTACAACCAATAGGTGATGACAGTCTCCTGTTGTACGAATAAACAAAAGTATTCAAAGACTCCGCCCAATATTTCTCAGGGAGATTGGCATCATGCAACAAGGTTTTTAGGCCTTGCAGCAAAGTTTCGTTTGCTCGCTCACAAAGTTCATTCATCCATGGAGATCTGGGAGTTGAGAGGTCATGCTGGGTTCCCTTCTCAGTCAGGAAAGCTTCAAACTGCTGAGAAGTGAATTCACCGCCTCGATCAATAAACAAACAGCTAATGCATTTACTGTGAGCATTTTCCAACCAAGCACAGAATCCCTTGAACCTAGGAAACGCTTCTGACTTCTGCTGGAGCATAAACACATGAATGTACCTGGAAAAAGAATCAATTAAAACCATGAAGTACCTTGCTCCACCCAAAGAGGGTGCAGGTGGACCAACCAGGTCTGTGTGGACTAGCTGATAGGGTTTGGAAGCCTGTCGGCAAGACACTTTGCCTTTTGGAGCAACCTTCACCTTGTTCTCTGCACAGGATACACATTTCATGTGAAACTTACAGGGCTTGTTGCTCAAACCCTGAACCAACCCAGGCATCTTGGCCAGTGCCTGCCAAGACATGTGACCAAATTTTCGGTGCGCTTCGTGAATACATCCTGCATGAAGAACTTTGTTAGTTTGTGCAACACAACAAGATTCAACATTAGACTCCTCAACAGCACTGTCATCATAAGTTATCAAGAACAAGCCATCTACAAACTTCGCTTGCAAAATGTCCTCTTTGTCCTTTTTGATGACACAGATGCTCTTCTTGAAGGAAATCTCAAAGTCTTGCTCAGTCAGCTGTGGGATGCTGAGCAAATTGTCTGCAGAATCTGAAACAAAAAGTTCTTTGCTGATGGTTGTATGCAGACTTGCCAGTTTCACTGTCCCAACTCCTGCAATTCTCAATGTCTTACCATCAGCCTGTTGAATTTCCCCAACCTGAGGCATGAAGGAAATAAACAAATTCTATTTCTGCACACATGCCGGGTCGCTCCAGAATCCACAATAAACCGGCCTTTGGCCTTTGGAGAAGCAGTGCCAGCAAACAAAGCCTTGTTCTTCACCGGCCTGGGTTTCCTACCCCCCTTCTGCTTCTGGCTATCTGGAGGCTTTTTCTTTTGTTTCCCTCCAGCCTTTGGGCAATGACGCTGAATGTGAGCTTGGTTCGCACAGTTCCAGCACTTCACAGCTGCCAATGCCCTGGCTCCCCCTGGAGGCTGGAATGCTGTCCCACACTGCTCCCCCTGAAGCACACAAGCTGGTTCAGCTGTATTCCTCCTATCAGATTCGTTTTGCAAGGTTGCCAAAACTTTTGTAACAGTGAGTTCCTGCACAGGAAGAGTTGCCAGCTGGCTTGCCACAGCATGGTAGCTCTCATCCAGGGAGTCCAGGATAAGGATTGCAAACAGGGACTCAGGCATATTAAAACCTCTTTGAGACAATTCCTGTCTGAGATGCTTTTTTTTAAATAATATTTATTACTTTTATAGATTACAAAAAGGGAAAAGAAAAAAAGAAAAGAAGACAAAGGAGAAAAAGCAAAAGAGAAAAAAACAATACAATACAGTATATAGACAATGCAGAACACAACCTAAACTCAAAACTAAACACATTAAACTAAACAAAACCCACTCCCTAATCTTAACCCTAAATAAAACAAAACAAAAACAATTTAAAAAACATACATCATCCCTTTTCCGTACTCTATCTTTCATTCCCTTGTTTCCTCGACCTCCTCTCACCTCCCTTTTTGTATTCCACTTCTATTAATTGTTTCAGCAAATCCTTTCCATCTTTCTCCATTTTCTATCATATTGTAAATAACATATTTTTTAACCTTATTTTCCATTAAAACTAAAATACTTATATATGCTTAACTCCTTATAACATTTCTGCTAAGCCCATAAAAAATCATTCCACCATTTTTCTATCACACATTAGTTTTACCATATGTCTATATATAAACTTTAAATTTTCCAATCTTCTTCCACCATCTCCTCTCCCTGGTTTCGGATTCTGCCAGTCCTTTCCGTCAACTCCATAAAGTCCATCAACCTGGTGATCTTATGTCCGAGGCTCTTAACTCTTTTCCAAGTCCCTTCTGCAGGTCTTCTTCATTTTCTTTAATGCTAAAGAGCAAATCTTGGGGAAACTCCAACCTATCAATACTTTTCTTCCTTCTGAACAGGTCAGCCAAATTTCCATAGTTGAAGCTAAAGCCCATAAAGTATTTCAGGACATATTTCAAGATTCCTCCAAATCCAAAGGCCCCCAAAACTTCAATCTCCTCCAAGCCCAAGTCCATGTCCCAGAAGTCAGTCAATCCCTGCATAGAGGGATCTTTCCAACTTTCCTTCTTCAGTCCAAGCCGGGATCCAATCCTCAAAGTCTGACTTTTCCTAGATTCAATCATAAGAAGCCTCAACTTATAGTCTTCAATTTGCTTCTGTAAAGCCACGGATCCCGCTTGTATTACTTTATGTTCAACAACAGCTGCTTTCTCCTTCTCCTCCTTCTCCTCCACCATTTGTCCTGCCAAAGGTTCCTGTACCAAGTCCTGAATTATTTCTGTGTTGGTGTTCGCTTTTTGACTCAAATTAGTCACTTTCTGTTCCAAATTATCAACTTTAAAAGTCATGTCATCCATCTTCTTGTGAAGCTGTCCCAGCAAACAGCTTATCTTACATAAAACAGTCACAATGGCCTCTCCTGTCAACATTTTTAAACGGTCCAAGGTCAATATCTGGTTCTCAGAATCCTTATCTGCAGCTGGAAATCCCCCAGTTACACTCCTGTAACAGTTTCAAAAGCTCCCTCTAGAGGGAAACAGTCTCCACTTGTATCAGTTCTTTTAGGCACAACTCAAGCATTAAAGATAGTTTCAATTTTCAGTTACTTTTCCTCCTTTTTAAACGCAGACGAGGACAATGGAAACAGTATCTTACTCTTATTTAGCTAGCTGTCAAATCCGTTCTGTCAATGCACTCTCTCCAAATGTCATCTGGCAGCCCGTTCCCAGGTTCAGAGCAGTGGTAATTTGATTTTTCACTCTCTCCTGCAGGCTCACTAGGTCCAAAATTTTCCCCTCTTCTCCTGCTTCCAAGGGGGGTTTTGTATTTTAAACCGATGGAAATTTAATCCTTTGCCAAAAGCTTTCAAAGACTTAAGCTTGTAACGTCTTTGCTTCAGTCTATTTACAAAAGCGGAAGGCGGACTTCCTGTTTATGACCTTCCCGCTTAGTGCCAAATTAAGGTATTTAAAAATCCAATTTTCCGTTCTACTCACGGGTAGTTGTTTAAAATCCAATTGTCCACAGGAAAAAGTCAGCGCTCTCCGGCAACAGCAATGCGGCTTCACTCCGTGAAAAAAGCAGTCAATTCAAAGCACTGCGCCACTCACCCCACGTCGCTCCGGATCCCCAAAACAGGGTTTCCCCGTGAGTAGGGGAGGCACAAAAGGTGCCAGCCGAATCCCAGGTTCACAAGCTTCTCCCGCTTGTGATTTCAATGGGTCTCCACCTTCGCTGTGGCGGTCAGACCCTTTTTTCACGGAGCAAGTTCCTCCCGAACAGAGGAGCTCCGCCATTGCCGGAGGCGCCAACCCGGAAGTTCAAGCTCCTGTCTGAGATGCTGTAAATGCAAAATGTGGGCTCTAAGGTCTTCCCCTGGCCCCAAACGCTTCTTGTGCAGCTTTCTGAAGTAAAGCAACACAGACCCAGCCTCTTGTCGGAGATGCCAGGCCTGAAGCCCTTCCCACATTTCACACGAGCTGGTCTTGCCAGTCAGGGTAATTAACTCTTCAGGAGCTACTGAGAGCAAAATTTTCCCATGGCTCTTGAATCTTGTCCAACCCATGCATCCATCAGAAATAGTGTGCCACACACCAAGCTTTTTCATCTGGCCCTCGCAGTACCTTGCCCTGGTCTGATAATTGTGGCCATTAAGCTTTGGGCACGGAACCCCATCTGAGGCTTTTAAAAGCTCCATTCCAGCTCTTTACTTCAGCTGTGAGGCTCCTTATCTCTGGCAGGTCGTAAATTAAGAGGCCTGCTTCTCTCCGGCCTAATTACTTGGCTTGGACTTCAAAGACTCTCTGCCATGGCACAGAAAAGACTTGCTTTTTTCCACATACCTCTGTTGCTGCCAGGATCTCAGGAGTCTTACTCTCCTGTAAGCGCTGTGAATCTGGGCCCGAAACCCTGTTGTTGGGATACTGCCGGGGAGACGGGGGCATCAGGCAGGCCCCCAGCTGGCTCCGGATGATCACCGGTCTCCCGTGGAACAGCATCAGTCAGTCAGCCACACAAGCCTCAGATACACTCCAAGACCCATGCACACTCTGTCAGCAGAGTGTATAAATCATCCACAACGGAAGAGGCAGACAGAGAGAGTTGTGCAAGCATATTTACAGCATTTATTCAGTGTAGTCCAGGAACAAAGGGAAACTTGACTGCTTGCCTTCGTGTCCAGCAAAACAGCAGTAACACAAAAGCTACATACAACTGAAGTTCCCAGCAGACAGTGCTGGGAGTAAACAGGCATGTGATACACAAACGTCATGCCTGTACCCTTTTAAGGTGGAATGGAACTATATCCTAACACTCTTTGCGTGTTAAAAGCTTTCAATCTGATCACGGTGGGGAATTCACCAGGTCTGTGCTGCAGAATTTCTTCCGTCAGAGTTTCAAGACTTCCGATTGGCTGCCTGTTCTGCTGGAAAGGAGCTCTTTCGCTTGAAAGGGCACCGGTGCTTGGAAGGTGGAGGGAAACCGCTAGAGCGAAGTGGTACCCCATAAATAACCTCGGATTGAGCGTTCAAAGGACCTGGTGTTCCTGTGGGTGCCTGGAGCGACTCCCCCACTCCCCAGTAAGCTCTTCAAAAGAGCTCCAAGAGCGAGTGGGGTTGGAGAAGGAAGCACTTGGGAATAGACTCGCTTCCTTCATCGCACGAAGCTCCGAGTCTGGCGATCGTGAGCGGCCAATTCCTCCAAATAACTTCGATTGGAAAAGAGTGAGTAAAAATTAACAATTTGGACATCTATTTGGAAAGGATAGGGATTTAAAAACGGAGGTCAATCCCTTTCTCTGATTAAAAGAGAAAGCAGCCACAGTAGCCGAAGCCGTGATCTATAAAATACGACTTTTTAAAGACTTTCAAGTTAACCTTTGGATTCCCCCTTCTAGCAGGGGGAAGGGGGGGAGATACTTTTCTGATTTTCTTAATCCCTGCAGAAGACAGTTTGGATTTACGAGGTATTATCTTTGTGGAAGCGGACCTCCCAGTTGAGGAGGCTAGACTCTATTGTGACGTCATAAAGGAGAAGGATACTTTCAGCTTTCGTTTTCCTCTTTGGGAAAAACAAAGTAACTGCAGCTGCCTAAGCTTAAAGATTTCTGTTAACAGTATCCCTACCTCCAGATACAAATTGCAATTGTGTTATTAGCTTTTGGGGAATTAAGAAAGGAGTAAAAAAAAGGATAGAAATTGGGAAAGGAGAGACTGCTGACTTTTATATTTAGACTGGTGGAGAGGCTTGTGAAGAGAAACTGTTTGCCTCCTTATCTCCCCCTTGTGACTGAGACTGACCTTGAACAAAAGAATTACAAGTTATGGATGGGGGAGAGAAAGGAGAAAAGACAGAGAAAACAAAAAACAAAGTAAGGAGGGACTCTAAGTCACCAACTTTTGAGGAGTCTGTGATGCAATTGCTTCAGGAAATTAAAACAGATGTAAGAGGAAATCAAAAGTCTATACAGGAATTAAAAAGTGACTTTGCTGGATTAAGACAAGATTTGAAACAAGTTAAGACAGATGTATCAGCACATGAGTCAAGATTGACGCATTTGGAAACTGTGAGAATCGCTGACTTAGAGACAATCCAGCAAGAAGCCCAAAATTCAATCGCGTTTCTCCAATTGAAAGAGAGGGGATGTCATTTGAGATTGAGGGGGGTACCCCAGAAAGAGCAGGATAATTTGAAGGACTGGTTAATTGAAGAATTTGCAGCTTACTGGGGCCTCTCTAAAGAAGAATTAAATTCCTGGATTGACAAGGACTACAGATTTGGACCTTAAAAAGATACACCACACAACTGTATGGTGATTTTTAAAACTAAAGAGCAGAGAGATATTATTTTAGGCCACCATTATAAAAAATGTTTAAAGATTTTTTATATATATATATATAAATTTTTATTGATTTTCCAACATATATCAAAACACAACACAACTAACAATACACAAACAAACAAACATACAAACACGTATAATTTCATATCCTCTTTTTCTTAAACCTTGTTTCAACGACTTCCCCATGCCTCCCTTTTCTGCATCCCTGTTTTAAATTTTCCCAGCAACTCCTAATTTCAATTACTTATAATTCACTTTCTTTAATCCTTTTTCTCTTGCCCAATTATTTGTCACTGCAATTCTGTTTTACATTACCCATAACATTTTAGCACTCATTAATTTTACAACAGTTCTTAAGATAAATTTTAAATTTCTTCCAATCTTCTTCCACCGTCTCTTTCCCTTGGTCACGGATTCTGCCAGTCATCTCAGCCAGTCCCATATAGTCTATCACCTTCGTCTGCCACTCTTCCAGCGTGGGTAGTTCTTGTGTCTTCCAATACTTTGCTAAAAGAACTCTTGCTGCTGTTGTAGCATACATAAAGAACGTCCTATCTTTCCTTGACACCAATTGGCCTACCATGCCCAGGAGAAAAGCCTCTGGTTTCTTGTGAAAGGTACACTTAAGGACCTTCTTAATTTCATTATAGATCATTTCCCAGAAGGCCTTGATCCTTGGGCACGTCCACCAAAGGTGATAGAAAGTACCTTCAGTTTCCTTACATTTCCAGCATTTATTATTGGGCGTATGATAGATTTTTGCAAGCTTGACTGGGGTCATGTACCACCTGTACATCATTTTCATAATATTCTCTCTTAAGGCATTACATGCCGTAAACTTTATACCGGTGGTCCATAACTGTTCCCAGTCAGCAAACATAATGTCATGACCAATGTCTTGTGCCCATTTAATCATAGCTGATTTAACTATCTCATCTTGTGTATTCCATTTCAACAGCAAGTTATACATTCTTGACAAATTCTTAGTATTGGGTTCCAACAATTCAGTTTCTAATTTTGATCTCTCCACCTGAAAGCCGATTTTCCTGTCCTGTTTGAAAACTTCATTTATCTGATAATAATGAAGCCAGTCTCTTACTTTAGACTTCAGTTTCTCGTAACTCTGCAATTTCACTTTTCCCTCCTCTTGTTCTATGATTTCCCAGTATTTTGGCCATTTAGATTCCATATTAAGTTTTTTCACTTCCTTAGCTTCCATTGGTGACAACCACCTAGGGGTTTTGTTCTCCAACAAATCTTTATACCGAATCCAAACATTATATAATGCTTTCCTAACAATATGGTTTTTAAAACCTTTGTGAATTTTTACCTTGTCATACCATATATATGCATGCCAACCAAACCTATTGTTAAACCCTTCCAGATCCAAAATGTCTGTGTTCTCAAGAAGTAGCCAGTTTTTCAGCCAGCAAAAAGCCGCTGATTCATAATACAGTTTTAAGTCTGGCAGAGCAAACCCCCCTCTTTCTTTTGCATCAGTTAATATCATAAATTTTATTCTGGGCTTTTTGCCCTGCCAGACAAATCTAGATATGTCTTTCTGCCACCTCTTGAAACAATCCATCTTGTCCACAATCTGCAGTGTTTGAAACAAAAACAACATTCTCGGCAAAACATTCATCTTAATAACAGCAATTCGGCCTAACAAGGAAAGTCTCAAATTTGACCATATTTCTAGATCTTTCTTAACTTCTGTCCAACATTTCTCATAATTGTCTCTGAATAAGTTCACATTCTTAGGTGTTAAATTAATCCCCAGGTATTTCACTTTCTTTGCTACCATTAATCCAGTTTCACTATAAAACCTCTCTTTTTCAGCACCTGTTAAGTTTTTCTCCAATACTTTCGTTTTCTGTTTATTCAGCTTAAAACCTGCTACTTGACCAAATACTTGTATTAGCTCTAAGACTCTTTTTGTACTAGTGTCTGGCTCTTGTAGAGTTAGTACTAAGTCATCTGCAAAGGCTCTCAGTTTATATTGTTTAGCTCCGACCTGAATCCCTTTAACCAGCTGGTCCCCTCTAACCATGTTTAATAAGACCTCCAGGACAGATATAAAAAGTAATGTTTAAAAATAAATGAGAAAGGAATAATTCTGCTTAAAGAGATTCCAAGACATTTTTTGGCCCTGAGAAATAATTATACGGATTTGGCTAGTGCTCTAAGAAGAAAGAACATTTTTCTTCAGGTGGAAGTTTCCGGAAGGTCTATCTTTTAAATTTCAAGGAAGAAAACAAAGAATAAGAACTGTCGGAGAGAAAGAAAGATTTCTGGAGAAAAACGCAAAAGAACTTGGACTGGAAAGTTCCCCTTCATTGGGGGCAGGGGCAGTGGGCCCCTAAAAAATCAGGATGTCTTTGAAAATTTACTCCTGGAATGTAAATGGGTTAAATTCACATTGGAAAAGAAATCAAATTTATCATGTACTGGCAAGACAGAACTTGGATATAATTTGTTTACAAGAAACACATGTTATTAGACTTCATAGAAAGATTATTCAAAATAAGAAACTTGGACAGGAATTTATTTCATCAGACAAAGTCAAAAAAAGAGGCGTGGTTTTTTATGTTAAAGAAAAATGGAAGCCCAAGTTGTTATTTAAGGATGAGGAGGGGAGATACATTGCTGTTGAAATTATAGCACAAGGCGACAAATTTCTTTTATTGGGAATTTATGCACCAAATGACGGCAAAGTGGAATTCTTCAAGAATCTGGACTTAAAACTTATGGATTATATGGATTACAAATTGATTTTAATGGAAGATTTGAATGGAGTAGCATCAACATTAATGGATAAAACACTGGGACAAAAAAATCCAAATTCCGGCAGATTACCAAAGATTTTCTTTGATATGACTGATAAATACGATTTGTCGGACATATGGAGGCTGCAAAATCCAATGGACAGAGACTATACCATTTTCGCAAATTCAAATCAATCTTTCTCGAGATTTGACTATTTATGGATATCCAGAGGCTTGGTTCCTAAGTTTACTAAAACAGAAATTTGCCCTAAGACTTGCTCAGATCATAATGCAGTGTTTTAGGAGATGAAATTATACCTGCAGGGCTCCTTTAGATGGAGGATGAATGATGAGTTGTTGAGGAATGGACAGACGATTAGTAAGGCCCAAAAGACTCTAAAAGATTATTTTGAACTAAATATGAATACAGAGGTAGAAACAAGAGTCATTTGGGATGCAAGTACGGCAGTAATGAGAGGTTTCCTCATACAACAGAATTTGATAAAGAAAAAGATACAGAATGAGAAAAAAGAGAAAATTCTGACTGAAATAAAAGACAAAGAGAAGAGTTTAAGATCAATGCCAAAGAGTCAACAGATTCCAAAAGAAATTAAAGCATTGCAGATTCAATTTTCTCAAATTATTAACCAGGAAATAGAATGGAAAATTAAAATGATGAATCAGAGAAATTTTGAATCCGCAAATAAATGTGGGAAATTGTTGGCCTGGCAATTAAAAAAGAGACAGAAGCAAAGCACTATTACAAATATTGTATCTGATGGGAAATCTATGGAAAACCCTGCAGATATAAGAAAATGTTTTCAGAAATACTTTAAACAGCTGTATAAAAAAGGTAAAGAAGAGAAGGATAAAATCGAGGAATTTCTTGAGGCAAACGAAATGCAGAAAATTCCCGAGGATAAAAGGTTCCTACTAAATGGCATAATTACAAGACAGGAGGTCGAGATGGCAATAAATAAGATGCAGTTAGGCAAAGCCCTGGGACCAGGTGGTCTTTCTCCAAAATACTATAAAATATTGAAAGATTGGTTAATTCAACCGTTGGCAGATGTGTGCAATAAGATTCTAAGAGGGAACAAAGCTCCCGAAACCTGGAAAGATGCATTTATTACTGTGATTCCAAAAACAGATCAAGATCGATCTGATGTAAAAAACTATAGACCAATCTTATTACTCAATGTGGACTATATATTTTTTCCAAATATTTTGGCAAACAGATTGAAAAAGGTTCTATCAGATTATATACATAAGGACCAGGCAGGACTTCTGCCTGGGAGACATAAGAAAGATAACATTAGAAATATAATTGATATATTAGAAAGACTGGAAGCGAAAAGAAATTGTAAAGCAAAGCAATGTTAATGTTTATTGATAAATGGTATTAATGCGATCTATTTTGAGCAAAAAGCAAAAATCATAGTTAATAATATGGTCTCAGAGGAAATCAGAATTGAGAAAGGAACCAGGCAAGGGTGCCCGCTTTCCCCTCTGCTATTTATTTCTGTTCTGGAGGTTTTGTTAAATATGTTGAGGAAAGAGGAGGAGGTTAAAGGCATTGTAGTAGGATCCAAGCAATATAAATTAAAGGCCTTTGCTGATGACTTGGTTTTAACTTTACAAGATCCAGAAACCCGTGCAGTAAAAGCACTGGAGCTGATTCAAGAGTTTGGGCAGGTAGCAGGATTTAAATTAAACAAGAGCAAAACCAAAGTTTTAGGGGGGGGGATTAGACAATGAGGAAAGAAAAACCCTTTTTGAAAGGACAGGCCTTGTTTCTGTGAAAAAAGTTAAATATTTGGGTGTGAATTTATTGGTAAAGAATTTGAATCTGTATAAAGATAACTATGAAAAATTATGGAATGAAATCAGGAGAGATCTTGAGATATGGTCAAATTTAAAACTTTCATTGATGGGCTGAATATTGGTGGTTAAGATGAATGTATTGCCAAAGATGTTGTTTTTATTTCAAGCTCTACCAATCATTGATAATGTTAAATGTTTTAAAGAATGGCAGAAGGCATTGTCTAAATTTATCTGGCAGGGGGAAAAACCTAGAATTAAATATAAATTACTTACAGATATAAAAGAAAGAGGGGGGTTTTCCCTACAAGACCTGAAGATATTCTTTGAAGCTGCTGCCTTCTGCTGGATCAAGGATTGGATTCAATTAGAGAACGATGATGTGTTAGATTTGGAGGGACTGGATAATCGATTTGGGTGGCATGCATATCTATGGTATGACAAGATAAAGGCCCAAAGTGGTTTTAAGAATCATGTAATTAGAAAGGCGTTATACAATGTATGGACTAGATATAAAGATCTCTTAGTAAGAAAAACACCAAAATGGATTTCGCCAATGGAAGCACAGGCCCCAAAAAAGTTAAATGTGGAAAACAAATGGTTGAGGTACTCAGATTTGTTGTTAGAGGATCAGGAAGGTTTTAAATTAAAACCATTTGAACAAATTAAAGATAAAGTGAATTGGTTGCAATAATATCAAATTAATGAATTATATAAGATGGATAAGAGAAATGGTTTTGCAACAGAAAAATCCAATTTGGAAACGGAGTTGTTAGATACTAATGTTAAGAATATGTCTAAAATGTATAATTTGTGGGGGGGGCCACTAGGTGGCGCATCGGAAGATGGCTGACAATAACATCTCTCCGACCCACATGAGGTAATTTGGAGGCTATGATGGGGGTAATTAGCCTCCTTAACCCCCCCAGGATTGTGGGGGGGACGGCCCTTGCCTGCTGTGCCCTATACCACCCCCGAATTTGTGGGGGTGGGGGCACTAGGCACAAAGCCCTCCTGTGGGATTCCGGCACTCCTGGACGCCGTCCCTGATTCGCGCCGCTAGTTGCAAGCATCTTCAAAAGAAACAATTTGGACGAGATAAATTGCACATGCTTCAAGGAAAAAGGGGAGTAAAGACTGCTGACAGAAGAGATCTCTGATAACAAGACAAGAATAAAATATGAGAAGATACGTCAAGATACGGTATGACTGAGGGGGGAGGGGGGGGAAAACCTGCCTTCCTTTTTCTTATGTGTTTTAACAAGAATCCCCTACCCTAATGAGTCAGAAACTAAGGACTTAAGCTGTGGATTTAAGGCTGTGTGGAGATAAACTTTCGAACCAAAGCAATGTTTCAAGATGAAGCTGGAAAGCTAAGAGTTTTGGAATGACGCAGTTAAAAATGCCGTCGCCATTTTGGGAGGCATTGTTGGAGCTCTTGGGTCTGGGAGGAGAAAGAGAGAAATAGAGTTGTTTACATATCGTGGATCAACTTCTCGGTGGGACTTAAGAGCGACAAATGCCAAATTTATGATGGAAAGAGCGATGTTATCTACGAAGGAGATATATGGAAACCATCTGGACTTAGTGGAGGAACGGGAAATCCACACAGGATTATTATTTTGCTTATTGGCTTAAGGAGACTAACAGAAGAGATCGTAAAGGAAAAATAGAAATTATATGAACAAGATATGATGTGGAAACACCAAGATAAGACTGGATAGAATTATGAATTTTGTTTGGACTGATTGGGACTGATTTGGACATTAACGCAGTAATAAGAAGATGATCTGAATCCCCCTTTGGATCTTGAAGTATGGGTTCCCCCAACAAAATTTAAAAATTTGGCTTTGTAATTTGGAATTTATGTGATGTGATTTAATTTGATGTGATTGGCCAGTTAATAAAAATTATTTTAAAAAATAAAATAAAATGTATAATTTGTTGTTGGAGTGGCATACAAAGGATGAACAAGTTAAATCGGTTATGATTGATTGGGCAAGAGATGTGGGACATAATATAATGATGGAGGATTGGGAGACACTATGGAAGAAAGAGGTTAAGTTCACTGCATGTACGATGTTAAAGGAAAATATTATGAAGATGATGTATAGATGGTACTTGACCCCTGTAAAACTAGCAAAGATTTATCACAATAGTGACAACCTTTGTTGGAAATGTAAAGAAAAAGAAGGTACTTTTTTCCATA
The DNA here is from genome assembly GCF_964270895.1 of Podarcis filfolensis. Taxonomy (NCBI): domain Eukaryota; kingdom Metazoa; phylum Chordata; class Lepidosauria; order Squamata; family Lacertidae; genus Podarcis; species Podarcis filfolensis. The sequence continues at coordinate 18,816,186 of NC_139619.1, forward strand.
TGTGGTGGACTTGTCCCAAGGTGAAAGACTTCTGGGAGAAGATTTATAATGAACTGAAAAAAATGTTGAAATATACATTTATTAAGAAACCAGAGGCCTTTCTGTTTGGAATTGCCCAAGAAAGATGTTAAATTATTTTTGTATGCCACAACGGCCGCCCAAATATTACTTGCTAAAAATTGGAAAACACAAGAACTACCAACAGGGGAAGATTGGGAGATGAAGATGATGGAATTTTTGGAGCTAGCTGACCTGACTGGAAGAATCCGTGACCAGAAAGAAGAGGAGTTTCAAGAGGACTGGAGGAAATTTAAGGACTATTTGAATAAATATTGTAATATAAAAAATTAGGAATTACTTGAAAGAAACAAATAGGCCTAGGATTAAACTAAGTTATAATTAAATAAATGGGATTTAGAATGTTAAGAAAAGTGAATAAGATGGACTATAATTGGAAATTGTTTTAGTTTAATAATGATATTGGAAAGCTGTTACTTTAACTACAAGGGAACTCAGAAGGGAGGGACTAGAGGAAGTCAACCAAGATGTTTAAAAGGTTGGATTTGTAAAGAATTAAGTTTGTTGTTATTGTTTATCTGTTTATTGTTCCTTTTTTCGTCTTTCGTTCATTGATGTATTCTTCTTTCCTTCTTTTTCTTTTTTCTGTTTTGTGTGTCATTCTGCTCTGTGGTTTTTGTTATAATTGTGGAAAATCTAATAAAATTTTAAAAAAGAAAAGAATTTCTTCCGCCAGAAGGGGATACGTCACAGGTTGATGGTTCCGAATTCTCCCCAGGAGAATGGCATTGCCTGTCCATTAAACTTTAATTAGTTTAATGTTAAGTAAACGTCCAGTGCGCTTCCAACGCCAGAAATGTTATTTCAGCAGAGAATTTCGTGCAGCGGTTGAAGAAGGCAGGAGAGTCAGTACCTTTCAATGAAGAATCCTGGAGCAAGCACTTTGGAACTCAGGAAAAAAACTTTATTTACAAAAGAAAAACCCTGGCGATAAAGCACACATGCTTTTATCTCCGGCATAAAGAAAACTTTACTCTAAACTTAACTCATATCAGCAAACACACCCATGGCCACAAACTGAGTCTGCGAGTCAGGTCAAGGGGGAAAAACACACGGGTGAACTGACTATTTATACAAACTAACTCACATTCCTGGATGCTTAATGACTTCCAGCTGCTCAGTGATTAGAGCGACTTGTTACCTCTTAACCCTTTAGTACCTACATTGCCGAATGCAGGAACAGAACGCTCCAAAAGTCTGTTGCAGCTATGCTTTGCCTGTCCAGAAGGCAATCAGTCCAGGCTTCTAGTCAGCAGAAGTGCTGAGTTCTGTGAGCAAAGTGGGTGGACACGCATACATGGGAACCCAGATGTACTTTCAGAGATTCTGCTTGACTCTGCTGATGAGGAAGAGGTAGAGACTGATCCTGCGGCTGAGGCACAGCGTCCAGAGCAGGAGCAGCCAAGAGCCTCTCCTAAAGCTGTCAAGTTAGAGCCAAGAAGTGCACCGTCCTCACCCACAAGTCCAGTTGAGAAGTCCAGAAGGCACAGCAAATCAGAGGGGGAGCTCTCTGACGCCAAGGACGTTCTGGCTGGCCCTAGTGGGTCAGAGGGGGTACCTGAACTTGCGCTGAGGAGTTCGACTGGGGCCACTAAAGGTAAACCACCCGACAGGTTTAAGGTCACAAGTGTATGTGTTGGTGTGGCTCAGTGTGAACCTGAAAGCTTTGAGGATGTTCAGAAACTGCCTCAGGAAGAAGCCAGGAAATAGCATGAGGCAATGCAGAAGGAGATGAGCTCTATGGAGTCTCTAGGTGTGTTCTCCCTCACAACGTTGCCGGCTGGCAAACAGGCTGTGAGCAGCCGCTGGGTTTACAGGTTTAAACCCATGGCAGCTGGAGAACCACAGTACAACGCTAGGCTAGTAGCCAGAGGGTTCATGCAGCGAAAGGGGTTGCAGTACACCGAGGTGTATGCTCCTACTTCCTGAAGTGAAACCCTGCACATGCTCTTAGCCATTGCGCAAAGAGGTTTTCTGGTGCATCATTTTGATGTGGATGTAGCCTACTTGAACTCGGACCTCCAGGAGGATCTGTACATGCTTCCTCCTCCAGGGTTTGAGGGCAATGGGCCAAATGCTGTGTGGAAACTGCACAAATCCATTTACGGGCTGAAACAACCAGCCAGGAATTGGAACTTGTGCCTGAATGAAGCCTTAGAGAAGTTAGGTTTCACGAGGAGTCTTGCTGACAGCTGCCTGTACCTGAAAGGGTCAGGAGAGTCACAAGAAATCTTTGTCTTTGTTGACGACATAATTCATGTTTCACAGTCAGACAAACAGGTGCAGAAGTTTATCAAAGAGCTTGGAAAGCGTTTCGAACTCAAGAACTTAGGTTCCGTGAAAGTTTACCTAGGGGTGCAGATAGAGAGGTCTGAAGACGGTAGCTTCTTGCTCAGTCAGAAAGGCAAGATTGAGCAGTTGCTTGAGAAGTTCAGAATGTCTGAATGTGCAGGGGTCAGGACACCCATGGAGACAAGCTACGTGAAAGACAGTCCGCAAGTAGAACCCGCTGAGTTTGAAAATGCTGAGCTCTTTCAGTCAGCTCTGGGTAGTCTGTTGTATCTGTCCCAGTGGAGCAGACCTGACATAGCGTTTGCTTCCAATCTGCTTAGCCAGGAAGCTACAAACCCAAGTGTACAGGCCTGAAATGGTATTAAGCAGGTACTGCGTTACCTGCAAGATACCAAAGACTTCCATCTCAAGCTGTCAGCCAAGGGCGATGTAAAACTGATGTGCTGGGCGAATCTGACAGTGATTGGGTGAATCTGGAGGACAGGAAGTCTGTCTCTGGTATGGTAGTGAAGTTTGGGGACTCTTTGGTTGGGTGGAAGTCCCGAAAGCAAAGTCTCATAGCGCTCTCCTCTACTAAGGATGAGTTCAGTGCGCGGTCTGAGATTTTTTGGCAATTGGAGTTCTATGTTTGTTTGGTTCAAGAGATCTGTGGAGAGTGTTGCTTGCCTGTCACAGTGTGGGAGGACAATCAATCCTCTGACGTTGGCTGAGTCTGGGCAGTTTAAGGCCAGAACCAAACATCTAGACATCTGTTTCCAGAATGTGTGTCAGAGTATTCAGTTGGGATTGGTGCGACTGCAGTACTGTCCCAGTCATAAGAAGTTGGCAGATGGGTTCACTAAACCTTTGAGCTTCCAGCGTCATGGGGAGTTCTGTGAAGGTCTGTGTTTGGGGTAAGTGGTGAAACTTACATGCCTCCAGCAGTGCAGGACAAGAGGGGGTGTGAGGGGAATCAGAGCTTACAGGGTTAAACAGCTCAATTCCATTCGTCCTGCCTCTGAGGGGCGGAGAGATCCTATATCCGGGAAAGCTGTTTCTTTGAGTTACTTTCGTTTTCTGCCGAGAAGCCGAGACACCATGCCTGCTGTCTTGGATGGTCTGTTTGTTATTTTACTGTTCTGCTGTGAATAAAGCTGTTACTGTATTTTTCGCTCTATAACACGCACCCGACCCTAACACGCACGTAGTTTTTAGAGGAGGAAAACAAGAAAAAAAATATTCTAAACGAAACAGTGGATGTATGATTTTTGTGGTTCATGCTGTGGCCACAGACATGTGATCTGACGGTGAGTTTGGGGTAGCCCAATGCAAAAATCCTGAGGATCCATGTGGATCCATGTTTGTAACCACGTTTTTGCACCACTGCGGCCCCAGGCAACAGTGGGTGCGTGATTTGTTTGGTGCAAACTGTAGCCATGGACATGCTATGTGATCTGATGGTGAATATGGGGTGACCCAGTGCAAAAATCCTGAGGATCCATGTGGATCTGTGCTTTGTAACCACGTTTTAAGTGGGGAGGGAAGGAAAAGCACTCAACAAGGGACACGGAGCACGCGTGGGGTGGGTGGAGAAGGATGCTGCTAATAATGCAGAAGAGGGGTATAAGGGGAGAAGGCTCCTCTCCTCTCCCGCTTTGCTCCTTTAAAGAAGCAGGCTCTGCTTCTCTCCCTCCTTCCCCAGGCTTAGCAAGCTGAAAATCTTTCCTGCTATTTAGCGAGCTGAGTGGGGAGGAGGGAGGGACAGAGAGCCTGCTTGCTTTAAAGGAGCCAACTGGACAGAAGCCGCTTACACTCGTGTAAGCGGCTCCTCTCCTCTCCCGCTTTGCTCCTTTAAAGAAGCAGGCTCTCTGTCCCTCTCTCCTCCCCACTCAGCGGCTCTTCTCCCACTTTGCTGTTTCAAAGTGAGCCACGGAGGAGGGAAGCATTCGCTCCGTAACACGCACAGACATTTTCCTTTACTTTCTAGGAGGAAAAAAATGCGTGTTATGGAGCGAAAACTACGGTAGTTTAGAACAACAGCGTGTGGACTCTCTTCTGCAACGGCCGCGTTGTACACACTCTGCTGAGTCCAGAAGCAAATAGTACTGCAGGGAAGTCTGCCGGACCACTTAACAAATACCCAGAGGGTATATCCTTTATATTCATGAGAAAGAGATATAGATTGACATCAGAACATCAGGCAAGAGAATTCTTTGAAAAACACAGGAGAGAACTAGATCCAAGACATGACAGGGGGAACCCAGTAGCAGAACAAAGAGCTGCCTTGGAGCGGCTATCACTGGAAGGAGCAACAGCAGAAAAAAACAGATAATGTAACCGACTCTGACAATGGGCAATCTTAAAATACTGAGGTGGAATGTGAATGGTTTAAATGGTAAAGCCAAATGCCACAGGATTGAGCATGTAATAGCAAAACAGAAATTAGATATAATTTGTTTTCAAGAGACACATATTGCAAAAAAACACAAAAGGGTTTTAATTAACAAAAAATTAGGTATGGACTGCCTCAGTTACTGCCTCAATGCGGCGTTGCATGAATGCTATCAGCCTGTGGCACTGCTGAGGTGTTATGGAAGACCAGGATGCTTCAATAGCAGCCTTCAGCTCTTCTGCATTGCTCGGTCTCATGTCTTTCATTTTTCTCTTGGCAATGCCCCATAGATTTTCTATGGGGTTCAGGTCAGGCGAGTTTGCTGGCCAATCAAGCACAGTAATCCCATGGGCATTGAACCAGGTTTTGGTAGTTTTGGCAGTGTGGGCAGGTGCCAAAGTCCTGCTGGAAAATGAAGTCAGCATCCCCATAAAGCTCGTCTGCAGAAGGAAGCATGAAATGCTCCAAAATCTCCTGGTAGACAGCTGCGTTGACCCTGAACTTAATGAAGCACAGTGGACCAACACCAGCTGATGACATGGCTCCCCAAATCAACACAGACTGTGGAAATTTCACACTGGACTTCAAGCATCTGGCATTGTGTGCCTCCCAATTATTCCTCCAGACTCCTTGGTTTCCAAATGAGATGCAAAAGCTGCTCTCATCAGAAAAGAGACCTCAGCAGTGCCACTGGCTGATAGCATCCATGCAACACCGCATTGAGGCAGTGATTGATGCAAAAGGGGCCCAAACCAAGTACTGAGTGCTTCTACTTCTCAGAGGTTCACTATTGCTCTATTTGCAGTACTTGTTTTGCTGATTTCATTTAATATTATAATTTAATTTTAATTTCATTTAATATTATAATTTTCTGAGATTGTTAATTTGGGGTTTTCGTCAGCTGTATGCCATAATCATCACAATTATAACAAATAAAGGCTTGACATATCTTGCTTTGCATGTCATGAGTCTATCTCATATATTAGTTTCACCTTTTAAGTTGAATTACTGAAATAAATGAACTTTTCCATGATATTCTATTTTTTTGAGTTTCACCTGTATAGATGGTACATGTCAGGGAATTGGAGGCAGAGAAGGAGGAGAGGGGGAAGAAGAGAGGCACTTACAGAGATCCTGCACCTTTAATCAGCAGTTACTCCTCCTCGTCCGAGGAGGAAGAGAAAGGACTGTCGGGAGACAATGAAACTGGGAGGGGTGAGCCATCTCCAGGGACCAGCCACTCATGGAGCAGAAGAAAGAGGGGGGTTGGACTTAGGAGGTGGGTTTGCTGGGCGAGGCAAAGGAAGGGGCCAGTCGAGCCAACTGACTCATCGTGATGGAGTGTACTTTTGAACTCTTGTAAATACTTTGAAGCTACCCAATAAATCACTGTACAGAGATGGCTGTTTGCCCAGAGTTTTTATCTCAGCTAGCTATTTCAGCACCATTCTCTGACAGCTTGGCTCTTCTCTCATGCTGAAAGCTAGTGGAAAGAAGGAGAGAAAAAGGATGGAGCAAGAGCTGGCAGACCTGTGAAAACTCAATGCCGGGCTGGAGTCCCGAGCTTCAGAGCTGCAAATTCATCTGGAGGAAGCCCGGGCCCATCAAGGAAAAGCCACAGATGGGCTGCTGGGGTGGAGCATGCCTGTGTTCATGGGAAAATTTCACGGGGACCCACAGGAATATTTAGGATTTAAAACGGAGATGAATTATTTGCTGGAGCTTGAGGAGGCTGAGTTTGCTAATGAGGCCCAGAAGGTTGCCTACCTAATTAGTCATTTGTCGGGAGGGGCCAAGGACTGGGTGAGGCCACTGATTGCAGCTAATAATGAAGCGCTGCGAAGTTTGCCCCGATTTTGGCAGGCAATGGATCTTATGTTTGCACATGAAAGCCATGTAGATATGACGCAGCAAGAGCTCTTGGCTTTGAAACAAGGCAGCTCAACGGTGCGTAGTTACTGGTCGCAATTTGCCATGCTTGTGCACAAGTTGGGATGGGAGTTGAGTCCAGAGCCCGTGCAGGCTTTGTTCAAAGCTGGACTGAACTCTGAAGTGAAAGATGAACTTGCCAGGGGCCCCCGTCCTAAGGACATGGATGAGTTAACGAAAGCTGCTTTATCGGTGGGTTTGAGGCAGGAAGCCAGGCTGTTGGAGAGAAAGCAGAGCAAAGGCCGGCGTTTCCATGGTGATCACATCCCTGAGATGCTGGCAGCTGCCTCTGAAGGTCAACAGCAGCCGGAGCCCATGGAAATTGACTCAGCCCGCGCGTGGGAACGTTCAAAAGCCCAACGGCCGAGCAGCAAGGAGGGGAAGGACTGGCAGGCGGCCAAGAAATGTTTTTTTCTGCCAGAAGCCAGGACACTTTGCCCGAGTGTGTCCTGAGTGTCGTAACTGGCAGGGAATGGTGGGGGCCACTCCACAGGCAGAAGAGGAGGGACCCCAGGATCCGGGAAATGGGAGAGCCTGGCTGGTGGTGAACCGGGGCAACAGCCAGGCAGCAGCAACAGTGAAAGGCCCCGGCCAGGACACCCCAAACTGAGTATAGTGTTGAGGGTGGTGCTAGAACTCCCGAACGGCCACACAGTTGAGGTGCATGCGTTGGTGGACTCAGGAGCCAGTGCCTCGTTCTTCAGCAGGGAGTTTGCTGTGCAGCACCAACTTAACCTGCGGCCTTTGGATTTTCCACTGCAAGTTATTACAATTGATGGGAGAGAACTGTTGGGAGGGGAAGTGACTCATTAGACACCTCCCATGAGGATGCGGGTGTCCACCCACTCTGAGACCATCGCCTTTCACGTAGCCACGTTGACGGGTTCGCCCATTATACTGGGCATGAGCTGGTTGGCTTTGCACGATCCGGTGGTTTCCTGGCATCAGCGGTCCCTGACGTTTGGGTCGGCGCACTGCATGGAGAACTGCCTGGGCCTAGAGCGACCTCGGGGGTCGGAGGCCAGGATGGCAGCAGCATGCAAAGCAGGCACGGCCGAAATCCCTCCGCAATACCGGGACCTACAGGAGGTGTTCAGCGAGAGGGAGGCTGACACTTTACCTCCGCACCGACCATACGATTGCCAGATCAATCTGATCCCGGGGGCCAAACTGCCGGTGGAGAAGCTGTACTCCATGTCAGAGCAAGAGATACGAGACTTGAAGGACTTTATTGACAAAAATTTGAAGAGAGGATTCATCAGGGAATCCAAGGCGGCAGGTGGGAGCCCCGTGTTCTTCGTGGACAAAAAATCGACTAGCGAGAAAAGACTTGTAGTGGATTTTCGCGTTTTGAATTCCTTGACGGAACCTGTGGCCTTCCCAATGCCGAGAATCGACGACGTTTTTGGCAAGGGTGCGGAAAGGAAATTTTTTCACTAAGCTGGACCTCCGGGGGGCGTACAACCTCATCAGAGTGCGAGAGGGTGATGAGTGGAAGACCACCATGTTCACCCCACTGGAGGCATTCGAGTATCTCGTCATGCCTTTCGGCTTGCAGTGTGGAAGCCCCTGTTTCCAGGCCTTCATGCACCATGTGCTAGGGCCGTTGCTGTATCGTAACTGCGTCTGTTTCTTGGACGACGTGCTGGTGTTCTCTGACAACGAGGAACAACACGTAAAGGATGTGCGTCAAGTCCTGAGCAAGCTCAAGGAGCATCGGCTGTGGGTGAAGCTGGAGAAGTGCCAGTTCCACGCGAAGGAGGTCGAGTTCCTAGGCTACAGGTTGTCGGACAAGGGCTTGGCCATGGATCCAGAGAAGGTGAAGGCTGTGCTTGAATGTGAGAGCCCCAAGACCAGGAAGGATGCTCAGCGATTCCTGGGCTTCAGCAATTTGTACAGGAAGTTCATCAAAAACTTTGCGAAACGAAATTTTGGAACAAGAAGGAGACAGATTGAAATTGCAGAGCTTTGAGAAACTAAAAAATAAAGTGTGAGACTGGCTTCATTATTTTCAGATAATGGAGGCTTATAATTTGGACAAGAAAATTGGCTTCCAGGTGGAAAAATCTAAATTAGAAACAGAAGTGCTAGAACCTAAAACTAAGATTATGTCAAAAATGTATAACTTGCTGCTGAAATGGAATACACAGGATGAAACGGTTAAGTCAGCTATGATTAAATGGGCACAAGATGTTGGACATAACATTATGTTTGCTGACTGGGAACAGTTATGGACCACCGGTATGAAATTTACGGCATGTAATGCCTTAAGAGAGAATATTATGAAAATGATATACAGGTGGTACATGACCCCAGTCAAGCTTGCAAAAATATATCATTTGCCCGATAATAAATGTTGGAAATGTAAGGTACATTCTTTCACCTTTGGTGGACGTGCCCAAAGATTAAGGCTTTCTGGGAAATGATTTATAATGAAATGAAAAAGGTATTTAAGTATACCTTCTTGAAGAAACCAGAGGCCTTTCTCTTGGGCATAGTCGGCCATTTGGTGCCAAAGAAGGACAGAACTTTTTTTATGTATGCAACAACGGCAGCAAGAATACTTATAGCAAAGCACTGGAAGACGCAAGATCTACCCACTCTGGAAGAATGGCAGATGAAGTTGATTGACTGTATGGGATTGGCAGAAATGACCGGCAGAATCCGCGACCAGGGAGAAGAGTCGGCAGAAGAAGATTGGAAGAAATTTAAGGACTATTTACAGAAATACTATAAAATTAATGAACTTTGAAAAGATGCTGGATTGAACTTATGTGGTCTCTAGCTGTTATGATAAAGACAACTGGGATTAAAATTGTTTAAGTCATAAAATTTAAAAAGTTGATTGGAAAATAAGGTGTTAGTTAAGAATGTTAAGAGATTAGGATTTGCTGGATTAACAATTTGAACTAGAAAACAAGAAGGGGAGGTATGAGGAAGTCAAAGAAACATGTTACTGAAAAATTGTTATAGAAACTGATTTGTTTTTAATATTTTTCTTTTTCTTTTTCTTTTTGTGTTTGCATAAAATTGGAAAACTTAATAAATATTTATTAAAAAAAAAACTTTGCAAAACTGACGGCGCCCATAACCGACTTTCTTAGTGCTAAGAAGAAGTTTCTGTGGACGGAGGCGGTGCAAGAGGGATTTGAGAAACTTAAGAGGGTCTTCGCTTCAGAGGAGCAGCTACTGCACGTCAACCCCGATCGACCGCTGCGGGTTGAGACGGATGCCTCTGATCGGGCGATAGGGGCAGTTTTGCTGCAGCCAGATGAAGAGGGGGAGTGGCGGCCGTGTGCTTTTTTTCCTCAGAAGCTGAAGAAGTCGGAGCTGAACTACACTATCTACGACAAAGAATTGCTTGAGATTGTCATGGCGTTCAAGCAATGGCGTCACTTCCTGATTGGGGCGAGGCACCAAATTCAGGTGTGCACGGACCACAAGAACTTGCAGTACTGGCGTATGGCACGGGTGTTGTGCCAGAGACAGATACGCTGGGCGGAGTTTTTTGCCAACTTTAACTTTAAGATTCAATATGTGCCGGGGGAGCAGAATGCTAGGGCGGATGCGCTATCTCGAAAACCGGAGTATCTGGCGGAGGAAGGGCCTCCGGTCGCCAGGTTAATGTTCCCCGAGAACAAGTGGACTTGTGGGGCGGGGCGTTGGTGAAGGACGACGAACTGATGCAGCTGATCAGAGACGGTGCCTTTGCAAGGCGAAAGATGGACGAGTTAAGGGAAAAGGGGGGAGCTGAGGGAGGTTTCGAGGTGAAAGGGGGGCTTCTGTACTATTGGGGTGCTTTGTATATTCCAGGCGAGACCCTAAGATCCAGAGTCCTCAAGCAACTTCACGACAGCTCCACGGCAGGGCATTTTGGGCAACACAAAACCATGCTTCTAGTCACCAGGGAGTTTTGGTGTCCCAAGGTGAGGGAGGATGTAAGGGAATATGTAAGAGGGTGTGACACATGCCAGAGGGCCAAAGGGGAAAGGGCGGCACCAGCAGGTTTGTTGGAGCCTTTGCCCACACCAGGGAGGCCATGGGAGGTGGTGGTGGTAGATTTCATCACTGACCTGCCCAAGTCTAAGGGTAAGACAGCAGTTATGGTGGTGGTGGATCTCCTAACCAAGATGTGTCATTTTGTGGCATGCTCACATGCAGTGACAGCGGAGGAAACAGCCAAGCTGTTCGTAGAACACGTGTTTAGGTTACATGGAGTACCTGCTAAGGTGGTTTCGGCTAGGGGGACTCAGTTCACCTCACGGTTTTGGCACAAGCTCATGAGTTTGCTGCAAATAGAGGTGAGTTTCACTACGGCAAGGCACCCTGAAACCAATGGGCAGGCGGAGAGAGCAAATGCTGTTTTGCAACAGTATTTGCGGTGTTATGTTAGTCAAAGACAGAACGACTGGGTGGACAAACTAGCTCTAGCAGAGTTTGCTTACAATAACGCGGAGAACGTATCCACGGGGATGACTCCGTTCTTTGCCAATCACGGGTGTCACCCCAGGGCGTTTCCGGGAAGGGGGGAGGAGTCGTGGAGTGTGCCTGCGGCAGAACAATTTGCGGAGGAAATGGAGGCAATCCACCAACAGCTCCAGTTGAACTTGGAAAGGGCTAAGGAAGTCTACAAGAGGGAGGCTGACAAGCATCGGAGGCCAGGGGAGATTATCCGGGTTGGGGACAAGGTGTGGTTGTCCACGCAAGGGTTGCCCTGGAAAGGAGGGTGCAAGAAACTCAAACACAGGAATGTGTGGCCTTTTGAGGTGATCCAGCAGGTCAATCCAGTGGCATTTAAATTAAGGTTGCCTGAGAGCATGAGGATACATCCCGTATTTCACAGGTCACTGCTGTCGCCCTACAGGGAAGGGGGAATGCGGCAGGGTAGTGGGGAAGGGGAGCTCCCACCGCCCGAAGTTGAGGAAAGGGAGCAGTGCAACGAGGTGACTGAAATACTGGATTCTCGCTGGAACGGGGAACAGCTAGAGTATCTAGTGCCTTGGGAAGGGGCCCCCAGTTCTGAGAACACCTGGGTCCCAGAAAGTTGTATCACTGACGAGTGTCTGGTGGAGGAGTTACACGATTTATTCCCTGACAAACCCAAACCCCGGGGTAGGTTTTTGCAACAAGTGTTCGGGCCGACGGACGGTGAAGAGGGCTTCGAGGGATTCCCACCATCAGACAAGGAGGAAGAGGATCTGGAAGACGTCTATTGGGAACACCAGGGAACTGCGGGTTTGAGGGAGGGTTGGAGGAAGGTTTTTGAAGATACGGATGAGGAGGAGGAAGATTTTCTAGGTTTCACCCCCGCCACTCCAGAGGGGGGAGAATCGGGAACGGTCAGTTCTTCCAAGCGGGAGGGGGCCTTTGGGGAGGGGGTGGATGTCAGGGAATTGGAGGCAGAGAAGGAGGAGAGGGGGGAGAAGAGAGGCACTTACAGAGATCCCGTGCCTTTAATCAGCAGTTACTCCTCCTCGTCCGAGGAGGAAGAGAAAGGACTGTCGGGAGACAATGAAACTGGGAGGGGTGAGCCATCTCCAGGGACCAGCCACTCATGGAGCAGAAGAAAGGGGGGGTTGGACTTAGGAGGTGGGTTTGCTGGGTGAGGCAAAGGAAGGGGCCAGTCGAGCCAACTGACTCATCATGTTGGAGTGTACTTTTGAACTCTTGTAAATACTTTGAAGCTACCCAATAAATCACTGTACAGAGATGGCTGTTTGCCCAGAGTTTTTATCTCAGCTAGCTATTTCAGCACCATTCTCTGACAGTACATAACACCAGTACAGATAGCAATAATGTATAAAACCGGTTCAAATACATGTTGGAACTGTAAGGAAAAAGAAGGGACTTTTTATCATATGTGGTGCGATTATAGAGAAATTAAAAATTTCTGGGAAATGTTATATAATGAGTTGAAGAAAATGTTCCAATTAACATTTGTAAAAAAAAAGCCTGAAGCATTTTTGTTAGGGATTGTAGGAAAAGACCTGCCAAGGAAAATGAAGAATATATTTATGTATGCGAGAATGGCGGTAAGAGTCTTAATAGCACAAGGATGGAAGAATGAAGAAACCCTGACAAAACTTCTGGGTTAGCGCCTTTGGTAATGGCGGAATTCCTCTGATCGGGAGGAATTTGCCTCGTGGAAATCGGGTCTGGCCGCCACAGCGAAGGCGGAGACCCATCAAAAATCACAGGTGGGTGAAGCCTGTGAACATAGGATTCGGCGGGCACCTTTTGCGCCTCCCCTACTTGCGGGGAAACCCGGTTTCGGGGATCCGGAGCAACGTGGGGTGAGCGGCGCGGTGCTTTGAATCGACTGCTTCTTCCACAGAGCAAAGCCGCATAGCCGTTGCCGGAGAGCGCTGACTTTTTCCTGTGGACAATTTGATCTTAAAGCAACTACCCGTGAGTAGAGTGAATTGGATTTTTTAAAAGACTTAATTTGGCACCGAAACGGGGAGGCTCAAAACAGGAAGTCCGCCTTCCCCTTTTGTAAATAGACTGAAGCAAAGAGGCTGCAAGCTAAAGTCTTGGAAAGCCTACTGTAAAGGACTAAATTTCCAGTAGTAAAAAATATTAAACCCCCCTTGGAAGCAGGAGAAGAGGGGGGAAGTTCTGGATCGTATATGCCTGCAAGAGAGAGGGAAGGAAGTTAAAATACCACCGCTCAGAACCTGGAAACGGGCTGCCAATAAGACTGATGTACTTTGGAATGTTCATTGACTGTGAATAGAACGTTCGCTGACAGCTAGCTAAATAAGAGAGATACATTGTTTTAACTGTCTCCGTCTGATCTCAAAAAGGAGTAAAAGTAGCTGAAAACTGAAACTAACTTTATTGTTTGAACTGTGTCTTAAAAGGCGACATTACGGATTAATACAAATACAAATAGCAACTGTTTCCCCCTAGAGGAAGCTTCTGAAACTGTTACAAGAGCTGGATTAGGGGAATTTCCAGCTGTAAGATAAAAACTGTGTGACTGTGGGACTGACCTTGAATTTCTTAAGTGTTATGGCAGATGGAAAGGAAAAAATAGATCCGTCAATTCCAGAAAAAACAACAAGGTCTGGGAAGTCCTGGCAGCAACCTAGAAGAGCTTCAACATCTGGCCCCCCTGCTTCCTCTGCGGCTGTACCAGCACATTCCAAACCAAGAGGAATGTTAACAGAAGAGGCTTTAGCGCTTGCACTGAGTAAGATAAATGACTTATTGGAACAGCTTAATAAGAAAGCAGACGCGACAAATGCGAAAGTGGATGCTGCAACTACCAAAATTGATTTAAATACAGAAAGTTTAAATAATTTGGGACAAAAGGTGAATACTAATACAGAAACCATTGAGAAATTGATACAGGAATCTACTTCGATACGGCAGACCGCAGAGGAAGCTAGGGAAAAAGTTGCTGCTGTGGAAGGTAAAGTAACACAACTGGAAACAGAGAGAGTCCCAGCCCTACAGAGGCAACTCGAGGATCACAAGTTGACGCTTTCTATGATTGAGCTCAAGGAAAAACAGACGAATTTGAGGATCAGAGCTTTACCTGAACTGGAGAAGGATAGTTTGATAGACTTTCTCATGCAGGAATTTGCAGATTTTTGGGACTTGGACTTGGATCAAGAGGAATTCAGAATTGTGAGGGCCTTCAGACTTGGAAGAGGAGGGAAGAAAGAGAAATACAGAATAAGAGACTGTTTGATCACCCTCCGAACTAAAGAAGAGAGAGATAGAATTTTGGGTTGGCATTACCAGAAAACTTTGGAAGTACAACAGTCAAGAGTGGAAATATTTAAAGACATCCCGAAACATCTTTTGGACCTTAGGTCTAACTACGGAGATTTGGTTGCCCTGCTGAGAAGGAACAAAATCATCTTCAGGTGGGAATTTCCCCAAGGTCTATCCTTCAGTTTCAAAGGAAGGAAAATAAAAATAAGATCAGTAGAAGATAAAGTAAAGTTTTTGAATAACTACAAAGAAGACCTGCAGAAGGAACTTGGAAAAGAGCCAAGAGCATCGGACAGAAGTTCACCAGACAGAGGACTAGAGCAAAGAGCACTGGACAGAAGATCAGTAAATAGAGGAATAGTGGATATAGCAGCATTATCCTTTGGACTGGATTGCCCAGTGAATGTGACACCAACACCACCAACTGAAGAAGAGTAAGCATCGGGTGCAGTTGGAGGAAAATCAGAGTAATTACACCATGGCATTGCAAGTATTAAGTTGGAATGTGAATGGACTGAACTCCCCGGAAAAAAGGCGGAGAGTCTTTCATTTATTGAAAAAAGAACAATTGGACTTGATTTGTCTACAAGAAACACATGTGATAAGGCTACACAGGAAGATATTGAGTAATAAAAGATTGGGCCATGAATTTATCTCATCAGATAAAGTTAAAAAAAGAGGAGTTTATGCAAAGGAGAGCCTATCACCGAAATTTATATTTAAAGATGACCAAGGAAGATTTGTTGCAATTGAAATCCAATCACAAGGAGAGAAATTTTTGATAGTAGACATCTATGCACCAAATGAAGGAAAATCGGAATTTTTTAAGAAGCTACATGAGACTCTGATGGACTACATGGATTACAATATTATTTTGATGGGAGATATGAATGGAGTGGTGTCTACAAACATGGACAAGGCACAGAGACAGGTAGTCACCAAAGATGGTAGACTACCAAAAACCTTCTTTGACATGACTGAAAATATGGATTTAGTTGACATCTGGAGAATGAAGAACCCTCTGGGAAGAGAGGGAACTTTCTTCTCTGAGGCCAAAATGACATGGACAAGAATTGACCAAATTTGGGTAACTAGAGGACTGGTTCCAAAGACCAGTAAAGTGGAAATTTGCTCCAAAACATGTTCTGACCATAGTGCTGTGAAGATGGAAATGAAATTGACGCCAATTGGTTCCTTTAGATGGAGGATGAATGATACTTTGTTTAGGAACGAAGAAGTGACCAAGAAGGCCCAAAAAACTTTGAGAGACTATTTTGAGATAAATATGAATACCACAGTGGAAAAAAGAGTAATCTGGGACGCAAGTAAAGCGGTTATGAGAGGATTTCTGATACAACAGAATGCAATTAAGAAGAGAACTCAAAATGAAAAAAAAGATAAAATCCTGGAGAAAATAAAGGAAGGAGAGAAGAAATTGAGAGCAAAACCAAAGTCGCAGGAGATCCTGAAAGAGATAAAGTTATATCAAGTACAATATATGAAAATGATGAATCAGGAAATAGAATGGAAGATTAAACAGATGAGACAAAAGACATTTGAATCAGCAAATAAGTGTGGAAAATTGTTGGCTTGGCAAATGAAAAAAAAGACAAAAACGTAATACTATTACGAATTTGGAAGTGGAAGGAAAGAATATACAGAACCCAGTGGAGATCAGAAAGTGCTTCCAGAGGTACTTTAAACAACTATATACACAGGAGAAGCAGAAAGAAATGGACATTGATCGATTTCTGAAAATAAATGGACTACAGAAAATCTCTCAGGAAAATAAGTTAATGTTGAATTATAAAATAACGGAGCAGGAAGTAGAAGGGGCCATACAGAACATGCAATTGGGTAAATCTCCAGGACCGGATGGTTTGACTTCAAGATACTACAGATCTCTGAAAGAATGGTTAATACAACCTTTAAAGGAAGTCTGTAATGAAATACTGGAAGGGAAAAGGGCACCAGAGTCGTGGAAGGAGGCCTATATTACACTTATACCGAAAACAGAGACTGAAAAGACACAGCTTAAGAATTACCGCCCCATATCGCTGCTTAATGTGGATTATAAATTTTTTGCAGATATTTTGGCTAAAAGATTAAAAAAGGTGTTAGTAGAAGAAATCCATAAAGATCAAGCGGGCTTTCTCCCGGGCAGACATTTGTCTGATAATACAAGGAACATAATTAATATCTTAGAAAAACTACAAGTGAATATTAATACTAAAGCAGTTCTGATATTTGTGGACACGGAGAAAGCCTTTGACAATATTTCTTGGAGTTTTATGAAGAAGAATTTACAGGGGATGGGGGTAGGTCAAGGTTTTGGAAATGGTATAGGTGCAATTTACTCAGAACAAAAGGCTAAATTAATTGTGAACAATGTAGTGACAGAAGAATTTAAGATTGAGAAAGGAACACGACAAGGTTGCCCAATCTCTCCATTGCTCCATTGGTCCTGGAGGTTCTGCTAAATATGATTAGAAGGGACCAATTGGTTAAAGGTATACAAGTGGGAGCTAAACAGTACAAACTGAAAGCATTTGCTGATGATTTGGTATTGACTTTACAGGAGCCAGAATCTAGTACTAAAAGGGTACTGGAACTGATTCAAGAATTTGGTCAGGTAGCAGGTTTTAAGTTGAACAAGATGAAAACTAAGGTTTTAGAGAAAAACCTAACTGTGATTGAGAGAGATAAGTTTCAGAAGGAGACAGGATTAACATTGGTTAAGAAAGTGAAATATTTAGGGGTTAACATGACTGCTAAGAATGTGAATTTATTTAAGGATAACTATGAAAAATGTTGGACTGAAGTGAAAAAGGACATAGAAATATGGTCAAATCTGAAGTTATCACTGTTAGGCTGAATTGCTGTGATAAAAATGAACGTATTGCCAAGGATGCTGTTTTTGTTTCAAACATTGCAAATCTTGGACAAAATGGACTGTTTCAAGAAGTGGCAGAGAGATATCTCCAGATTTGTCTGGCAGGGCAAGAAGCCTCGAATAAAATTTAAGATATTAACTGATGCTAAAGAAAGAGGTGGATTTGCCCTGCCAGACCTTAAACTTTATTATGAATAAGCCGCTTTTTGCTGGCTGACAGAATGGCTGCTTCTTGAAAACACTGATGTGCTGGACTTAGAAGGTTTCAACAATGTATTTGGTTGGCATGCATATTTGTGGTACGACAAGGTTAAAGCACATAAAGCGTTTATAAAACATATTGTCAGAAAAGCACTGTTTAATGTCTGGATAAGATATAAGGACTTGTTAGAAAATAAAACCCCAAGATGGTTGTCACCAGTGGAAGCGAAGGCTCAGAAAAAACTCAATATGGAGGCCAAATGGCCGAAATATTGCGAAATTCTGGAACAAGAGGGAGACAGAATAAAACTGCAGAGCTTTGAAAAATTAAAAAATAGAGTGCGAGACTGGCTCCATTACTACCAAATAATGGAGGCATATAATTTGGACAAAAAACCTGGCTTCCAGGTGGAAAAATCAAAATTGGAAACAGAATTGTTAGATCCCAAAATTAAGAATTTGTCAAGAATGTATAACTTGCTGTTGAAATGGAACACTCAGGATGAAACGGTGAAATCTGCTATGATTAAATGGGCACAAGATGTTGGACACAACATTATGATGGCTGACTGGGAACAGTTATGGACCACAGGTATGAAGTTTACGGCATGTAATGCCTTAAGAGAGAATTTAATGAAAATGATTTACAGGTGGTACATGACACCAGTCAAGCTCGCAAAAATTTATAACTTACCTGACAATAAATGTTGGAAATGTAATGAGACTGAAGGTACATTCTTTCACCTTTGGTGGACGTGCCCAAGGATTAAGACATTCTGGGAGATGATTTATAATGAAATGAAAAAGGTATTTAAATATACCTTCCTGAA
The DNA here is from genome assembly GCF_964270895.1 of Podarcis filfolensis. Taxonomy (NCBI): domain Eukaryota; kingdom Metazoa; phylum Chordata; class Lepidosauria; order Squamata; family Lacertidae; genus Podarcis; species Podarcis filfolensis. The sequence continues at coordinate 18,834,505 of NC_139619.1, forward strand.
GAAACCAGAGGCCTTTCTCCTGGGCACGGTCGGCCAATTGGTGCCAAAGAAGGATAGAACTTTCTTTATGTATGCTACAACAGCAGCAAGAATACTCATCGCAAAGTATTGGAAGACACAAGATTTACCCACCCGGGAAGAATGGCAGATGAAGTTGATGGACTACATGGAACTGGCGGAAATGACTGGCAGAATCCGAGACCAGGGAGAAGAGTCGGTGGAAGAAGATTGGAAAAAATTTAAAGACTATTTACAGAAATACTGTAAAATTAATGAATGTTAGAAGGATGCTGGAATGAGGTTATATGGCTTTAGCAGAAATGTTACAAAGAATTAAGTAAAAATAGATTGTTAATGGATTAAAGGGAAAAATATGGCTAGATTGTGTCAAGATAAATTATAGGACAGAAAATGGAAATAGGACAGAAGATGGAAAGGATTTGCTGAAATAGCTAACTGAACTGGAATACAAAAAAGGGAGGTGCGAGGAGGTCGCTGAGACAAGTAAATGAAAGATAAGATATGGAAATATTGGATGTGTTTTTAATTGTTTTTGTTTTTGTTTTGTTAAGATTAGTGTATAAATAGTGTTTTGTTTTTCTTGTATTGTATTGTATTGTATTGTTTTGTTTAACTCCTTTTCTCTCTTTGTAATCTTTAAACTCTTAATAAATATTTTTTTTTAAAAAAAAAAAAGACAAAAGAACAGTGGAAAGAAAAATTGATGGACTATGTGGAACTGGCAAAATTGATGCATAAACTACGTGACAAGGACAACTGTGACTTCAAAGAAGAATGGGAACTATTTACAAACTATTTGAAGAAACAACAAAATGAATTGGACTCCTTGGCAGGTTTTGAATAAACTGACACAAATTTATTTGTTAATATAATAGATGGAGGACTTAGAGATGTTTACATTTTTACAATATGCAGAGAATAATATGTGTTGAAAAATCAGAGAGAGGAACTGAGGGAAGTCTTGGGGAGGAGGGAGGGAGGGTTACTTTTTGGGGAGGGGCAGGGGGAAAATGGTGGGGGATGAAAAGAAGATGATATGTTTTGATAATTTGTTATGTTGAAATTCTTAATAAAAACTTTTTTAAAAAAAAATGCAGACATACGATATAGATGGAAATTTCAGGGAGGACTCTCATTTATATATAAAGGCAAAAGATACAGACTTACAATAGAAATGCAGGCACATGGAGTTTTTGAAAAACAAGGCAGAGACTTAGAAAGACAAGAAACAGGTAGGCATGGGAAAACCCCTTTGGAACAGCAAAGGCTGGCAATGGAATTGTTGGCACAAGAAGAAGAGAAAGGTGCAGCCAGGGGTAGTCGTACCTCAATAGACAATGGCAAACATTAAAATATTGAGTTGGTATGTGAATGGGATGAATAATAAAACCAAGAGAAATAGGGTGCAACATTTAATTTTTAAACAAAATTTAGATATAATTTGTTTACAAGAGACACATATAGCAAAAAGGCACCAAAGAATCTTAACAAATAAAAAAATTAGGGATAGCTTTTATTACTGCTGAAGATACCAAAAAAGAGGTGTAGTCTTTTACATCAGACCTGCACTGGAGCCCAAACTGATTAAAAAAGATGAAAAAGGGAGAATCTTAATAGTTCAAATAAAACTTCAGGGAACAGAATATATATTTGGTAGGAGTCTATGTCCCTAATGATAACAAATCAGAAATTTACAAAGAAAATAGAAACAGACCTATTGGAGTTCACAGATCAAAAAATCATTATAATGGGAGAGTTGAATGGAGTGCCATGATTAGAGATGGACAGAACTATTAGAAATAAAGGAGACAAAGGAAGGGAAGCTTCCCAAAACTTTCTTTGATATGGCCCAAACTTTGAATCTGGTTGACATTTGGAGAGTAAGGCATTTAACGGAGAAGCAGTTCACATACTATTCTCATGTCAATAAGAGCAGCGCAAGAATTGATGCAGTTTGGATTACTAAAGAGCTGGAATTAAAAGTTAGGAAAGTTGAGATACCACCCAGTGGTTATGGAAATGCAAAAGGAAGAACGATCAACTTTTAGATGGAGCCTTAATAATGATTTATTGGATGATCAAGAATTAGTAGACAATATTAAAAAAATAATAGAAGAATATTTTAAACTGAACTTAAACAAGGAAACAAAAATCCAAACTGTATGGGATACTGGTAAAGCAGTCATGAGAGGTCTTTTTATACAACAAAATGCTGGGGGGGGGGGGCGGAGAGCCAGGGAAGCAAGGAAAAAAGAAATTTTGGGTGCTATATCAAAGAAAGAAAATGAATTAGGAAAAAAACCAAATAAACAATCAATAAAACAGACAATAAAATTATTATAATCATAGTATTCAATGATAATCAATGAAGAAATAGCATGGAAAGTTAAAAAATGAAACAGAAATTCTTTGAACATGCAAACAAACCTGGAAAATTGTTAGCATGGCAATTAAGGAGAAATCAACAGATGAATCACATAGGTAAAATTAACTCCAATGGGAAAGTTTTACATAAAGCAAAAGAAATAAGGGAAGTCTTTTTAAAATATTTTCAGAATTTATACAAAAGAGGAAATGAAAAGGCAATCAACATACAGGAATATATAAAAAAGAGTCATCTGCCAAAAATAAAACAAGAAGAGATGGTATTCTTAAATACACAAATAACAGATCAAGAAATCTCCGTTGCAATAAGTCAAATCAAGGTGGGCAAATCACCAGGACCAGATGGATTGTCAGCAAAGTACTATAAAAAAATTAAAGAACAGCTTGTAAATCCAATGAAAGATATAATGAATGAAGTACTAACAAAAGGGGAAGTTCCAGAAACATGGAAGGAAGCTTATATTACTTTGATTCCAAAACAAGATACATATTTGACCTTGGTCAAAAACTATAGACCTATTTCATTATTGAACAATGATTATAATATATTTGGTAATATTTTAGCTAATAGATTGAAAAAGGCCTTAAATGTTTATATACATCCAGACCAAGCGGGATTTCTTCCAGGTAGGCAGATGAAAGATAATATAAGAAATATCTTAAACGTAATAGAGTATTTAGAAGTAAGAAAGGAGAAAAAAGCAGCAATGATGTTTATAGATGCGGAAAAAGCATTTGATAATATATCTTGGAATTTTATAAAGAAAGTGATGGATGAAATGGAATATGGAGAAAAAAATTATAAAAGGGATACAAGCTGTATATACAGAACAGAGTGCAAAATTAATTATTAATCAGGTGATAACAAACCAATTTAAAACAGAAAAAGGAATGAGACAAGGATGTCTGTTATCACCTTTATTATTCATTCTGGTCCTTGAGGTTTTGAAAAGAAACATTAAGAGCAGACAAGCAGATTGTGGGAATAAAAAGAGGGAGAAATGAATTTAAGCTGAAAGCATTTGCAGATGACTTGGTAATTACAGTCGAGGAACCAAAACTATGTCTCCCTAAGGCTTTAGAAAAAATACAAGAGTTTGTGCAAGTGGCAGGATTTAAATTAAATAAAGGAAAGACAAAAATATTAACAAAAATATGGAGAAAAAGGAATTGCAGGAGACTACAAAAATAGAAATTCATTAAAAAGTCAAATATTTAGGAATTTGGCTTACTAATAAAAATTTATATTTATATAAAGACAATTATGAGAAAGTTTGGAATGAGATTAAGAAAGATTTGGAAATTTGGAATAGAATGAATCTCTCCTTCATGGGAAGGATAGCAGCATTAAAGATGAATGCACTACCAAAGATGTTATTTTTATTCCAGTCAATACTGATAATAAGCAATCTTTTCTGCTTCAGGAACTGGCAAAAAGATATTTCTAAGTTTGTCTGGAATGGGGAAAAACCTAGAATAATATATAAAATACTTATAGATACAAAAGATAGAGTAGGCTTCTCCCTTCCAGACTTGAAATTATACTATGAAGCAGCTTGCATCACGTGAATTCAGGATTGGATAAAATTAGAAAGAGATGAAATACTGGACTTGGAAGGACATGATAATAGATTTGGTTGGCATTCATATTTATGGTACGGGAAAGATAAAAAACATAAAGGCTTTCATAATCATATAATAAGAAAAACACTTATAAAAGTTTGGAATAAATATAAAGATTTTCTAGAACCCAAAACCTCATGGTGGCTCTCACCGGTGGAAGCATTAGCATTAAAACCACTTAGTAAGGGAGGAAATTGGCTGACATATAGAGAATAATTAATAAAGGCGGGGAAAGGGTTAAGGCTGAAAGGATATGAGGAACTGAAGGCCTTTTTACAAAGTTGGTTACATCATAGACAATTAAATGAACAGTTTAAGGAAGACAATTAGAAAGGTTTTAGTTATACAGTTTCAAACTTTCAAACTTTCAAATAGAGATAGTTGAGAGTGACACGAAATTACTTTAAAAAACATACAATCTCCTACTTTATGGGGAAATGTTAGATGAAATTGTAGCTTTGAGATGCAAGGCGAAGATGGCGGCGCGTGTAGATGCAGCGGCTGGTTGCTCCTTAACTCAGAATTTGGCTTTTTTGTCCTGCCAAAATAGACTTGTTTATAGTCGGCAGGACATATTATCTATTCGGCTACGGAGTGAGTGCTGCACAAATTGTGAGTGTCTCCGCGTCTGCAAGGAAGATTTTTTGACTTCAAAGAACTGGGGAGTAAAGAGACACAGGAGAGACCGTAAACAGAAGAGAGGCTGCAGAGGAGGAAGGCGATTAAGGCAATTAAGGCTGAAGACACAACATTATAACTTACCATTCCCAGCATTTTCTATGCGAACGTGAGATCTTTGGGGAATAAGCTGGAGGAGTGGAAATTGTGGATAGCAATGGAGAAAACTGTGAGTGAATGCTGTCTTCTGCTGCTTACAGAAACTTGGCTGACACCAATTACTCCTGACTCAGCCATAGAACTAACGGGCTATACGGTGTTCCGCCATGATAGAACAGAGGACTCTGGTAAAAGAAGGGGGGGAGGTTTGTGTGCATACATGAATAACAGCTGGTGCACAAACCACGCTGTGATAGCTAGCCATTGCTCTCCAACTGTGGAATTTATGATGCTTAAATGCAGACCTATATATATCCCCCGAGAATTTACAGCAGTACTGATAACTATAGTATACATTGCACCTGATGCGAACACCAAAGAGGCAATGGGTCTTCTGCATGATGCCATTAGCAGACAACAAGGCAAGTATCCCGAGGCTGCATTTCTTGTATGCGGGGATTTCAACCAGGCAGATTTGAAAGTGGTCCTACCTAAATTCTATCAACACATAAAGTGTGCAACCAGGGGAGAAAAGACTCTGGACAGGCTGTATACAAATGTCAAACAGGCCTATAAGGCCGAACCATTGGCACATCTAGGCCAATCTGATCATGTGTCCCTGCTCCTGACTCCTGAATATATTCCATTGAGGAAACGGACTCCAGCTATAAAGAGAGATATTACAATATGGCCAGCTGAAGCATCCCAACAACTACAAGACTGTTTTCATGACACCGATTGGGAGGTATTCACCCAACAGGATGTAGAGACTCATATTGAGCAAGTGTTGGACTATATTAGGTTCTGCACTGACAATGTAACACAGAGGCGCCGGATAAAGATCTACCCAAACAGGAAGACCTGGATGACAAGGGAGGTCCAGGGGTTGCTAAAGGCAAGAAATACTGCTTTCAGAAGTGGAAATAAGTCGCTGTACAGCTTAGCTAGAGCGGATCTAAAGAGAGGTATCCGTGTAGCAAAGGAGGCGTATAGACAGCGGCTGGAGAATCATCTACAAAGTAACAACACCAGGCAGGTGTGGCAAGGTGTACAAGAATTAACAGGGTATAAATCCAAGGATTCCCTGGCAGACGAGGGAGGGGCATCCCTCGCAGAGGATTTGAATGCCTTTTTTGCCCGTTTTGAAGTAACATCTGCAGCAACACCTGCTGAGGCTTTACCACCACCACCACCACTCCCTGGGAAGGCTTTGCCATCATCACTACCATCACCATCATCAGTACAAAGGAATGTAGTAGTCTCTGTGGAAAAAGAAGAGATGAGGAAGGTGTTGAAGGGAATCAACCCAAGGAAGGCCACAGGGCCAGATGGGGTAGCTGGAAGGGTATTGAGAGACTGTGCAGATCAACTAGCAGGAGTTTTCACTGGAATTTTAAATCGATCCCTAGCCCAGGCTATTGTTCCATCCTGCCTAAAGTCCTCTATTATCGTTCCAATAGCAAAAAAACCTAACCCGGAAGATCTGAATGACTTTCGTCCAGTAGCACTCACACCTACAATCATGAAGCGCTTTGAAAAGCTGGTACGAAATCATGTCATTGCCTGCCTACCAGAGGGACTGGACACATTCCAATTTGCTTATAAAACGAAAAGATCGACAGAGGACGCTGTGGCGATTGCCCTCCATGCCGTCCTTGCACATTTGGAGCAGCGGGGGGGTTATGCCAGACTGCTTTTTTTAGATTTCAGCTCGGCATTTAATACCATTCTACCACAACGTCTGATGTCTAAACTGGAAGATCTGGGGCTTCCATTATCACTTTGTGGGTGGATACTGGACTTTTTGTCAGACCGCCCCCAGAGGGTTCGGTTGGGCCCTTATACCTCTAATATGCTTAAGACTAACATAGGAACACCACAGGGATGCGTACTCAGTCCGCTCCTTTATATTCTCTACACGTACGATTGTGTCGCTGCTCACCCTAGTAATAGGGTTGTCAAATTTGCAGATGACACAACCGTGATTGGGTTCATCCCTGAAAGGGAGGGTGAAACGGATTATAGAGATGAGGTGGAGCGGCTGACAGAGTGGTGCAGAGCTAACAACTTGCTCATAAATACAAGGAAGACAAAGGAGCTTGTGGTGGACTTCAGGAGACAGAAGAGCAATATCCAGCCACTTTTGATTGATGGGGTCTGTGTGGAGAGGGTAACAACGTTCAGATTTTTGGGCATTGAATTACAAGAGGATCTGTCCTGGAGTGTCAACACAAGGGGGCTTGTGAAGAAGGCGCAGCAGAGACTGTACTTTTTGAGAATTCTAAGGAAAAACCATCTTCCGCAGAAACTGCTGCTTGCCTTCTATCACTGTGCCATTGAGAGCGTGCTCACTTATGGCTTATGTGTGTGGTACGGAAGCTGTACTACCCAGGACAGGATGGGGTTGTGCAGAGTTGTTAAGGCAGCAGAGAGCATTGTTGGCTGCCCACTCTCCACCTTAGAGCAGATTTATGCCACAAGGTGCCATAGGAAGGCACTGGACATAGTAAAAGATCCATCGCATCCTGGTCACTGTCTCTTCGAGCTCCTGCCGTCGGGACGGAGATACAGGACGATGAAGACAAGAACGAGCCGTCTTAAGAACAGCTTCTTCTCCAGAGCGATCTCAGCCCTGAATGGGAAGCCTAGACTTTGAAAGTCATCTAATCTTCCTTGCTATACTATACTGTATTGTTTTAATTAGTGTTTTTATGGAGCAGTCAAGTAATTTCGTTGTCCCTGAGAGGGGGCAATGATAATAAAGATATTATTATTATTATTATTATTATTATTATTATTATTATTATTATTATTAAAGTCAGCACAAATAAAGTGGGCTCAGGAGACAATAATATACAACTCAGGTCATAATATACAACTTGAAGATTGGGGAAAGATGTGGAAGGTGAACCTAAAATTTACAGATTCTATCTTATTGAAAGAGAATTATATGAAAATGATGTATAGATGATATATAACACCAGAGAAAGTGGTCAAAATGTATAAAAAGGGATCAAAAACTTTTTGGAAATGTAAAGAAAAAGATGGGGCATTCTATCATATGTGGTGGGAATGCAAAAAGATTAGAAATTATTGGGAAATGATATATAATGAATTGGGAAAAAATGTTTAAAAAGACCTTTGTTAAGAAACCAGAAGCATTCCTTCTAGGAATTTTAAATCAAGATGTAAAAAGAGAAATTTGGAAATTATTTATGTATGCAACAACAGCAGCAAGAATTATATTAGCACAAACTTGGAAGACAGAAGAAATATCAACAAAAGATCAGTTGCAAGGGAAACTTATGGAATATGCAGAACTGGCAAAACTAACAGAAAAAATACATGAAAAGGACAACAAAGAGTTTAAAAGAGAATGGGAACTATTTACAACATATATGAAAGACAACATAATGAAATGGGCTCATTGGCAGGGTTTGAGTAAACAATCATAACTGTATACAACAAAAAAATAAGACTATATGTGTTAGGTGCCGGCGTGGTTGCTCGAGAGCGAAGAGGCAAGACTCCAACCGGTCTTTTCCAGGCTTTATTATCTGTACAAAAACATTTACAGTGCAGAGTGTCTCAAGTCCATGTCTGCTCAGTCGCTAACAGAATCTGGGAGTGGGCGGTCCTTAAACTTTTCCCAGCATAACAGTCTTTTGACCCCAATCCTTCTCCTCCTCTCCCTGCGCGTAAACCGACTGCGCAGGGAGGGCATTGGCAAAGGGGGACCTGCCTCCCCCCCGCTTTGCTCAGGCTCGGTGTTGCGGCTCTCTCTAGCATCTTCCGATCCCTGCATCCCTTCCCCACTGGAGACGGGACTTCCCTCCTCCCCGGAGGAAGAGCTGCTTCGCACGATCTTCAGAGGCTCCCTGTAACCCAACCGCCCTTCCACCTCTCGCCTCTGAGCTGATGGCAGTGTTGGTTTCTATTTCCCTCACTGAGCAGCAACTGCAGTCACAAGACATTGTTTTGCATTCCACAGTCCAAATTACTGTTGGATTCCCACGGGAATGGGAGACTGGATGTGAAGTACACTGGTTTCCTGTTTTTCACTGTTCTCTCGGTTTCTTTGTTAGAGAGACGGTTGCTTCTCTGCTCTCACAGAGGCAAGATGCATGTTTGTATTCTCTCAGCATAGAGTGGAAATAAAGTTAAGAATGTGGCACATACTGCTTATCCTTCTGCTCTGTGGACTACTCTGCTTGGGCTCATGATAAGACGAGCCTGTATTAGCTTCAGATGGGCCGAAGCTGGTCAAAATCTCACAGGCAGCTCCCTGACAATATGTATGGAGAAAATTTTGGGGAACCAATATGCTGGGTGAACAATATGGAAATAAAACAAAACGGGAGTGTTATGTTTCCAAGGGGTTGCTCGAGAGCAAGCAGGCAAATACCTCCCTGCTCGGCTGTGAAGCCTTGCTTTTGCTGCAAAAATAAACTTTATCTCCCGTGGCTGACTCATTCACTGGCAGAATCCGTGAGTGGGCGGGGCTTAAACTTTCCCCCAGCAAAGTAATTTCTTTTTTTTATATATAAATCATATTTTATTAATTTTCCATACATTTATACCACTTTAACAATTTGCATTAAACTTTTCGGTTTTTTGACTTCCTTCGGCTTCTCTGCCAATCATTCAAATTCTAATTTTTTTAAATACACATTTCCAAATTTTAGTATTGCCTTTATACCTACCCCCCTCTTATATTTTGCTTTTTTACAATATTTCTTGTTCTGTTACAGAGCTTCTTTAAATGCCACTAACGTTATTCCGTTATCACTTATACATTCCCAGTATTCTGCCAATTTTCTCCAGTCCTCGATGAATTTTTGATCTCGTTGATATCTAATCTTCCCAGTCAGTTTATCAAGTTCTGCATAGTCCATCAGCTTCGTTCTCCATTCCTCCAACGTTGGTATATGTTCTTGTTTCCATTTCTGGGCCAGTAGTATTCTTGCCGCTGTCACTGCATATTGGAAAATTTTATAGTCCTTTCTGTTCATTTCATTACCAACAATCCCTAAGAGAAAAGCCTCTGGTTTCTTGACAAATGTATATTTCAACCTTTTTTTCCGCTCATTATATATCAACTCCCAGAAGCTTTTCACTTTCTTACATTCCCACCACATATGAAAAAATGTACCATCTTTTTCTTTACATTTCCAACACTTCTTACATGTTTTGTACATTTTTGCAAGTTTTACTGGTGTAATATACCATCTATATATCATTTTCATAACATTTTCCTTTAATGCAGTACATGCAGTAAATTTAATACTTTCATTCCATAGTTTTATCCAATCGTTAAATTGTATATTGTGTCCAATATCTCTGGCCCATTTTATCATAACTGATTTAACTTCTTCATCCTTTGTATGCCATTCCAACAATATCTTATACATTTTGGATAGGATTTTATATTCATTATTTATTATTTCTATTTGAAATTTAGAATCCTTCTCTGCATATCCATATTCTTTAAGATCTTTCTTAAACATTTCATTTATTTGGAGATAATGTAACCAATCATACACAAACTCTTTCACTTCTTCATAGGGTTTCATTTTCCATTTCCCCCCTTCTTTATTAATCAAATTTCCATATGTAATCCAATTCTTTCTCATATTAATTTTTTTAACAGTCATAACCTCTAACGGAGACAACCAGTGTGGAATTTTTGCTTCCAGTAGGTTTTTATACCTCTCCCATATTTCTATTAACGGTCCTCGGAAAATGTGGTTTCCAAAACCTCTATGGATTTTCTTCTTTCCTGCCCATAAATACGCATGCCATCCAAATCTATTATCAAATCCTTCCAAATCCAATAACTCTGTATTTTCTAATTTTATCCATTCCTTTAACCAACAGAGACATGAGGCTTCATAGTACAATTTCAAGTCTGGCAAGGCGAAGCCTCCTCTTTCTTTTGCATCAGTTAATAACTTAAATTGAATTCTTGGCTTCTTTCCCTGCCAGATATACCTTGAAATCACTCTTTGCCATTCTTTAAAAACCCCAGTCCCCTTGATTATTGGAATCATTTGATACAAAAACAATAGTTTTGGTAACACGCTCATCTTTATCGTTGAAATCCTTCCCCAAAATGATAGTTTCATTCGTCCCCACACATCCAAATCTTTCTTTATCCCATTCCACACTGGTGTATAATTATTCTGATATAAATCTATATTCTTGGGGGTTATCCAAATACCTAAATATTTCACCTTTTTCACCACCTCTATACCAGCTTGTTGCTGTATATTTTCTATCTTATCTAGATCCATGTTCTTAACAATTATTTTAGTCTTTTTCTTATTCAGTATAAATCCTGCCACTTGGCCAAATCTCTCTATCTCCATAAGTATATTTTTCATACTTTCCAAAGGATCTTCCACCGTTATGACCAGATCATCGGCAAAGGCTTTCACCTTATATTCGTTCCGGCCTACTGCAACACCTTTTATTGCCAGCAAAGTAATTTCTTGACGCCCAGTCTGCGCCTCCCCTCTGCGTGGAACCTTATTGTGCAAGTAGGGCGTGGGTAGCAGTGGACCTCTCCCCTCCCCGCTTTGCCCAGGCAAGGTGTCCTGGCACCTCCTCGCTTCCTCCAAACCCTACAGCTCCTCTCCACTGGAGGCGTGGTTACTCTTCCCTGCCGAGGAGGAGCTGCTTTCCACGACCTTTGGGGGCTCTCTGTAATCCATCTGGCTTTTCCCCTCTCCCCCCTGAGCCGATGGCAGTTCCCTGACAGGGAGTATGGGGGACGTCCAGGGGAGGAGGGTCGAAATATGAAAAATTGTTAAAGCTATATTGTTAGAAGAAGTATACAGGTGAAACTCGAAAAATTAGAATATCATGGAAAAGTTCATTTATTTCAGTAATTCAACTTAAAAGGTGAAACTAATATATGAGATAGACTCATGACATACAAAGCGAGATATGTCAAGCCTTTATTTGTTATAATTGTGACGATTATGGGGTACAGCTGATAAAAACCCCAAATTAACAATCTCAGAAAATTAGAATATTGTGAAAAGGTGCAGTAGCTATTCAATCCATAACACCTGCAATGGGTTCAGTAGGAAGCACAATCATGGGGAAGGCTGCTGACCTGACAGTTGTGCAGAAAGCCATCATTGACACCCTCCATAAGGAGGGGAAGCCTCAAACGGTAATTGCAGAAGAAGTAGGATGTTCCCAAAGTGCTGTATCGAAGCACATTAATGGAAAATTATGCAGAAGGGGAAAGTGTGGAAGAAAAAGGTGCACAAGCAGCAGGGATGACCACAGCCTGGAGAGGATTGTCAGGAAAAGACCATTCAAACGTGTTGGGGACTTTCACAAGGAGTGGACTGAGGCTGGAGTTAGTGCAATAAGAGCTACCACACAGAGATGGATCCTGGAGATGGCCTTCAAATGTCGTATTCCTCTTGTCAAGCCGCTCCTGAACAAGAAACGACATCAGAAGCATCTTGCCTGGGCTAAAGGGAAAAAAAGAACTGGGCTGTTGCTCAGTGGTTCCAAGTCCTCTTTTCTGATGAGAGCAACTTTTGCATCTCATTTGGAAACCAAGGACCCAGAGTCTGGAGGAAGAATGGGGAGGCACACAATGCCAGATGCTTTAAGTCCAGTGTGAAGTGAAGATTTGGGGATCCATGCCATCAGCTGGTGTTGGTCCACTGTGCTTCATTAAGTCCAGGGTCAATGCAGCCGTCTACCAGGAGATTTTGAAGAACTTCATGCTTCCTTCTGCAGACGAGCTTTATGGGGATGCTGACTTCATATTCCAGCAGGAATTGGCACCTGCCCACACTGCCAAAAGTACCAAAACCTGGTTCAGTGCCCATGGGATTACTGTGCTTGATTGGCCAGCAAACTCGCCTGACCTGAACCCCATAGAGAATCTATGGGGCATTGCCAAGAGAAAGATGAGAGACATGAAACCGAGCAATGCAGAAGAGCTGAAGGCTGCTATTGAAGCATCCTGGTCTTCCATAACACCTCAGCAGTGCCACAGGCTGATCGCATCCATGCCACGCCGCATTGAGGCAGTAATTGATGCAAAAGGTACCCAAACCAAGTACTGAGTACATATGCATGCTTCTACTTCTCATTGGTCCAATATTGCTCTATTTGCAGTCCTTGTTTTGCTGATTTGATTTAATATTCTAATTTTCTGAGATTGTTAATTTGGGGTTTTCATCAGCTGTGTGCCATAATATCACAATTATAACAAATAAAGGCTTGACATATCTCACTTTGCATGTCATGAGTCTATCTCATATATTAGTTTCATCTTTTAAGTTGAATTACTGAAATAAATGAACTTTTCCATGATATTCTAATTTTCTAAGTTTCACCTGTACATGGAAAAATCAATAAAAATTATTTTTAAAAAAAAACAAATAAGAATACTAATTTATTTAGAGACAATTATATATAAATTATATATAAAATGGAAGGAAATTAAAGGAAATTTAGAAAATTGGAGTAAATTGAAGCTGTCATTATGGGGCAGAATATCAATGATTAAAATGACAGTACTTCCCAAAATCCTCTTTCTCTTTCAGAAAAGTCCAATAATTATTGGGACAAAATGTTTTAAAGATTGGCAGAGGGACCTGGCGAATTTTATTTGGCAGGGCAAAAAAGCAATAATGAAATTTAAATTGTTGATGGAACCCAGAGAAAAAGGAGGGTTCACAGTCCCAGACCTAAGAATGTACTTTGAGGCTGCATTTTTTCAACCGGATGTTGCTTAGGAATACCAAAGTCTTGGATTTAGAGGGATGGGACAAGGTTTTCGGGTGGCATGGCTACTTATACCACGATAAAATAAAAGCACATAAAGGCTTCACAAACCACCTGATGAGGAAGGGAGAGGAATAAATCCAAAGTTATAACAAAAAACCCTTGGTGGATATCACCTACAGAGTCAACTGCCATTCATAATAATAACATGAACAATAACTGGCCAACTTACAGAGACTTGGTGGATGAGATAAATTATTGTCCCAAACTGAAAAGGTTTGAAGAACTCAAACTAGGGGTAAATTGACTAGAATATTAGCAGCTTAGGGCGACCTTTGAAAAAGATAAGACGTTAAAAGGGTTTGATAATAAAGCATCAATTTTAGAGAAGGAGGTTTTACAGAACAACCAAAAGTCTCTCTCCAAAATGTACAAAGAAATTTCATAAATAAAATTAATATAAATGAAAGATTGCGGATAAGACGAAGAAAATAAGAGCAGCATTTGTAAAATATTTCTCAGAATTGTATAAGAAAGGAAAGGAAAAAATCTGTAAAATAGAGGAATATATAAAAAATAGTAATCTGCCAAAAATAAAAGAGGAACAAAAGCTGATTTTAAACACTCAGATAACAGCTCAAGAAGTATTAGCGGCAAGTCTCCAGGACCAGATGGATTAACGGCAAAATATTATAAAAAGTTAAGTGAACAATTGGTAAACCCATTGAAAGATGTGATGAATGAGATTTTAAAAACAGGTGAAATCCCAAAAACATGGAAAGAAGCCTATATTACAGTAATTCCAAAACAAGATTCAGATTTATTGCAAATAAAAAATTGTAGGCCTATTTCTTTATTAAATAATGATTACAAATTATTTGCAAATATATTAGCTATCAGATTGAAAAAAATATTAGGTGAGTATATACCGTATTTTTCGTCCCATAGGACGCTCCATCCCATAGGACGCACCTAGTTTTTTGGGGGGGAAATAAAGGAAAAAAAATTTCCCCAAAACCAGGTCGGGGAAACCAAACCAGGTCGGGGAACAGCGGTATGGCGGCACTCCACCTCCCCGGTGTCCCCCGAGCTTGTGGGGCTGGCGCTGGGGAGAAGCGCTCTCCAAACCAGGTCGGGGAACAGCGGGATGGCGGCGCTGTGCCTCACCGCTGTCCCCCGAGCTTGTGGGGCTGGCCGATGTCTGCCAGAAGCGCAGGGCGCTCTGCTTCAGCGTGCCCCACGCTCCGTGCAGCAGGCTGCTATCCGCAGGAACTCCCGCAGGGCTCCCCAGGCTGTGGATGTCTGCCCGGCACGCGGGGCGCTGTGCTTCAGGGCGCCTTGCGCACCGGGCGGCAGGCTGCTATCCGCAGTCTCAAGAACTCCCGCAGGGCTCCCCAGGCTGCGGATGTTTGCCCGGCGCTGCTTCAGGGCGCCACGCGCGCCGGGCGTCAGGCTCCCTCGGGCTCCCCAGGCTTGCTGATAGCTTCCTGAAGCCTGGAGAGCGAGAGGGGTCGGTGCGCACCGACCCCTCTCGCTCTCCAAGCTTCAGCGAAAGCCTGTATTCGCCCCATAGGATGCACACAGATTTCCCCTTCATTTTTGGAGGGGAAAAAGTGCGTCCTATAGGGCGAAAAATATGGTACATCAAGATCAGGTAGGATTCCTCCCAGGTAGACAAATGAAAGAGAATATAAGAAATATTCTGAATGTAATAGAATATCTGGAGGTAAAAAATGAAGGGGGAAAAACAGCAATGATGTTTATAGATGCTGAAAAAGCCTTTGACAAGGTTTCTTGGGATTTTATGAAAAAAATTGCTTGAATAAATTAATTGTGGATTTAAATTTTAAAAAGGAATACAAGCAATATATTCAGAACAAAGTGCTAAGATAATTGTAAACCAGGTGATAACGAATGAATGTAAGATACAAAAAGGAACCAGACAAGGATGCCCGCTATCACCGCTGTTGTTTATTCTGGTCCTGGAAGTACTTGCAAGAAATATAAGAGCAGATAAAGAGATTACAGGGATAGAAACTGGAAAAAATGAATTTAAATTGAAAGCTTATGCTGATGATTTAGTGATTACGGTGGAGGATCCAAAAAACTCTCTCCCTAGAGTTATAGAAAAGATTCAAGAATTTGGGGAAGTGGCAGGATTTAAATTAAAGAGAAATAAAACTAAGTTATTAGTTCAAAATCTGAAGGAAGAAGAGAAAAAAGAGTTGATGCAAAGTATTGAGATAGAAATTCATTTAAAAAAATATTTAGGGATATGGTTAACAACAAAAAATATAAATGTGTACAAAGACAATAATGAAAAAGTGTGGTCTGAGATAAAAAGAAATTTAGAAATATGGAGTAGAATGAACCTCTCTCTGTTAGGAAAAATAGCAGCGATAAAAATGAATGTATTGCCAAAAATGCTCTTCCTTTTTCAGACAGTCCCAGTAATAAAGATGATTGCCTCAAAAGATGGCAAAAGGATATTTCCAAGTTTGTCTGGGGGGGGGGGAGGCCAAGGATTAAACATAAGATACTTACAGATACAAAAGAAAGAGGTGGCTTTGCTCTCCCAGACCTTAAATTGTACTACGAGGTTGCATGTTTGGTGCGGATTAGGGACTGGATAAAACTGGAAAAGGAAGAAGCATTAGATTTGGAAGGTCATGATAATAGATTTGGATGGCATGCATACTTATGGTATTGGAAAGGGAAAGTGCATAAAGGATTCTACAATCATATAATTAGGAGATCACTAATGAGGGTGTGGGAGCAGTGTAAAGATTTAATAGAACAAAAAACACCCTGGTGGTTACCACCAATTGAAGCTTCTTTACTCAAACCACTTGGCAAAAAGGGGAAGCGGCCTACGTATAGAGATTTATTGAGAGATCAAGAAGGGAAAGGGAAATTAAAAGTTTATGAGGAAATTAAAGACCATTTTCAGAGTTGGTTACACTACAGACAATTATATGAGATGTATAAGGAAGATAATAAGAAAGGGTTTAGCTACACAACTTCCAGATTTCAAAAGGAAGATATAGAAGAAGAAGTGAAGCTGCTGAAGAAAGCATTTATTATTCTGCTAGAATGGGAAACAAAAGATGAAGAAGTCAAATCAGTCATGGTCAAATGGGCACAAGATATAGGACATAATATACAATTTGAGGACTGGGAAAAATTGTGGAAAGCAGATTTGAAATTTACAGATTGTTCTCTTTTAAAAGAAAACAATGTACAGAAAATGATGTACAGATGGTATAATCACAGCAGTACAAATAGCAAAAATGTATAAAACTGGGTCAAATATATGCTGGAAATGTAAAGAAAAAGAAGGTACTTTTTATCATATGTGGTGGGAATGTAGAGAAGTTAAAAAAATTTGGGAAATGATATATAATGAATTGAAAAAAAATGTTTAAAATGACATTTGTAAAAAAATCAGAAGCATTTTTATTAGGGATTGTAGGACAAGACCTGCCAAGAAAAGTAAAGAACTTATTTTTGTATGCTCCAACAGCGGCAAGAGTCTTGTTAGCACAAGGATGGAAGAATGAGGAAACCCCAACAAAAGAACAGTGGCAAGAAAAACTGATGAGCTATGCGGAACTGGCTAAATTGACATATAAGCTGCGTGACAAGGACAATTGTGACTTCAAGGAAGAATGGAAACTTTTTACAAATTATTTAAAAAGATAATAAAATGACTTGGACTCCTTGGCAGGTTTTGAATAAACATCCACAAATTTATTAGTAGAACATATGATAGATAAGGCAATGATATGAACAATTAATAACATGCAGAGAACAATATGTATGAAGAAATCAGAGAGGGGTGCTGAGCGAAGTCCTTGGTGGGGGGGAGAGGGAGGGATGGGGCAGGGAAAGGGGGGGAATAATGTAATTGATTATTTGGATTGATCATTTGGTGTGTTGAAAGTGTTTAATAAAAATTATTTAAAAAAACAAAATGTACAAGCTGTTACAGAATGCTCAAATAGAAAAAGGAAAAGGCCAAAATAAGATGGGAGCAGGACTTACGTTATGTAATTGAATATAAAGAGCGGAAAAAACTGTGGACAAAAAATATTAATTTTACAGCATGTTATTTAATAAGAAAAAAACTACCTGAAAATTCACCATAGGTGGTATTTTACACCAGAGAGATTGGCTTCCAGGTTTTCATTCAATATCTCATGCAAGTACTCCATTTCTTCCACAAACTCCTCAGCTGCTGGTTCTGCCAGCACCTCTTCCCTACCCAGAAAGTCCCTGGGATGCACACCATAGTTTGCCACGAAAGGTGCCATGCCTGTGGATGTATGCACTGCATTATTGTACGCAAACTCAGCCAGGCTCAACTTCTCTACCCAGTTGTCTTGGTAGCATGTATAGAACCTCCAATATTTTGCAAAGTGGTATCGGTGCTCTCTGACTCTCCGTTTGTCTGTGGGTTCCTAGCTGAAGTTAAGCTAACCTCCACCCCTAACAACTGCATCAACTTCCTCCAGAAATGCGAAGTAAACTGACTTCTGCGATCCGTGATTAGCCTTGATGGCATACCGTGCAACTTAAACACGTGATCCAAGAACAACCCTGCTGTCTCCTGTGCGGAAGGTATCTTAGAGAAAGGTACAAAATGCACCATCTTTGTCAGCACATCTACCACCAGCCAAATAACCGGAGGGTTTTGTGACACTGGCAGGTTGGTGATAAAATCCATGGGTACCACTTTCCATGGTTTATTTGGGGTGGGTAACGGTTGTAACAGCCCAGCTGGGGCTGTCCTTTGCCCTTTGGCTCTCTGACAGACTTCGCACCCCCTCACGTATTCTGTGGTGTCCTCCTTAATCTTGGGCCACCAGAATTCCCTAGTGACTAGATATATGGTCTTACCGCGACCAAAATGCCCAGCAGTGGGGCTATCGTGATGCTGCCTGAGGACTTTGGCCCGTAGCTCATCTCCCAGTATGTACAGCGCCCCCTTGTAATACAGCAAGCCTCCTCTCTCTTCAAAACCTCCATCCCTACTTCTCCCTTGGCTCAATTCAGCTAACTTCTTCCTTGCTGTAAAAGTGGTGTCTCCCCTTCACATTAACACCCCGGCACAGTTGGCTTGATATTTACAGTTTTTATTACATATGTACAAGAAACAGCTACAGTTCAGGATTATGTGTCCAAACCTGTTGAGTCAGATTTGGGGAGTGACTTCCTTCGATTCCCCCGCCAACAAAGGAGGCAGGGAAATTGTGCGAGACATCTTTGACCCTTACGTTTCATTTCCCTCCTTGTCTGTGCCGAACCCCAGAGGGTTCGGTTGGGCCCTTATACCTCTAAAATGCTTAAGACTAACATAGGAACACCACAGGGATGCGTACTCAGTCCGCTCCTTTATATTCTCTACACGTACGATTGTGTCGCTGCTCACCCTAGTAATAGGGTTGTCAAATTTGCAGATGACACAACCGTGATTGGGCTCATCCCTGAAAGGGAGGGTGAAACGGACTATAGAGATGAGGTGGAGCGGCTGACAGAGTGGTGCAGAGCTAACAACTTGCTCATAAATACAAGGAAGACAAAGGAGCTTGTGGTGGACTTCAGGAGACAGAAGAGCAATATCCAGCCACTTTTGATTGATGGGGTCTGTGTGGAGAGGGTAACAACGTTCAGATTTTTGGGCATTGAATTACAAGAGGATCTGTCCTGGAGTGTCAACACAAGGGGGCTTGTGAAGAAGGCGCAGCAGAGACTGTACTTTTTGAGAATTCTAAGGAAAAACCATCTTCCGCAGAAACTGCTGCTTGCCTTCTATCACTGTGCCATTGAGAGCGTGCTCACTTATGGCTTATGTGTGTGGTACGGAAGCTGTACTACCCAGGACAGGATGGGGTTGTGCAGAGTTGTTAAGGCAGCAGAGAGCATTGTTGGCTGCCCACTCTCCACCTTAGAGCAGATTTATGCCACAAGGTGCCATAGGAAGGCACTGGACATAGTAAAAGATCCATCGCATCCTGGTCACTGTCTCTTCGAGCTCCTGCCGTCGGGACGGAGATACAGGACGATGAAGACAAGAACGAGCCGTCTTAAGAACAGCTTCTTCTCCAGAGCGATCTCGGCCCTGAATGGGAAGCCTGGACTTTGAAAGTCATCTAATCTTCCTTGCTGTACTATACTGTATTGTTTTAATTAGTGTTTTTATGGAGCAGTCAAGTAATTTCGTTGTCCCTGAGAGGGGGCAATGACAATAAAGATATTATTATTATTATTATTATTATTATTATTATTATTATTATTATTATTATTATTATTTGAAAGCCCCCTCCCTTCCAGAGTCTGAGCTCCCTTCCCGGGCCTCTGGGCAGTGGAAGGGCTCTGCAACATCCCTGAGCCCTTCCTTCTCGTGGCTAATCTCTGCCCACTCTTCCGCTTCCTCTGTCCCTGGGCGGTGGAAGGGCTCCACAGCATCCCCGAGCCCCTGCTCCGCCTCTTCTGTCACTTCCTCCTCCGAATTCTCACTGACACTTGCATACTCATCATCAGCAGTTAACATCTGTAGCTCCATATCATTCACTACTGTTGCTGCACACTGCCACTGCTCCGAATCGAACATGTGCCTTACTGTCGGAGGCGACTGCTCCTCCAAATACTCCGGCTTTCTCAACAGAGTGTCTGCTTGAGCATTTTGCTCCCCTGGCACATACTATATCTTAAAATTGAACCCAGCAAAGAATTCTGCCCACCTGATCTGCCTTTGGTTTAACTGCTGAGCTGTCTTCCAGTATTCCAGGTTCTTATGGTCTGTGTGAACCTTTATCTGCTGTTGCGCACCTGCCAAAAAATGCTTCTAAGATTTGTTTGTTTTTTTTAATAATAATTTTTATTAACAGGCCAATCACATCACATTATTCAAATCACATTGGTTCCAAATTATACAGCCAAATTTTAAATTTTTTGGGTGTACCCATATATCAAGCTCCGCACGAGTCCAAAGTTCCGGATAAGTCCAGACATCACTTATTTTGCTGCATTAATTAATCAGCTCTATCCAGTTCAATCCAGATAGTCCTTTGTATTTTCTTCATCTTGTTTGTTATCATACGTTCCTTTCTTTGCGATCTCTGATGATTCTCACAAGCAGACTAAGAGCTGGCTTCTCTGTGTGGGTTCTTCATTGTCCTTTTATTTTCCAGGCTAGCCAAATAAGTCAAATAGATCAGGGGGCTCTGTCAGGTCAAACTCTCAGTTCCATACTCCTTCTCTTCTCCAACATTCCTGAATCTCCTCCCCCATCTCTTTTTTTCTCCAGCAGCCTGTCTTGGCGAGACGCCATTTTTTAACTGCGTCATAAAAATTCCTCAGCATTCACCGATTATTTTCCATCTCCCACACAGTTCTTAAACTTCTGCTTATGAATCTTAAAAGCCTATATGATGTGACAAAAATAACCCTCCACCCCAGCCAGAAAGAAAGAAATAAAATGCTTCTAAGATTTGAACGCTTCCAATATTGCTAAGAGTTTGCGGTCCCAAATCGTGTAATTCTGTTCAGAGCAGTTTAACTTCCTAGCGTGAAAGGCGCATGGCCTCTAGTTTCCTTGCCTATCCTGCTGCAGTAACACCGCCCCTATGGCCCAATCTGGTACATCGGTTTCTATTCGCATGGGCTTTTGCGGTTCCACATATATCAGGTACTCTTCTGAGGGAAAAACCTTTTTCAACCTTTCAAAGGCCGCTTGCACCTCTGAGGTCCAAATGAAACATTTCTTGCCTCGTAAGCAATCTGTAATGGGTGCAGTGATTTGTGAGTAATTCGGCACAAATTTACGCTAATAATTGCTAAATCCCAGAAATCTCTGCAAATCCTTCTTTGTCTTGGGCTTCTGCCACTCCAGAACGGCCTGCACCTTTTTCTTGTCCATGTGAATTTCCTGTGCAGAGATGCAGTAGCCCAAGAACTCTACCTGCTTAATGTAGAACTGGCACTTCTCTAACTTGGCGTACAACTTGTGCTCCCTCAACCTCTTCAGGTCCTCTGTGACATGCTGCACATGCTCCTCCTTCGTGTTTGAGAAAACAAGAAGGTCATCCAAATAACAGACACAGTTTTTTAAAAGTACCAGCTCCAGCACATGCTGAATGAATGCCTGGAACGTCGCTGTGCCTGATTGTAGCCCAAAAGGCATAACCAAGAACTCAAATGAACCAAAAATGGAGTAAAAGGTGGTTTTCCACTCATCCCCTTCGCGTATTCTTATCAGGTTGTAAGCCTCCCTTAGATCTAACTTGGTGAAGATTTTTCTGGTATTCACCCTCTCCAGCAAATCCCCTGTACATGGCAAGGGGTACCCCTTGGGGCGTGTTTGGCTGTTCACGGCCCTAAAGTCACAAACGAGGCGTTTTTTGTTGGTATGTCCCTTGTTTACAAAAAAAACCTGGGGAACCGCCTGCTGCATGGGATTCCCTGATAACCCCCCTTTAAAAAAATTTCTCAATGAACTCTTTCAGAGCTTGTGTTTCTGCTTCAGACATAGAATATAGTTTCCCAGGTGGTAGTTGGGTCTCCAGGATTAGATCTATCTTACAATCGTATGGCCTGGGGGGGGGCAGCTTGTCAGCTTCCTCTTTGCTGAAAACATCACTGTAGGCTGCGTAGTGGGGGGGGATGGTCAAATCCGTCCCTGTTCCCCCTCCCCCTTCTACTTCAGCTTGATTTGCCTCCACTTGCCTGCACCCCCCCACCTCCCAAACAATACTGGATACAAAGCGAAGAGGCAAAGGTGAGTGACCGCTGATGCCAAACTATCACTGGGTCATGTTTGGCCAGCCAACTCATTCCCAGCACCACTGGGTGTCCCGCCAGCTTAGTCACATGGAAGGACATCGTCTCTGCATGGCATGACACCTCCATCCTCATGGACGGGGTCTCGTACGCCACCTCTCCCACCATCAGTGGCTGCCCATCGATTATTTTGACTCTCAGAGGGAAATCCAAGGGGCATAAAGCTAGCTGGTGCTCCTGCGCCAAATCTATGTCAAAGAAATCTGCTGATGCTCCCGAGTCCACCAGAGCTTTAACTTCCAGTCGCCGCCCGTTTGGGAGTTGTAGTTTCACCGTCATGGTGATTCTCAGAACCGGTGCGTCAGCTTGGGGCCCTTCTACTCTCCTTCCCCTGGCTGTCGGCCCCCGATTTCTGCCAGGCGCTCTTGTTTCGCTGCTCTTGCTCCTTCGCCATGTGGCTGGCCCCCACCTCTGTGCCAGACGGTGACTCCCAGGCCTTGCAGTGCAGACACTGCCTGGCCAGATGCCCCGGCCTGTTGTACACAAAACATTTCCTGGTTTTCTTCCATGACTTCTCTGCCCCGCCTCCAGTGGAAGCAACATTTGAAAAGGCAGATTTGGCACGCACCGCACTGATCTCCATCTCTTCCTCCACCTGTCTGGGCCCGCTGCCAGTCTTATGTTCTGGAATGTCTGGAATGCGAGCTTCCCACCAGCGCCGCCAGGTTACGTCCCTCCTCTCTGCCATTCGATTCTCCTGACATAACCCGATTTGCAGGCAGATCCTGACCAATTCATCGAAGGAGGCCGGCTCTGGCATTCGTGTGAGCTCGTCCTGCACCTCCCCAGACAACCCTTGCCAGAAAATGGCTTCCACCGGCTTGGAGTCCATTCTCCACTGGAGCTTGTGGACTAGCATGGCAAATTCTGTCCAGGAAGCTCTCACCAATCTGTTCCCCTGCTTCAAGCGCAGCAGCTGTTGCGAAGTAACTTTAGTGTTCAGTGAACTGAAGAACACCATGTCCATCATGTCTATAAATTGCTGCACATTCGATAAGGCTGTGTGGTTAGCCGCTATCAGCGGCACAACCCATTCTTTTTCGCTTTCTTCTAAATGCGCAATTATGAATGCCACCCGTTCCTCATCCGATTTAAAATCATTCTTCTGAATCTTTAGCATATACTGCAATTCAGTTTGGAAACTCGAATATTGCTGGCTGCTCCCTGCAAACTTGCTGAGATGCATAGCGATGGCTTTACTTGCCTTATTCGCGTGTTCCACCTCCAGTAACCTGCGCTGCTCCTCGAGCCTCCCAACCAGCTCGTTGACTTGTTCCTGTAGAAGAAGGTTCTGCTGCCACACTGCTTCCACCACCAGCCCGGAGCCCCCCTGTTCCAGGGCCCCTCCAACCGCTCCCTGCGGCTGCTCACCCCCGGCTGCCCTTGGCTGCATCTGGCTTCTGCATGACTCACTTCCACCCTGCCGTTGCGAAGAGGGATAAGGACTCCCCGAATGCTGTAAAAGTGGTGTCTCCCCTTTGCATTAACACCCCAGCACAGTCAGCTTGGTATTTACAATTTTTATTACATATGTACAAGAAACAGGTACAGTTCAGGATTACGCGTCCAAACCCGTTGACTCAGATCCGGGGAGTGACTTCCTTTGATTCCCATGCCAACAAAGTAGGCGTGGGAATCGCTCAAGATGTCTTTGATCCTTATGTTTCATTTCCCTCCTTGTCTGTGCTGATTTGAAAGCCCCCTCCCTTCCCGAGTCTGAGCTCCCTTCCCAAGCCTCTGGGCGGTTGAAGGGCTCCACAGCATCCCCAAGCCGCTGCTCTGCCTCTTCTGTCACTTGTTCCTCCGAATTCTCCCTGACACATAGCTAGAATACATAAAAAAGTATTGATAAACAAAAGACTAGGCTTGGACTTCATTTCTTCTGATGTGGTTAAAAAAAGAGGTGTAGTATTGCATGTGAAAGAAAAACTTGAACCGAAACATTTATTTAAAGATGAAAAGGGAAGAATGATAGTGGTACAGGTTACATCGCAAAGGTGAAGTATATTATTGGGATAAATGCACCAAATGAAAAAAACAGTGGACTTTTATAAAGTGCTAGAGAAAAAAATGTTTGAATTGATGGATCAAAAAATAATATTAATGATTGATTTGAACAGGGTGGTTTCTCTAGATATGGACAGAACAATAAGAAAAGCGGAATCAAAGTAAGGGAGACTACCCAAAACCTTTTTCAACTTGGTGGGAAATTTTCAATTGAAAGACATATGGAGATTCAAACACCCATTTGAAAGACAGTTCACACATTTCTCAGAGCCAAATTAGTCAGCCAGAAGAATAGATTCCATATGGGTTACTGTCAGGCGGCCGGCAGCTGGCTTGATAACAGCACACAAGACGTCTGCCTGCTTTCGATTTCAGGCAGTACGTCTTGGCTTTTGGATGGTGTGTTCACGACACCACCCCCTCCCTTATAATCGTCGCCATCCTCCTCCTGCTCCCTCTCCTGCTGAGGGTCCCTGTCTATGCTTTCCCACCAGTCCTCCTCTCTTTCTTCTTCTCCTCCTCCTCCTCCTCCTCCTCCTCCTTCTTCTTCTTCTTCTTCTTCTTCTTCTTCTTCTTCTTCTTCTTCTTCTTCTTCTTCTTCTTCTTCTTCTTCTTCTTCTTCTTCTTCTTCCTGCTCCTCCTCCTCCTCCTCTTGAGAGTTCCCCACTATGCCACCCCCCCCACTTTAGCCTCACTTTCATCTTCTTCCACCGCCTCCTCCTCCTCCTTCCACCCTCTTGTTTGGGCTTGCTGGGGTACCTGCAGTGGAATTCTACCTGTAACGTAGGGGCATGCACATTTTTTGAATCCTCCCAAGAAGTTCCCTCATTCCCATAACTTTTCCAAGATACTAAATATTGCAATATCCTTCCCATCCAGCAACTATACCACATCATATTCCTCTTCACCCTCCACAATGATGGGGGGTGCCTCCTTGGGCACTTGATACGGGTGTGCAGGGTTCACGGGTGACAATAAGGACCTATGGAATACAGGGTGTATCTTCATGGAGGCGGGCAAACGAAGCCTGAATGACACAGGGCTAATTTGTTCCACTACTTCAAATGGCCCCACCATTTGTAGGCAAATCTTTTGTAGACACCCACACTTGGTCCCCTACCCTTATCTCCTTGCCTTGTTGTCTATACTTATCTGCCTTCTTCTTATATGTGTCTTTCGCCCGTTCCAGCTGCTCTCATAGTAAGCTGTGTAGAGCCGCCAATTGCTCTGCCATATGTTCCGCGGCTGGGACTGACATGTTGTTTTCCTGTCCTGGAAAAGAGCGGGGATGTCTTCCCAGGCATGCAAAGGGAGACTGTTGTGTAGACGAGTGCACAGCGTTGTTGTATGCAAACTCCACTAAGGTCAATTTGTCGACCCAATTGTTCTGTTGATAGTTCATGTAACATCTCAAGTACTGCTGCAAGGTCAGGTTTGTCCTTTCCAACTCTCCATTGGTCTGTGGGTGCCTAGCTGACATGAGGCAAACTTCCACCTTCAGCAGCTGCATCTGTATCCTTATAGGCACTCCAAAACGTTCTGAACCCACATCATGTTCCCTTCAAGTCTTCCCAACCCCACCAATTCACAGTATCACTGAAACTTTCTATAGCTGTGTTATGGGATTGACACAGCAAAATAGCTGAGTCGAAACCAAAAATATCATTTGTTTTAGCACCACAATGACTCTTATTGATAGACTCCGCCTGTGGGTCTGTAGGAATGCAAGTGATCCATGTCCCATTAACAACAACAATAATAATAATAGTAAGGGAGACGCACTGCTGTCCGTTTCCACTGATCTCAATATTTGCTACAATTGATCTTCGTATACATCATGCCTATGTTTCTGCTCTTCAACAGTTAGAGAAGAATTAGTGATAAAATCAAAAAGGACAGAAATACAACCTAGGACTCTTTCGGACCATAATCCAGTATATCTGGAATTAAAAAGAGAATATAACTCAACATTTAAATGGAGATTAAATAAAGGCTTACTGGACAATCAATCAACTAAGGAGAAGGCGGGAAAAATTATGAAGGACTATTTTGAAATAAACCTTAACCAGGGGTCAGGCATAAAAGTGGTGTGGGACGCTAGCAAAGCCATGATGAGAGGCTTCTTTATACAGCAAAGTGCTTATCAGAAAAAAGAGAAGCAGAGAGAGAGAGAGAGAGGTCTTGGAAGAATTAATCAAAAAAGAAAGAGAACTGACAAAGGAACCCAATAAGAAATAAATAAAACAAAGTATAAAAATGTTACAATCACAATTTTCAATTCTAGTGACCCAAGAAATAGAATGGAAGATAACAAGATTAAGACAAAAGAATTTTGAATATGCAACTAAGCCAGGAAAATTATTGACATGGCAACTAAAGAAAAAACAGACAATGAGTATAATATCAAAACTGAATGTTGGAGGAAAAATAATAGATAATCCAAAAGACATAAGAAAACAATTTGTGAGTTTCTATTCAAATTTGTTTAGAGACGGCAAAGAGAATAAAAACAAAATAGAGGAATATTTACTGAATAATAACTTACCAAAAATCCCAAAAGAAAAACAGGTTAATTTGAATGCATTAATAACAACAAATGAATTGCAACAAGCTATTAATCAAGCAAAATTAGGAAAATCACTGGACCCGGATGGGTTCATGGGTATATATTATAAGAAATTACTACAGTCTAGGACAGAACCATTGAAAGAAGTAGTGAATAATATTTTGAAATTTGGAAGTTTCATAATCGTGGAAAGAGGCATATTGCACATTAATACCAAAACAAGATACAGACTTATTATCAGTTAAAAACTATAGGCCAATCTCTCTGCTAAATAACAATTATAAACTTTTTGCCAGCATAATGGCAGGACGTAATAGAATATTTGGAGGTGAGGAATGAAAAACAGGCGGCATTAATGGTTGTAAATGCAGAGAAGGCATTTGACAACGTCTCCTGGATGTATATGAAAAAAACAATTGAAATGATGGATTTTGCACAGACTTTTATGAATGGAATAGATGCAATCTATTCAGAACAGCAAGCAAAGTTAATAACGTTATAACAGAAAAATGCAAAATAACTAAGGGAACAAGACAGGGTTGTCCCCTGTCTCCATTACTATTTATTTTGACTTTGGAAACACTAGTGAGAAATATAAGAATGGATGATAATATAAAAGGAATCACAGTAGGGTGCAAATCATACAAATCGAAAGCATTTGCAGAGGACCTGGTAATAACTGTTGAGGACGCCTTGGAAAATATTTCAAGGGTGTTAGAAAAAATTACTCAGTTGGGGCAAGTAGCTGGTTTCAGACTTAATAAAACTAAAACAAAAGTATTGTTAAAGAATATGACAGAACAAAAGAAAAATGAATTCATACAAGTTACAGAGTTGGTGGTAGAAAAGAAGGTGAAATATCTAGGGGTATGGTTAACAACTAAGAATATAAATATTTTTAAGGATAACTATTTAAAAGTTTGGAAAGAAATAGAGATATGGAAGTATTTGGAAGGATGAACTTGTCTTTTTTTTTAATAGATAATTTTATTCAATACAAGTTAAAATACATACATAATCACAACAAAAGAAAATACAAAAGAGAAAAACAAATACATCTATCCAAGGAAAAGGAATTGGAGAATATTGTCTTTGTGGGGAAGAATCTAAGTGATAAAATGTAATGTCTGGATAAGATATAAGGACTTGTTAGAAAATAAAACCCCAAGATGGTTGTCACCAATGGAAGCGAAGGCACAGAAAAAACTCAATATGGAGGCCAAATGGCCAAAATATTGGGAAATTTTGGAACAAGATGGAGACAGAATAAAACTGCAGAGTTTTGAAAAACTAAAAAACAAAGTGCGAGACTGGCTCCATTACTACCAAATAATGGAGGCATATAATTTGGATAAAAAACTTGGCTTCCAGGTGGAAAAATCAAAATTGGAAACAGAATTGTTAGACCCCAAAATTAAGAATTTATCAAGAATGTATAACTTGCTGTTGAAATGGAACACTCAGGATGAAACGGTGAAATCTGCTATGATTAAATGGGCACAAGATGTTGGACACAACATCATGATGGCTGACTGGGAACACTTATGGACCACAGGTGTCAGGGAGAGGCAAACGGGAAAAGATGAAAGGACAGAAACCAGCAGTTATAGAGAGCCTAAAGAGATTATCAGCAGCGTGTCGTCAGACAGTCAGTCTGACGAAGAGGGGGAGGAGGAGGAGCCTGGGACAAGTCATGCTGTACACAGAGGAAGTAAGGGGAGGAGTTTTCTCAGACTTGCATGCTGGGTGAAAAAAAGGAGGAAGTAACATTAGAGGGAGCAACTGCGCACAAGAGGAAGGAGGTTAATGGAAACGCTGAAGATGTACGTTTGAACTTTGTCAAATAAATCAATTGTTTGGAACTGGCTGGGAGCCCGGAGTCTTATCTATGGCCAGCTGGACAGCACTAAGCCTCTGACAGCTTGCTCCCTCACAACTATTTTTTCTGCTGGAAAGCTGGTGGAATAAGGAAACAGCTTCGACATGGAGAAGGAATTGTTGGAATTGAAAAAGCGAAATGTCACTCTGGAACAAAGATCCCAAGACCTGCAGAGTCGTTTGGAGGAAGCCCGGACTGCTCAGAGAGGAACCCAAGGTGGGCTATCAGCAGATGGGGGCAGGTGCGTGTGGGTGGAACGGTTCCAGAGAGACACGGAAAGTTACTTGGATTTCAAAACAGAGATGAAATATTTTCTGGAACTGGAAGGAGATAAGTTTCAGAACGATGCAGCAAAGGTTGCTCACATCATTAGACATCTGGGAGGAGGGGCTCGAAGCTGGATAAGGCCGTTAATAGCCTCGGGGAATGAAGCCCTCAGAAATGAAGCCAAGTTTTGGCAAGCAATGGATTTTATCTATGCAGATCAGAGTTTAATTGACAGAATGCAGGAGGAGCTGCTGGCTTTGAGACAAGGCAAATCCACCGTACGCAGTTACTGGTCTGAGTTTGCTATGCTTGTACAGAAACTGGGGTGGGATTTAGAGGCGGACCCAGTACAAGCGATATTTAAAAATGGACTTAATCCAGAAATTAAGGATGAGCTGGCAAGGGGGCCACATCCTAAAAATATGGATGAGTTAACAAAGGCTGCTCTTGGGGTGGGTTTGAGACAAGAAGCCAGATGGCGGGAAAGGAAGCAAGGCAGAGAGCGCTAGTTTCCATGGTGACTGGATTCCTGAGATGCCAGCAGCTGCCTCGGAATGCCAACAAGCGCCGGAGCCTATGGAGATAGGCACAGCCAGGGCGCGGGAGAGTTCGAAAGCCCAACGGTCTGGCGGGAAGGAAACAAAAGACTGGCAAGCGGGAAAAAGATGTTTTGTGTGTCAGAAGACTGGGCACTTTGCCAGAGTGTGCCCAGAGCGTCGTAAGTGGCAGGGAATGGTGGGGGCCACCCAGCAGGCAGAGGGAGAGGAGCCCCAGCATTCGGGAAACGAAGAGGCCTGGCTGGTGGGGAACCGGGGCAACAGCCAGGCGGGAGCAGCACAGAAAGTCCCCGGCTTGGACACCCCAAAGCAAGCATAATGTTGAAGGTGGTGCTAGAACTCCCAAATGGACAGACGGTGGAGGAGTTGGCGTTAATTGATTCTGGGGCCTCAGCCTCCTTTTTCAGCAAGGAGTTTGCGGTGCGACACCAACTGAACCTGAGGCCTTTGGATTTTCCACTGCAAGTGACAACAATTGATGGAAGAGAACTGCTGGGGGGTGAAGTGACGCATCGAACACCCCCAATGTGAATGCGGGTGGCCACACACTCTGAGGTCATCGCTTTTCACGTGGCCACACTGGCGGGGCCGCCTATCATATTGGGCATGAGCTGGTTGGTGTTGCACAATCCGATGGTTTCCTGGCACCAACGGTCCCTGACGTTTGGCTCGACGCACTGCATGGAGAACTGCCTAGCCCAAGAGCTAGATCGTCAAAGCGAGAGCAGGAGGGCAGCAGCATGCAGAGCGGGGACGAGCGAGATTCCGTCGTGTTACAGGGATCTACAGGAGGTGTTCAGCGAGAAAGAGGCGGATGCGTTGCCACCCCATCGGCCGTATGACTGTCAGATCAACCTGGTACCGGGAGCCACGTTGCCGGTGGGGAAAACCTATTCCATGTTGGAGGGAGAGCTCAAGGACCTCAAAGAGTTTATTGAGAAGAACCTGAGAAGGGGTTTTATCAGGGAGTCCAAGGCTGCAGGCGGGAGTCCTGTGTTTTTCGTCGACAAGAGATCGACAAAAGAGCGACGCCTAGTGGTGGACTTTAGAATTTTGAACAGCCAGACGGAACCGGTGGCCTTCCCGATGCCGAGAATCGACGACGTTTTGGCACGGGTGCGGAAGGGGAAGATTTTCACCAAACTGGATCTCCGAGGGGCTTACAACCTTATCAGAGTACGAGAAGGCGATGAGTGGAAGACCACCATGTTCACCCCAATGGGGGCGTTTGAGTCATGCCCTTCGGTTTGCAGTGCGGAAGTCACTGTTTCCAAGCCTTCATGCACCACGTGTTAGGACCCTTGCTCTACAAAAACTGCGTCTGCTTTTTAGATGATCTTCTTGTGTTCTCGGAAGACGAAAAACAGCATGTGAAGGATGTACGTCAGGTCCTGAGCAAACTCAAGGAGAACCGCTTGTGGGTTAAGCTGGAGAAGTGTCAGTTCCACGCAAAGCAAGTCGAATTCCTGGGGTACCGGCTGTCGGACCAGGGGTTGGCTATGGACCCGGGGAAGGTGAAGGCAGTGGTGGAATGGGAGAGTCCCAAAACCAGGAAAGATGTTCAGCGTTTCCTGGGTTTCAGCAATTTCTACAGGAAATTCATAAAGAATTTTGCAGAATTGACGGCGCCAATCACAGACTGCCTCAGTGTTAAGAAGAAGTTTCAGTGGACGCAGGCAGCCCAAGAGGGGTTTGAGAAACTAAAGAGGGCTTTCGCTTCAGAGGAGCAACTGATCCACGTCGACCCGGCTCAACCACTACAGGTGGAAACAGATGCGTCGGATCGGGCGATAGGGGCGGTGCTGCTGCAGCCAGATCGAAAAGGGGAATGGCGTCCGCGTGCTTTCTTTTCGCGGAAGCTCAACAAATCAGAGCAGAACTACACCATCTACGATAAGGAATTGCTTTCGATCGTGGCTGCTTTTAAACAATGGCGGCACTTCCTGGTTGAGGCAAAGCACCAAATTTTGGTGTGCACTGACCACAAAAACTTGGAGTATTGGCGCACGGCACGGGTGTTGTGCCAGAGACAGATAAGGTGGGCAGAGTTCTTTGCCAACTTCAACTTCAAGATCCAATACGTGCCGGGAGAGCAGAATGTGAGGGCGGATGCGCTCTCCCGGAAACCCGAGTATATGATGGGGGAAGGGCCACCTGTAGCAAGACTGATGTTCCCGGAGAGCAAATGGTTGTGCGGGGGGACGTTGGTCAAGGACGACGAACTGATGCAAATGCTCAGAGACGATGCCTTTGCCAGACAAAAGATGGGGGAGTTAAGAGGAAGAGGGGGTGCCGAGGGTGGTTTTGAGGTGAAAGGGGGGTTACTGTACCACAAAGGGGCCTTGTATGTTCCAGGAGAAGACCTTCGGGGCCGAATCCTCAAGCAACTCCATGACAGTTGTACGGCGGGGCATTTTGGACAGCATAAGACCATGCTACTGGTCACGAGGGAATTTTGGTGGCCAAGGGTGAGAGAAGATGTAAAGGAATATGTGCGAGGATGTGACACATGTCAGAGGGCCAAAGGGGAAAGGGCGGCACCAGCGGGGTTGCTGGAACCATTGCCTACACCTGGGAAGCCGTGGGAGGTGGTGGGTGTAGATTTTATCACTGATCTGCCCAGATGTAAGGGGAAGACAGCGGTCATGGTGGTGGTTGATCACTTAACCAAAATGTGCCATTTCGTGCCCTGTTCGCACGCCGTAACGGCGGAGGAAACAGCTAGGCTGTTCGTAGAGCACATGTTTAGGTTACATGGGGTACCTGCAAGGGTGGTGTCGGACCGGGGGGGCTCAATTTACCTCACGATTTTGGCGCAAGCTCATGGGGCTGCTCCAGGTGGAAGTGAGCTTTACAACGGCGAGACACCCCGAGACCAATGGGCAAGCGGAGAGGGCGAATGCTGTTTTACAACAGTATTTGAGGTGTTACGTAAGTCAGAAGCAGAACGATTGGGTGGACAAACTAGCCCTGGCAGAGTTTGCTTACAACAACGCGGAGAATGTATCCACAGGGATGACACCGTTCTTTGCCAATCATGGGCTTCATCCAAGGGCCTTCCCCAGGAGGGGGGAGGAGTCATGGAGTGTTCCAGCGGCCGAACAGTTTGTGGAGGAAATGGAAGCGATCCACAGACAGCTGCAGTTAAATTTGGAAAGGGCTAAGGAGTTATACAAGAAGGAAGCCGACAAACATCGGCGATCAGGGGAGGTCATCAAGATTGGGGACAAGGTGTGGTTGTCCACGCAAGGATTGCCTTGGAAAGGGGGCTGTAAGAAACTCAAGCCCAGGAAGGTGGGGCCCTTTGAGATTATCCAGCAAATAAATCCGGTGGCGTTTAAGCTCAGGTTGCGGAAAGCATGAGAATCCATCCGGTGTTCCATAGGTCACTGCTGTTCCCCTACAGGGAGGGGGGAAGGAGAGCGGGTAATGGGGGATTGGAAGGCTCACCACCAGAAATGGAGGAAAGGGAGCAGTGCAACGAGGTCACGGAAATACTGGACTCTCGTTGGAGAGGGGGAAAGGTGGAATATTTGGTGGCTTGGGAAGGGGCCCCGGCATCGGAGAATACCTGGGTCCCGGAAGATAGTATGTCTAACAATGAGCTGGTAGAGGAGTTCCACAATTTCTTCCCGGACAAACCAAAAGGCAAGGTGAGGTCCTTACAAGAGGTGTTCGAAACAATAGACGACGAAGAGGAATTCGAAGGTTTCCCAGCATCGGATGAGGAGGAGGAAGAAGATGAAGGCGTAGACTGGGGAACAGGGCGCCTTTGAGGAGGGGGTGGATGTCAGGGAGAGGCAAACGGGAAAAGATGAAAGGACAGAAACCAGCAATTATAGAGAGCCTAAAGAGATTATCAGCAGCGTGTCGTCAGACAGTCAGTCTGACGAAGAGGGGGAGGAGGAGGAGCCTGGGACAAGTCATGCTGTACACAGAGGAAGTAAGGGGAGGAGTTTTCACAGACTTGCATGCTGGGTGAAAAAAAGGAGGAAGTAACATTAGAGGGAGCAACTGCGCACAAGAGGAAGGAGGTTAATGGAAACGCTGGAGATGTACGTTTGAACTTTGTCAAATAAATCAATTGTTTGGAACTGGCTGGGAGCCCGGAGTCTTATCTATGGCCAGCTGGACAGCTCTAAGCCTCTGACAGCAGGTATGAAGTTTACGGCATGTAATGCCTTAAGAGAGAATTTAATGAAAATGATTTACAGGTGGTACGTGACACCAGTCAAGCTTGCAAAAATTTACCATCTGCCCGATAATAAATGTTGGAAATGTAATGAGACTGAAGGTACATTCTTTCACCTTTGGTGGACG
This sequence comes from Podarcis filfolensis, assembly GCF_964270895.1. Classification (NCBI taxonomy): domain Eukaryota; kingdom Metazoa; phylum Chordata; class Lepidosauria; order Squamata; family Lacertidae; genus Podarcis; species Podarcis filfolensis. The sequence goes on from NC_139619.1 coordinate 18,868,508, forward strand.
TGCCCAAGGATTAAGTCATTCTGGGAGATGATCTATAATGAAATGCAAAAGGTATTTAAATATACCTTCCTGAAGAAACCAGAGGCCTTTCTCCTGGGCATGGTCGGCCAATTGGTGACAAAGAAGGATAGAACTTTCTTTATGTATGCTACAACAGCAGCAAGAATACTTATCGCAAAGTATTGGAAGACACAAGATTTACCCACCCGGGAAGAATGGCAGATGAAGTTGATGGACTACATGGAACTGGCGGAAATGACTGGCAGAATCCGAGACCAGGGAGAAGAGTCGGTGGAAGAAGATTGGAAAAAATTTAAAGACTATTTACAGAAACACTGTAAAATTAATGAATGTTATAAGGATGCTGGAATGAAGTTATATGGCTTTAGCAGAAATGTTATAAAGAATTAAGTAAAAATAGACTGTTAATGGGCCAAAGGGGAAAAAATAAGGTTAGATTGTGTTAAGATAAATTATAGGACAAAAACTGAGAAAGATGGAAAGGATTTGCTGAAATAGCTAACTGAACTAGAATACAAAGAAGGGAGGTGTGAGGAGGTCGTCGAAACAAGTAAATGAAAGAGAAGATATGGAAATACTGGATGTGTTTTTAATTGTTTCTGTTTTTGCTTTTGCTTTTGTTTTGTTAAGATAAGCAGTGTTTTGTTTTTGTTTTTTGTTTTTCATGTATTGTATTGTTTTGCTTTGTTTAATTTTTTTCCCTTCTTTTTGTAATCTTTAAACTCTTAATAAATATTGCTTTAAAAAAAAAGAATCTAAGTGATAAAATGAACATATTGCCAAGAATGTTATTTTTATTCCAATCAGTACCGGTGGTCAGAGGAGCAGAACACTTTAAACAGTGGCAAAAATATATTTCTAAATTTGTCTGGCAGGGGGGGAAGCCCAGAATTAAATATAAATTGTTAACAGACGCTAAAGATAGGGGTGGATTCTCCCTGCAAGTTTTGAAATTATACTATGAAGCATTCTGTCTCTGCTGGCTATGAGAATGGGTATTACTAAAAAATACAGAGGTACTGGATCTGGAAGGCATGATAATAGATATGGTTGTCATGCTTACTTGTGGTGTGGGAAAACGAAAGTACACAAGGGATTTCTGAACCACGTTATAAGAAAATCAATTTATCAAGTATGGAAAAAGTATAAAAACTTATTGGAAAATAAAACGCCATGGTGGCTTTCCCTACTAGAAGTGATATCTGTTAAAAAAGTCAACATGAAAGGAGAATGGGCGACTTATAAAGAGCTGCTGAAAGAGGTTGAAAACAAATTAAAATGGAAAGAATTTAATGATATAAGGCATTTGTTAACAGATTGGTTACAATATCACCAACTCAATGATAAATTCAGGTGTGGTAAAGGAGTGCGCTTTGGCAAGGAATTTTCAAGGTTTGAAAAAGAATTACTGGAAAATAATGATAAATAATTATCAAGAATGTATAAACTACTGTTGGAATGGGAGACAAAGGATGAAGAAGTAAAAGCTGTGATGATACATTGGGCAAAGAACTTCGGTTATAATATACCAATTAATTTATGGGAGAGGTTGTGGAAAGAGAACTTAAAATTCACGCCTTGTGCATTGAAGCAAAACTATATGAAAACGATGTACCATTGGTATTTGACTCCAGTAAAGTTGGCAAAAATGTACAAAAACACATCAAATTTATGGATAATGTAAGGATAGGGAGGGTACTTTCTATCATATGTGGTGGTCATGTAAGGTAGCAAAGGGCTTCTGGGAAATGATATCTAATGAACTGAAAAAAATGTTTAAGGTAACATTTATTAAAAAACCAGAATCCTTCTTACTAGGTTTAATAGGAGAAGAAATTTCAAAAGATTTAAAAATACTATTTATGTATGCAACAACAGTTGCAAGAATGTTGTTAGCCCAGATGTGTAGGAAGAGAGAGTCCCAAGAAAAGAAGAATGGATTACCAAAATGATGGACTATGCCGAAATGGCAAAGATGACTGTGAAGATCAGACACCAAGATTAAAAAATTAACCATGAATGGAGAAAATTTGTAGAATACGTTAAAAACCACTGTAGTTACTTAGAAACATTAGCAGGATTGTTATAACATTTATGAAGTAATATGAACTAAAGTAGAAAATAAGGAGATGAAATAGAATGGATAAATATAATTGTATGCAAGAAAAGAGGGTTGAATTTGGAAACCGGGGGGGATGGAGGGAAGTCTGAGGGGTTTGTATAATCCCAGTAATGTATTGAAAAATGTTTGGAGTGTATGGAAATAATGTTATCTTAAAAAACTGAAAATAAAATATATATTTTTAAAAAGAAAATGATAGAACCAGAGCTCATATTTTGTTGGCTCTGGAGGAACCACAGGTCTTACATATTGCAGATCTGGACTCTGCCAAATAATATTGGGATCGTCTCCTCCAGATACATCTGTCTGACACTGCTTTTTCCATAATTGGATTAACTAGGATACTTTACAGGACTGTGTTACCTGAAGGTGGGTGTTTGAATACACACCTCCAGACTCTGCGCATGCTATTCCTCCAGTTACAAAGGAGAGGTAAGAGATTTCCAGATCTGGATCAAGTTTATATTTTACTATTGAGTTTCCCACCAAGTTATAATATTGTAATAGCCTCTCTTGAGAGCATGAGGCAGGAGGATTTATCAATAGACTATGTAATAGCACACTTACAGGAAGAATATGAAAAATGTTTAGAGAAGCAAAGTGAAAATGTAGACTGAATAAATTCCATTCGCCCTGGCAACCAGAGACCCAGATTCTTGGGAGGAAATGGGGCCAATGAACACTTTACAGATCATGTCATGAGGGCGAGGAAATGTTATTGCTATGGCAATCTGGGACACATGAAGAAAGATTGCTGTGTGAAACTCCCAGGGGGGGGGGCGAATAACCCTAATGTAATGGCTTGGCTCTCCCACAGAAGCGAGACACCGGCAGTAATTATCTCAGGTTTATTGCTCAAACACATAAATCACTCCGGAGCTCCTTCACTCCGTGTCTGACTCCAAGTTTGCAGTTGCCGAGTCTAAACTCCGCCCCTTCCTCTTCTTCCAACAGAGGAAAAAACCCTTTCGCTTCCGCTCTTTTCCCCTCCTCTCACTGACCTTTTCGCGCCTTCGAGTTTTTGGGCTGGCTATTCCCGGCCTCTCCCCTTCTATCTCTGAGCTATCTTCAGCTTGTTCTCTGAATTTTTCTGAAGCTATGCCACTTGGCTTTCCCTCCTCCCTCTCACATTCCATTTCACATTCCAGTGTCCTTATCTCCCTTGGCTTGCTTAGATTCCCAGCCTCTGTCAGCTCCGGAATGAAGCTGACACCTAATGAAGCAGAACACAGTGTCCACAGATCATCAAAGGGACGGAAGTATGCAAGAGAGAAGCGGACCCAATTTGTTTCGGCCATCGCTAGAAAGGAGAAGAAACTTCTACCAGACAGCTATATTTTGGACTCTGGCTCTGCCAGAATAATAATGAACACACCTGACTGTTTTACAATTCACTAAATTGCCACCAGGCAAGGACAGTATTTGTCTTGCAGATAGGCGACATTGTCCAATTTCTGGAATAGGTACGTGTTTTCTACCATGTCTAAATACGGAGCAGAAAGATGTGTTGTATTTTAAGCAACTGGAATGTTCTCTGTTATCAGTTTCATGCCCTACAAAAGTTGGGTTTGAAGTCACTTTTGCTGATAAAGAGTGTGTTGTTAAGAAACAGGGCAAGGCAACTGCTTCTACAAAGGTGGTGAATGGCTTGTATTTATTACAGCCTTTACAGCCCAGTAGCCAGGTTGTAAAGAGACCCAATTCTAGGCAGGATAATGTGTTGACAACTGAAATGCGTAAACAAAACATGAATTGCCCGCATAAAAACTGTATCCATGTTTTACATAGAAAAATGGGGCATACAAGTTTCCAATACCTGGAGAAAATGCAGAAAATACGTGAAGGTTTAACTGTTAAACAATGCAACAGGTATCTTGATTGTGCTGTTTGTAAACAAGCAAAACCCAAGTTGCAACCAATTTCTGGAAGAAGTGATAGAATTTCTGCACATGCTTTGCAACTTGTTCATTCAGATCTAATTTGCCCTTTTCCAGAAAGTGAAGGAGGATCTAAATTTGGCCTAATTATTGTAGATGATAAAATGAGATGTTCATGGTTATATTTATCGAAAAATAAGTCAGAATGTGCTGAAGCTTTTAAGTCCTGGAAGGTGTGGGCAGAGAAATGATTCCAAAGGCCAGTAATTCAGCTCCAGTCAGACAGAGGAGGGGAATATTTTAGTAACCATTTTCAGGCGTGACTTAAACGCCATGGGAACACACATCGCCTCTCATGTCCTAATCGTCCTTGGCAGAATGGAATTGCAGAAAGACATGCAGGTGTCCTACAGATTGCAAAGGACAGTCTGTTGACTGATGCTGGGGTTACAAAAGGATGGAAAGCTTTGGGGAAAAGCTCTCCTCATTGCAAATTTTCTGGTAAATCCTACTTTCACTACTGCCATGGATTATATCCCCTACAAAATGCTTTTGGGGGAGGAACCAGATTATTCAGGACTTCATGTTTGGGGAAGTTGAGCATTTGTTCATATTCCGAAGTCTCAAAGACGCAAAGGTGAGCCTAAAACCAGGAAGCTATGCTTCGTCAGTTGTCAAGGCTATTCCGGCAAGCATTATCATTTTGTAGCCTTATTGGAGTTCACCGATTGGGTCTGCGTTGCTCCCGGACAGGAGGAAGGAAGTCAAATGACACCGAGGGTTGGTTCAAAGAAAGAGTTTATTCTGCTCTCCGGATAGCAGAAGGCACTTGCGTGGTGAGTCCACAGCAAGTCCAAAGAAATGACAAGTTTCATGCAGTATATATATCCTCCAGACACCCTTTCCCCTTTCCCCAGCCACGTCAGCTTGTACATGCAGGTTGACATCACAGATGTTCCTGCTCCGGCACTCTTAACCATAAAAGGGATTTCCTTCCTGCACTCCTGACCATAAAAGGATATTCCTGTTCCTACTCCTATCTTGGAGCCAGAGGTCACCATCTCCATTTGTGGTCAGGATATGAGATAAGGCACAGAAGCATCATCCCTGCTCTGCTGGAACTTGGCAAGGTCACTCATTGCTGTCATAGACTGATAAGGGAGAGAGCTTTGAGCACAGCCGGGTTTTTGTTTATACATTGACTCAGAGCTCAAGTTAATGGATTTTAGCTAAGGAAAAATAGGGATTTTGGTGCAGTTTAAAACTGCCTGCACAGTCAGTTTTGGGTTTTGGGAAACCCATTCCTTCAGTTTTATATTAGGATGTGGCCAGGTAGTCATTTCGCAGAATGCCGAATTTGGTGAACAAGATAACTGCAATTGCAGTTCTTTTTAGTTTGTTTTTTTCTCTTTTCTCTTTGTTTTTATAGAACTGGTGACACCTATTGGAAGCTTCAAAAATTGCAATTCGGAAATTAGGATTTGATTTAAAAAAAATATATATATTGGTTTTCCAGATTTTACAACATAGCAACAAACAAGAAAAACATAACAATATCAGAAAACAAACAAACAAACAAACATTTATCCTAACTGTTATAATCCCACTTTTGTTATCATTGTTGGGTGACTTCCTCAAATCCCCCTAGCTGAGTTTCCATATAGTTCATTGTAGCAGTTTTCCAACACTATTTTCATATAAAATTTACTTGCTCAATTAACATCTTTCTTACTATTCATTTTGACTTCTATCCATGGTATTCTATAATATCACATATTTAAATCCTAGGCCAATCTGTTACTCACAAGTAATTCTATTTAAGTTATCTTAACATATTTAACTAAATAATCTTTAAATTTCTTCCATTCCTCTTGATACTCCTCCTCCTTCTGGTCGCAGACTCTTCTGGTCCGGTCGGCTAGCTCCAAAAAGTCCATCGTCTTCATCTGCCAATCCTCCACTGTTGGTACTTCTTGTAGTTTCCAATTTTTGGCCAGCAAAATTCTAGCTGCAGTTGTGGCATAGAAAAAAAAAAATCTAACATCTTTCTTGGGCAATTCCAAACCTATTATTCCAAGTAGAAAGACTTCTGGTTTTTTAATAAATGTATATTTCAACATTTTTTTCCAATTCATTATAAATCTTTTCCCAGAAGTCTTTCACCTTGGGACACGTCCACCACATATGGTAAAAGGTACCTTCTTTTTCTTTACATTTCCAACATAGATCACTCTTGTGGTAAATCTTTGCTAGTTTTACAGGGGTTAAGTACCATCTATACATCATTTTCATAACGTTTTCCTTTAACACCGTGCATGCAGTAAACTTGACCCCTTTCTTCCACAACCTTTCCCAATCTTCAAACATTATATTGTGTCCAACATCTCTTGTCCAATCTATCATCACAGATTTAACTTGTTCATCCTTTGTATGCAACTCCAATAATAAATTTTACATTTTAGATAGGTTTTAAACATTAGTATCTAACAGCTCCGTTTCCAATTTGTTTTTTTCTGATGCAAAACCATTTTTCTTGTCTAACTTATACAATTCATTAATCTGGAAATTAGGATTTTAAAAGTGTCCAAGACTCGAACAATTATGTTTATAAAAATAGTAAAATGGCAACAAAAAAGAGAGGGGTTGGAACAACACCAGGGGAAAGGAGATGTTCAAGACAAGATCCAGAATCTAAGAGTGAAATTTTTGGAAATGTTTGCTGAGCTAAAACAGGACATAGAAGACAGTGAAAAAATAGAGAGAGCAAACTAACAGGATGTCAAGGACACACCCAGCAGAGAGGAATCTCCAGAGGAAGAGGAATTGGCTGTACCTGAGTCACCCAGAAGTAGGAGGCGGAGCAAGCGATTAGAGCAGAGGTGGGCCAGCAGGAGGCGGGGGAGGACGTGGCATATATCTGGCCTTGGGAGGGGTCAGAAGCCAGTCAAGTCAACTGACTCCGACAGCGAAGGATGAGTTGTGGAAGCTTGGACTGCTGTAAGCCTGTTATTGAGAAATAAACCTCAGCTACTTAAACTGCCGGTGTTCTGTGTCTTGTGTGGGAGAAGCGCTAAACCTGACAGCTTGACTCGACTCAAAACTCCCACACACCGACAGACAGCAGTAAGCAGCTATGGAAGGTCAAGTGCTGGTGGCAGTAAACCCAGTGGGAGCCACAGCTGAGGGAGCTGTGGGAGCCGAGCCAAGGGACCCTCTAGAGGAACTTTGATAATACAGCTGGCAGTTAAAAGCACAAGTTGATTCATTAAAGCCACTTCCGAGCTTGGGAGGAGGTGGGGTTGCGGGCTTCACGCCCACCCCACGTGCACAGGGGCTATTCCCGGCCCCTGCGAGATCGGGGGAATCCTCGGCCGCGTCATCCACCCGGCCAGCCAATGGGCCGAGGCTCCCCCTCTTTTCGCCGCACCAGCCAGCTGATTTTGTTTTGCAGGGTTTGCTGTGCAGGGTTTTGTATTTCGTTGGGTATTAGTTTTGCTAGTGCATTGGTCTGCATTACTGTTCTTTGGGTTTTTTTCTTTTTTATTAGGTTTAATACGTCTGTTGGGTTATTCTTTTGGATATTTTCCCGTACGGGTCGCCGGAGCGTCCCGTTCGCCCGTCACCAAGCCGGCAGCCCTTTCTCGTCGTGAGCCACTGCCGTCCGCTTGCCTCCTTCTTCCCACCACCTATCTACTGAGCCCATGTCGGGAATTTTGCTTACGCTCTGCGTCTCCAGCCGCCTGCTTGCTGAGCCCAAGTTGAAGCAGCGTTTTTACCGGCACCGCCAGGCTTGCCTAGCCAGGCTCATCTCCAGCTCCGGGAAAATACGTTTGGAATTCCGTGTTACTGCTTGTGACACGAGGCTTGCCTATTTGCGTCCTGCCCTTTCGGAGGAACTCTCCCGCCCGGCTGATCAGGTTTGCGGGGTCCAGAAAGAGAAATAAACATCAGGCGGCGGGGGGACACGCGGTGTGTGGTGGTTTTTGTGTACGGAGAGGAAGCGTAGAAAGGTTAACGGCCCTGGGTGATCGGTTGCTCAGGTGCTTTAGCGCGTCGGACCACCAGACTCTGCTTATTGGGCTATTTTGCGGTAGCGCTCCCTGTTAATCTCAGCGAACGGGCGCTGTGAGCGGGTAGAAGCGCCCTGCTTTGCCTGGGAGACCGGCCAGCCACGTCCACCATTTTAAATCGACCACGTGGTCGGGAGCAGCGGCCATCTTAGGTGAGGCAGCCGCAAGTGGGAAGTGGGCTTCCTCTAATTAGGACCGCTTGCTTTGTTAAAGTAGTTGGGGGGATTTGAGGCTTGGAGGCACAGTGTCGGTAGTTTCAGCTGTGGGATTTATTGGCCCGGGACACCCGGTCCTCCAAGTTTGGATTATTCAGGCATTGGGAAGGAGCGCTAATTTTTGAAGGGGAGAGCCCCCTTTTACGAGTCCGTCTGGGCAGTTTAAAACGCAACGGGCGTTCACTGGCCAGTTCAATTCAGCTGCCCAGCAGGGTTCACGGACTGCTGCCATTGGGGTTTTTTTTTTTTTTTTTTGATAATTGAGTGAGATTCACCAAAGGATCCTCATTAAAAAATATTTTGGCTTTTCTCTCAGCGGTTATTTGTGACTTCCAAGGTGCTTTTCTCCGGGCCACTGAAGGGCGCTAACGCTTCCTCTTTTGGGGGTTAGAATTGATTCAAGTGCATTTAGGAGGGATAAAATTGATTACATTGCTGGCCTTCGGGGGTTGTTAGATATTACACCAAGTTTGGTGTTTTGTGCTTACTGCTATTGGACCCGGGTGATTGCACTGGATAATAGTCGGGACTTGTGTCTTCTCACTACTTATAGCTTACTTGTGCTGAGAGCCTAAGAGCTTGGATAGCTCAACAGGTTAGTGTATGGTGCTGATAACACCAAGGTCGTTGGTTTCATTCCCTGACAGTGTCTGCTGTTTATTACTGCATCACAGAGAATTTAATTAGATAAAAAATTTAAAGCGCATTTAGTACTGGGCTGGGGCTGGTTTATAACTGTTTGCATTTGGTTCCTTTTAAATTCAGCTTTTTGGAGTTTTAAGTGCAGTTCTACTGGCTCAGGAGTGGGGAGTGACCGCTCATTTTATATTTGTTGTTAGATTTAGTTCATTTAATATTCAGTATTTGGGATTAGAACGCATTACTACTGGGTCCTGATTCGGGGGTAACCATTCGCTTTACATTTAATCGCCTTTTAATAAATACACTGTAGGTGTTTAAAGTGCATGTGTGCTTAGTTTGGAATAGAGAATAATCAGCTGATTGATATTTAGTTTCTGCACTGGCGCTGGCGTTGGGTGGTATTGTGCGCAGACCTTAGCAGCAGTGATACTTAATTGGGGGCTATAGGAGGTGTGCGCCTAGAACACTGGGGTGCTGGACCCTATCCGACATTAACAGTCGGCTACTGGGGTACACTTTGGACATTTGCATATTCACGGTAGAGCTCACTTAATATCAGGATAAATTCCCTGGTTTTACAGACATTGTAGACAATACTGAGCTAGGTGAACAGGCTGTAGGTTTTTCCTTGAGTTACCCCAATCCCCGGGATAGGCTCAGCCACTGCAAATTTTGAAGCCCTACCAGTGTTGACTTTACTGAGCTAGGTGAATAGCCCCCCCCCCCTTTAACTTTCATTTCGGTTGCAGTCTAGTCATGGCCTCCAACGGAAATCAGCAGCCATCCTCGGCGGCCGGGGCTCCATCTGGGGCGCAAAATGGGTCACAGGCTTTGCTTATGCCATGCAACCCCCAGGCATTCGCTCACTTCTTTATCGCTTTTGAGACGTTTTATAGGCAATGCAGGCCAGCAGGTCAGGGGCCCCCATCGGATTCCCAGGATTGCATTCCTGACACCCCACCTTGCAACCAGGACTGACCCAGCACCTCGGCAGCTACCAGGGCTGCTCTTACGTCTGCAGGTGGCGCAGAAAATTGCCCCTTTACTAGGTCACAGTCTTCTTGTGGCGGTAAATCGAAATCAGGAACTAAGGGTGGCAAGTCAAAGGCTACTAATTCCAATAATTCTAACCCTCAGCAGGAACCAGATATTCCTAGTATCTTGCAGGACCCTTTGCCCCAGCCCGCGGTGGAGGAGGGCTCGTTGGGTTCCTCTTCTGAGGAGGATGCCCAGGACCAGGAGGCTGCACACCTGCTCAGTGTTACGACTCCAGTTACAGGTGAGGGCCAAGGTGGTAAGAGAAAGGAGGAAAAGAAGCATACGTCGAAGAAGAGCAAGAGAAGCAGGAAGTCGGGGTCGGAAGCTGACTTCGTCTTCAGATTCTTCGTACTTCATCTTCAGATTCTGATAGTGATGCCCCTATGGAAGAATACTGGGGTTTGGGCGAGGACAGGTCAGGGCTTCCCTTATGGGTACATGAGAGAAGGGCTAATTCCTACCGGAAATCCTTCAACGGAACCTTAGAATGGAAGGATGGAGCGTTAGTTGAGGACATAAAGTCCTCCACGAATCTCTCCACTGATTTTATCCTTGGCAATCATTTATCCCAAAGAAAGAGAACTAAGATCCTAAATGGTGATTTTGTTGACATTTTCACTTTGTTACCTCCAGCCAAGATGACCGGCAAAGGGGAAAAGAAGTGCACCTACGGCAAGCGGAGGCCTAGGACACCCCGAGCCGATCGGACCTATGAAAATTGGTTGGATGGGTTCCAAGTATTTATGGGAGTAGTCAGCGTGGCTTATCCTAAGCGCGTTATGCATATGATAGCTTACATGGCCCACGTTAGGAGGGCGCACGAATTGGCGGGGGAATCCGCGGCGCTATATATGATAAAGACTTCCGTAGGAACGCTTCCCTGCTCCCCTCTTCGCGCTGGGACCTGAGGGACCAAAACTATTGGATGGAGCACGTAGGTCCTTACGTTGAGAAGAAGCCCCAGGAATCTTCCAGAGTTGGAAAGGCTGACTCTAAGCGTAGGCGTGTGTGTTGGAAATTCAACAGGGGGGTTTGCACCAGGCCATCTTGTAAGTGCACATCCCGCCACGGCCTGCTTCAAGGGGAAACAGTCCTTTCGGGGTGGCAGGGGGTTCTCCCACCAAGGTGGAAGGGGAGGCCACGGGCCCGCATATGGACCTCAGGGAAACCGTCAGTAATTTGTCTCTCGGCATGGCATTCTCCCCTATCAAGTTAGGTTCTTTAAAATCACTTCTTAACTTATACCCAAACAGAACAGCTGCGCTCTATCTGTGGGAGGGGTTTAGCCAAGGTTTTAGGATCCCGGTCTCTTTTCCACCCAACTCAGGTGACCCCCCCAAATCAAAAATCAGTAAGGGAAATGCCCGAGGTGGCGCGCAATAAAATTCTGAAAGAAATTAAGGCAGGATGGGTAGCCAGCCCATTCTCAATCCCGCCCATAGAAGGGTTACACATCTCCCCGTTAGGTATTGTCCCCAAAAAGACTCCTGGTGAATTTCACATGATTCACAACCCCTCCTACCCAAAGGGAGGGTCTGTCAATGATGCAATACCCCAAGAGCTTTGCTCTGTGAGATATGCCTCCTTCGATCAAGCAGTCAAGCTGATTCGCAAATTCGGTAAGGGCACCCTGCTTGCAAAATGTGATATTGAGTCGGCTTTCCGCCTTCTGCCAGTACACCCCGAAGATTATCGGTGGCTAGGGTTTAAGTTTGAAGGGGCTTATTTCTTAGACAAGGCAATGCCTATGGGCTGCTCAGTGGCGTGTGCAGCCTTCGAGTCATTCAGCACATTTCTGGATTGGGAACTTTGTTTTAGAACAGACACCAAAGGGGTCTCGCATTTATTCTTGTTGCTGATAATAGACAGCGTTGCTCCGCCCTTCTAGAAGCTTTCATAGCACTGGCAGGTGAGCTAGGAGTTCCTTTAGCAGCGGAAAAAACAGAGGGCCCCGCCACAATTATGACCTATCTGGGCATGGAATTGGACACAATCGCCCAGACCTCCAGGCTACCAAGAGATAAATTAGTTGTGCTTAGGGACTTAATTATGCAGCTTCTTCCCCTAAAAAAGGTCACTCTCAGGCAAATTCAGTCACTTTTGGGCCATTTGAACTTCGCTTGTCGGGTGGTTTCTCCCTGTTGCCCATTTTGCGGTCGCCTCACCAGGCTATCAGTGGGCTTGCGATCACCTCACCACAAGGTCCGTCTCAATAAGGAGGTAAAATCCGACCTGGAAGTGTGGCTGAAATTTCTGGAAAAGTATAATGGTACTTCCATGTGGCAGGATAACAAGCTGTTGAAGGCAGACTTCCAGGTGCAATCAGATGCAGCTGGTTCCCTTGGATTTGGGGTATATTTCAAGGGTCAATGGTGCGCCCAGCGTTGGCCTACCGCTTGGCAGGGAGGACCAGTTACCCAAGACCTAACCTTCCTAGAATTCTTCCCTATAGTGGTAGCGGTCCATCTTTGGGCAAAGGAGCTCAGCAACCATAGAGTGTGCTTTCACACTGACAACCAAGCGGTTGTGTCTGTCTTAGCTAGGCAGTCTTCACGTTCACCGAGAGTAGGGGCTTTACTGCGTTCTTTTGTCCTTTCGTGCCTTGAGTTTAACATCCACTTTTCAGGCATGCATATTTGTGGTACGACAAGGTTAAAGCACATAAAGTATTTAAGAACCATATTGTCAGGAAAGCTTTGTTCAATGTTTGGACAAGATATAAGGATTTATTGGAAAATAAAACACCAAGGTGGCTGTCACCAATGGAAGCAAAAGCTCAGAAAAAGCTCAATATGGAGGCCAAATGGCCGAAATATTGGGAAATCTTGGAACAAGAGGGAGATAGACCAAAATTGCAGAGTTTTGAGAAACTAAAAAACAAAGTGCGAGATTGGCTTCATTACTATCAGATAATGGAGGCATATAATTTGGACAAGAAAATTGGCTTCCAGGTGGAAAAATCAAAATTAGAAACAGAACTGTTAGAACCCAAAACTAAGATTTTGTCAAGGATGTATAACTTGCTGTTGAAATGGAACACTCAGGATGAAACGGTGAAATCTGCTATGATTAAATGGGCACAAGATGTTGGACATAACATTATGTTTGCGGACTGGGAACAGTTGTGGACCACCGGTATGAAATTTACGGCATGTAATGCCTTAAGAGAGAATATTATGAAAATGATATACAGGTGGTACATGACCCCAGTCAAGCTTGCAAAAATTTGTAATTTACCTGACAATAAATGTTGGAAATGTAAAGAAAATGAAGGTACATTCTTTCACCTTTGGTGGACGTGCCCAAGGATTAAGGCTTTCTGGGAAATGATTTATAATGAAATGAAAAAGGTATTTAAATATACCTTCCTGAAGAAACCAGAGGCCTTTCTTCTGGGCATTGTCGGCCAATTGGTGCCAAAGAAGGACAGAACTTTTTTTATGTACGCTACAACAGCAGCAAGAATACTTATTGCAAAGTATTGGAAGACACAAGATTTACCCACTTTGGAAGAATGGCAGATGAAGATGATGGACTATATGGGACTGGCAGAAATGACTGGCAGAATCCGGGACCAGGGAGAAGAGGCGGTGGAAGAAGATTGGAAGAAATTTAAAGACTATTTACAGAAATATTGCAAAATTAATGAATGTTAGAATGATGTTGGATAGAAATTAAGTGGTTTCCAGCTGTAATGCTTTAAGAATATGGAAGAAGGGTATAAGTAGGTAAAAAAAAATAACTAAAATGTTGTTGGATTGGAAATAAGTGGTATTGGCAACAAAGTTAATAAGAATATGCAAAAATGAATTGATAATGGATGAAAATACAGAGTTATAAAATGTTAAGATATAGAGTTAAGATAAATGAAAAGATAAAAGAGGGTAAGGATTTGCTGATTTGATTATTTAAATGGGAATACAAGAAGGGGAGGTGTGAGGAAGTCAAAGAAACAAGCAAACGAGTTTTATGTTATGAAAAATAATTGTTTTTAATTTTTCTTGTTGTTTCTGTATGTTTTATTTATCTTTCTATTTTTTATTTTTTCTCTTTTATTATTATGTGTTTTTGTATATTTGTCTTTGTAAAATCTTAATAAATATTTCTTAAAAAAAAAAATGAGTTTAACATCCACTTTTCCGCCAAGTTTGTACCCGGTGTTAACAATGATATCGCAGATGCTCTATCTCGTTTTCAGATGGACCGCTTCCGCTCATTAGCACCAGATGCCCAACAGATGCCGCAGCCATTCCCGAAGCACCTATGGAGCCTTGGGAACTTGAGGTGATGCAGGGAGTATTAGATTCAGTGGCGCCATCCACATTAAGATCTTACAAGAAGGCGTGGTCCGATTTCTTACAATTCCGTAATAACCTTGACTTCACCAGGTCAGGTTTTCCCCCCTCCAAGTCAGAGGTGCTTCGTTACCTGGTGCACCTTAAGAACTTAGGCAGGGCGGCCAAGACCCTTAATATTCAATCAGCCGCAATATCATTTTTCTGCAAGGCAGCATATTCTTCCGACCCCTGTGCAGATTTTGTAGTTCGTAGGGCCTTGGAGGGCTGGCATAGGCAACAGCCACCCTCCAGTGACACACGGAAACCAATAACTTTTGACATCCTTTTCCAAATACATAAAAAATTGAGAACAATCTGTTGGTCAAAATACGAGGCCCGCTTGTTCTCAGCGGCCTATTCAATTGCCTTCTTCGGTGCACTTTGCATTGGCGAAGTGGTCTGTGAGGGTGGCCCAAATGCTGTCTCCCGGGGTTTACTCCTGAGCGACATTTCCCTATCAAGGGAGGACTTAGTGTTACGGATTCGCAGTTCCAAGACAGATCAGCATGGCAGGGGGGCCCTAATTTGGCTCTTGGCTACTAATAAGTCTGGTCCATGCCCAGTAAAAGACACAAGACGTTTCTTATTTTTGAGAAAAAACATTCCTGGCCCACTACTAATTCACGCGGATGGATCCCTGTTGGCTCAGCACCAGTTTACTCGCGTTATCCCATTCATTTCGCATAGGGGCAGCCACTACAGCAGTACATCTTGGCCTATCGGCTGAGAGGATAAAAGACATGGGGCACTGGAAGTCAGACGCTTACAAGCGTTACGTCAGAAAAAACTTATGTTAACATATCTTTGTGTCTCCCTTACCGACCTTGGCTTGTCATCTCTACTCTCTTTCAGGAAACTTGGGAGCACGCATTTGGATACTGGGGCACAGCATCGTGCACTGGGCCAAGGCTTATGCCATCAAAACCAGTGTCGGGCCGCAGCTTAACTTACCTTTAAACACCAAGGTGTCCTGGATCTCGAGGAGGGGGATGCGCTGGGCTGAGCTGATGCCAGCGGTCGAAGCCAGAGCCGCAGTGGAAGGCCCTCCAGATGCCTTAGTTATCCAGTTGGGCGAAAACGACCTAGCCTATCGAAAGGCGGTAGACTTGATGTCGCATATTTTTGGGGACTTTGATCAATTGAAGGCCTCTTACCCTGGCATCACCATTCTATGGTCCTCAATGCTGGAGAGGCGGGTCTGGAGGGACAGTCGGTGCCCGGTCGCGATAAATAGATCAAGGAAAACCTTGGACCGGGCCGTGGCACGTAGAGTGGCAGCTCGGGGGGGGGGCGGGTCATTGAACACCCCGGCATAAGGTTTAAGAAGGAGGCCCTCTACCGGTGTGATGGTGTGCAACTTTCGGATGCCGGTAATGATATCTGGTTGAGCGAGATTTCAAAGGGGATTAGGAATTGGTTGCAGGCATGAGGGTATTGGCGGCGAGCTTTTGCTCGAGTGGCGGTTAGGCATTGGTAAGGGAGGGTTAAAAAGTTTGAGAGGGGGGGAGGAAGCGCCATCGCCTTCCCCCACAGCAAAGGGGTAGTCCGATAAAGGACTCCGGGGGGCGTTGCCCTGTCCGAAGCCTATGGAGGTGTGGGCCTAAGGCACGCCCCCAAGTGGTGACCCCGGGGGAGCTCCTAGTTGACGTGCCTCAGCAGGACTCCCCTGCTGGTGTTAACCCTTGCCGTTCTTCATGCAATCGGGCTGAAGCCGGCTAGTCGATAGGACCAATGCCTAAGCCAATACCGCTCATTCCTGTAATCAATAGAGTTGTGGCCTATTTCGCCCATTAACCTTAATTTTGGTGTCCTGTGTCTTTATTTCCTCCTGGGGGGAGGTGGGAACTCACCATGCAACTGGAGCGTTGGGAAAACAGAGAAGGCAATTAGAAGCAGAGAGGACACTCAGAGTGAGTAAGGCGCATGTGCCTGACCCTACAAGAGTCTCTGGTAAGCCTGATGATTATATAGCCTTTAAAACAGAGTTGTTGTATTATTTGGACCTGAAGGAAGCTGAGTTTGTCTGATAAGGAAAAAGTTGCCTATGTAATCAGCAGGCTGGAAGGCAAGGCTAAGTTATGGACACTGCCGCTTATGGCTAGTAAGCACCATGCCCTATCACATCTGAGTGAGTTTCTGCAGATGGATTGTATGTTTAAGAATCCTTTGCAGAATGCAGTAGCAGAGCAGCAGCTGCTGAATTTACACCAGGGCAAGGATTCTGTCTCTGCCTTTTGGACTTCGTTCAGCTTGTTAGTTCAAAAACTTGGCTGGCAGCTAGACAGTAAACCTGTGGCCACACTGTACCGGGCAGGCTTGAGTGAATAGATTTTGGATGAGTTATCGAGAATGGGGCCCTCTTGAATCCTTGGAAGAGCTTGTGCAATTGTCCTTGCAGCTGGGACTGAGAAAACAGCAGAGGAAGCTGGCAAGGAGGGTGCGGTCTCAACCGATGTTTGTGAGCAGCCAAGGTTCAAATGTGCCAGAGCAAGGAATGGATAGCCTGCCCAGACAGGAAGACATTCTCAAACCGATGCAGCTTGGATCGGCAAGTGGTGGGAATCCTGGAATGGGATGGATGGAGAGAAACAGACGAGTAGAAAGACCCGACGTTGCTTCGCTCGTGGCCAGTCTGAACACTTAGCAGGACAGTGCCCCAGCAGAGGGGCGGGGGGTTCTGTATCTGGAGCCTGGGTGGAAGAAATGCCCAGCGGAAAAGAGACCCTGGTGGGAAACGGGAACCCCAGTTCATGAAAGAGGCCAACGACTGGGAGGCGAATCAGTAGAGTGGCCTCAGGTTGAAAAAGCTGTTCCAGGAATTGCTGTGCCAATGACGTTGCAATTTCCGGACGATCGCATTGCGTCCATACATGCTCTCATAGACTTCTCTGAACTTTTTGGACTTGGATTTGCTTGAGCAACTAAAGCTGGACATGCAGCGACTGAAAGAGCCTTTGGAGGTGCGAACGACTGATGGCAGGCTGTTGGTGTCAGGAAAAAGTTGCTTACGCTACACAGTCCATAGGGTTGAAGTTGTCAGGACACCAGGAGACGATGGTGCTGCACTTCATGAAGTTGGCCTCGTACCCACTGGTTTTGGGAATGACTTGGCTCATGAAACATGATCCTGTGATAGCTTGGGGGCAGCGCTCTGACGTTCGCTTCAGCATATTGCCAAGCACACTGCCTGGGGTTCAAAGCACCAAAGCAGGTAGGGGCAAAAGGGGCCGAGTAGGGAGAGAGCTTACAGGAAAGGAAAATGCCATATCCTTTCCTTATAAGGCTTACAGGGACGTGTTCTGCAAAAAGGAAGCAGATAGGCTACCTCCCCACAGGCCTTATGACTGTAAAATAGACCTGGTGCCGGGTTCCCAGATGCCCACCTGCCACCTATACTCAATGTCAGAAACAGAATTGGCCAAGTAGAGGGAGTTCCTGAGAGAGGGTTCATTAGACCATCCCGGGCACCTGAAGGGTCACCAGTATTCTTCGTGGCGAAGAAAGACACACCGGAACGGAGGCTCGTGGTAGACTACAGAAAAATTAATGGCATCATGGTCCCCAGCCGCTACACCTTGCATTGGCGATTTGTTGGAGCAACTATGGCCAGCGAAAATTTTTACCAAGTTGGACCTGCATACAGCCTGATATGCATGAGAGAGGGGGATGAGTGGGAAACAACCTTTTAATAATAATAAAAAAAATTATTTATATCCTGCCCTCCCCGGCCAAAGCCGGGCTCAGAGTGGCTAACAACAAGTAAAAATAGCAGTGTACATAAAATCAGTCAATTAATTAAAATACATTCTAAAATCAATTCAGAATCAAATTAATGGCAACCATTGGGCTAGAGTCCTATGATGATTACAGAAGGAGAGAGGGCGTCAGATTGTGCCTTGGCCAAAGGCATGGTGGAACAGCTCCGTCTTGCAGGCCCTGCAGAAATATGTCAAGTCCTGGAGGGCCCTAGTCTCTTGTGACAGAGCGTTCCACCAGATCGGGGCCATGGCCAAAAAAGCCCTGGCTCTGGTCGAGGCCAGCCTAATCTCCCTGTGGCCCAGGATCTCTAAGTTGTTTTTATTTGAAGACCGTAAGGACCTTCGTGGGACATACCAGGAGAGGTGGTCCTGTAGGTACGAGGGTCCTAGGCCGTATAGGGCTTTAAAAGTTAAAACCAGCACCTTAAACCTGATCCTGTACTCCACTGGGAGCCAGTGCAGCTGGTATAGCACCAGGTGAATGTGATCCCACAGCAGGGACCCTGTAAGGAGTCTTGCTGCGGCATTCTGCACTCGCTGGAGTTTCTGGGTCAGTCTCAAGGGCAGCCCCATGTAGAGAGTTACAATAATCAAGCCTGGAGGTGACCGTCGCGTGGATCACAGTGGCTAGGTCAGGGCGAGAGAGGTAAGGAGCCAACTGCTTAGCTTGGCGGAGATGAAAAAATGCCTCCTTTGTTATAGCTGCAACCTGCGCCTCCATAGAAAGGGAGGTGTCGAAGATTACACCCAAACTCTTAACGGACGGTGCTGGCACTAATTGCGTCCCTGCAAAAGATGGGAGTTGGCCCCTCAATCCCATATTGTCCCGACCCAGCCAAAGGACCTCTGTCTTCGAAGGGTTAACTTCAACCGGTTCCCACATAACCATCCAGCCACAGCTTCCAAACATCTGATCAGTGTGTCTGGGGCCGAGTCTGTATGGCCGTCCATCAACAGATAGATTTGGGTGTCATCAGCATACTGATGGCAGCCCCAACCAAAACTCTGGACAAACTGGGCGAAGGGGCGCATAAATGTTGAAAAGTATCGGGGAGAGTATCGTACCCTGCGGCACTCCACACACCAAGGAGTGGCGCGACAACAGTTCCCCCCCAAGCGCCACCCTCTGTCCCTGACCAGAGATAAACGAGTGTAGCCACTGAAGGACTGTGCCCTGGATCCCCACGTTGGCAAGGCGGTGGTCCAGAAGTTAATAATAATAATAATAATAATAATAATAATAATAATAATAATAATAATTTATTATTTATACCCTGCCCATCTGGCTGGGTTTCCCCAGCCACTCTGGGCGGCTTCCAACAGAATATTAAAATACAAAAAACTATTAAACATTAAAAGCTTCCCTGAACAGTGATGCCTTCAGATGTCTTCTTAAAGTCTGGTAGTTGTTTTTCTCTTTGACATCTGGTGGGAGGGCGTTCCACAGGGCGGGTGCCACTACCGAGAAGGTCCTCTGCCTGGTTCCTTGTAACTTGGCTTCTCGCAGCGAGGGAATCGCCAGAAGGCCCTCGGTGCTGGACCTCAGTGTCCGGGTAGAATGATGGGGGTGGAGACGCTCCTTCAGATATACTGGACTGAGGCCATTTAGGGCTTTAAAGGTCAACACCAACACTTTGAATTGTGCTCGGAAACGTACTGGGAGCCAATGCAGATCTCTCAGGACCGGTGTTATGTGGTCCCGGCGGCCACTCCCAATCACCAGTCTAGCTGCCGCATTCTGGGTTAGTTGTAGTTTCCGGGTCACCTTCAAAGGTAGCCTCACATAGAGCTCGTTGCAGTAGTCTAAGCGAGAGATAACTAGAGCATGCACCACTCTGGCAAGACAGTTTGCGGGCAGGTAGAGTCTCAGCCTGCATACCAGATGGAGCTGATAAACAGCTGCCCTGGACACAGAATTGACCTGTGCCTCCATGCACAGCTGTGAGTCCAGAATGACTCCCAGGCTGCGCACCTGGTCCTTCAGGGGCACAGTTACCCCATTCAGGACCAGGAAGTCGTCCACACCCGCCCTCCTCCTGTCCCCCAAAAACAGTACTTCTGTCTTGTCAGGATTCAACCTCAATCTGTTAGCCGCCATCCATCCTCCAACCGCCTGCAGACACTCACATAGGACCTTCGCCGCCTTCACTGGTTCTGATTTGAAAGAGAGGTAGAGCTGGGTATCATCTGCATACTGATGAACACCCAGCCCAAACCCCCTGATGATCTCTCCCAGAGGCTGAATGTAGATGTTAAAAAGCATGGGGGAGAGGACAGAACCTTGAGGCACCCCACAAGTGAGAGCCCAGGGGTCTGAACACTCATCACCCAACACCACTTTCTGAACACGGCCCAGGAGGAAGGAGCAGAACCACTGTATAACAGTGCCCCCAGCTCCCAGCTCCCAGCCCCTCTAGACGGTCCAGAAGGACGTTATGGTCAATGGTGTCAAAAGCCGCTGAGAGATCCAGCAGAACTAGGAAACAGCTCTCACCTTTGTCCCTAGCCCGCCGGAGATCATCGACCAATGCAACCAAGGCAGTTTCAGTCCCATGATGAGGCCTGAATCCCGACTGGAAGGGATCCAAATGGTCTGCTTCTTCCAGGCGTGCCTGGAGTTGTTCAGCAACCACTCACTCAATCACCTTGCCCAAGAATGGAAGATTTGAGACCGGGCGATAGTTGACCATCATGGCCGCATCTAAAGATGTTTTTTTAAGAAGCGGTTTGATAACCACCTCTTTCAACGGGTCTGGGAAGGCTCCCTCACAGAGAGAAGCATTCACCACCCCGCGAAGCCCATCACCCAGCCCTTCCCGGCTCGCTTTTATAAGCCAGGATGGACAAGGATCAAGGAGACAGGGGGTTGGTTTCACTCGTCCAAGCAGCCTGCCCACATCCTCGGAGGTAACAGACTGGAATTGATCCCACACAACTTGACTAGACAGGACTCTAGCACTCTCCCGCCCCAGCCCTGCTCCTGTGGTGGCGTCTACCTCTTCCCGAATCTGAGCGACTTTATCTGCAAAAAACTTTGCAAAACCATTGCAGGAGATCATGTGGCCCATACTGGGTCCCAGTGTAGCAGGTGGTTCTGCTAAATTGCGAACCACCTGAAAGAGTCTTCTGCTGCTGTTTTCTGCAGATGCAATAGAGGCGGTGAAGAAGGTCATCTTTGCCGTTGCTTCCGCCACTTGGTAGCCTCGACATTGAGCTCTAACTCGTGTCCGGTCAGCTTCAGAATGAGTTATCTGCCACTGACGCTCTAGCCATCTCAGGGATTGTTTCATTGCCCTCAGATCCATGGAAAACCACGGGGCTCCATGCAATTGGAGAGGGCGCTTCGGAGCCAGTCAATAGCCCTGGTTAACTCCACATTCCAGAGGGCCACCAGGGAATCAGCTGAAAGGCCATCAACATGGGATAAAGCATCCCCTACCACTCTCTGGAAACCATTTGGATCCATTAAGTGGCAGGGGCGGACCTTCTGAATCGGTCCCACCTCCCTGCAGAGGGGAAGAGTCACAGAGAAGTCCAGTTGCACCAGGAAGTGATCTGACCATGGCACTTCTTTAGTTTTGCTTTTACTTAGTGTCAGATCACCAACTTACATAGAGGTGAACACCAGGTCCAAGGCATGTCCGCGACTATGAGTTGGGCCAAACTTATTCAGGGAGAGCCCCATGGAGGCCATGCTTTCCACGAAGTCCAGAACGGCCCCTTGTAAGGTTGTGTCAGCATGGATGTTAAAATCCCCTAGGACAACCAAACTAGGTGTCTCCAGGAGCATATCCACCACGACCTGAAGCAGCTTGGGCAGGGAATCTTTGATGCAGCGGGGAGGTTGGTACACCAAAAGGAATCCTGTACTGCCCCTATTGCCCAACTTCCAGAACATGCACTCAGAGAACTGGGTCTTCCCAATAGGACACCTGGTGCAAACTAATGACTTCCTAAAAATCACTGCAACCCCCCTCCCTGCCCACAAGGCCTGGGTTGCTGTGCATAAGAGAAACCTGGTGGACAAGCAGCGGCAAGGACAGGCCCATCTGCTTCATCCAACCAAGTCTCGGTTACACATGCCAGGTCAAGTCCTCCATCCATGATCAAGTCATGGATGGCAGTGGTCTTATGAATCATTGACCTGGCATTGCACAGCAGCACCTTCAGGTCATGTGGGTATGCCTTGCTGATTCCAGTATCTGTCCAGTCTGGACCAGACCCGGAGGCAGGGATAGTCCTCAAACAACGACTAAATCTGCCTCCTTGGTAATGACATGGTCTGGTCTTAGCGTGACTCCTCCTACCCATGATCACTGAGATCGGATGTCCCAGTGCACCCCCCCCCCCCCGGTGGAACGCAGCCCTGACCCCTCCCCTTAAGAACAAAATAAAACCTTTAAAAAATAAAAATAAAACAATAAAACAATACAAACCAAAAACAGTAAAAATTACAAACATACCAAAATTAAACAAATTCCCAAACCCGACTGAACATCCACCTCACCCACCCCCCACAAAAAAATATTAAAAGGGAAAAAAGAAATTTCAAAAACATTTTAAAAAGAACTTTATGCTGTTCTGAGTCCTCCTGGGCAGCAACAGCAGCAGCGGCGGCAACCGTCCTTATGAGGCCTGTCAGGCCCCGCCCTGGCCAGGTGGTGAGTGGCAGGAACGGGGCCCTCAGGCACTCAAGCAGGGGAGTCCTGGGCAGCCATGTAGCATTCGTGCGCGCTCTCCACCCCCCAACCAGTCCTCCAAACTCCAGCAGGAAGAGGGGCAGGCACGTGAAAGCTTTTCAAAACACAAAACAAACAGTAGTTGCTGCCACCATCTCCTTATTTCCAGAACAGTCCCCCAAAAGTAACCCGAGGAGGAGGAGGACCTTTCAGTATTTACCGGACTGCCCCACACTATGTCACTTTACCGTGACACAGACAGATATCCAACAGGTGCTCGGGTAGGCAACAGGTGCTCTGGTAGTGGATTAGGTACTGGTTCAGCTTCCTTGGAAAAAGGCACAAAATACAAAGGCAGGCAAAATCCTTTTTCCAGATTTATTAAAAAGAAAGGTTATTCAGAAAATAAAAGTTGGCACATCTCTTACAAATTCCAAACAGAAAATAAAAACATTATAAATTATCACTGACTAGGCACATACTCACAACACGAAGAGAAGAACAAAACCTAACAGTTCAAAGACGTCTCTTAGCTGGTCCCGTGCCTCAACCATGTTCATGATTGACCATGTCAAAGGCTGCTGACAGGTCTAGAAGAATCAGCAGCCCCGACCCGCCTCAATCCAGCTGCCTGTGGAGATCATTTGTTAGGGCGACCAGAGCCGACTCGGTCCCATGACCAGAGCAGAAGCTGGACTGGAATGGATCCAGAGCCGATGTTTCATTCAGAAACCCACCAAGTTGTTCAGCAACCGCTCTCTCAGTCACCTTACCCAGGAACGGAAGATTTGAAACCGGGAGACTTCCGGTGCAGCGCGATCTCGTCGCAAGCAGGG
Source organism: Podarcis filfolensis (assembly GCF_964270895.1). Classification (NCBI taxonomy): domain Eukaryota; kingdom Metazoa; phylum Chordata; class Lepidosauria; order Squamata; family Lacertidae; genus Podarcis; species Podarcis filfolensis. The sequence goes on from NC_139619.1 coordinate 18,892,103, forward strand.
ATTTTACCGTGAGGGAAATCCCGGGCTATTCTGGAGGATTAGGGGCGCTACAGGGCGCGGTGGCCCCCAAAAATACCTCTGGTGGGTGTCCAGAAGGGCAGGTTCCCGGCGGGACCAGAAGCGGTAAGCCCGGCCGTCAGGTAGCTTTGAAAAAAGTGAAGAGAACGGCGGAGCGGAACTGCGGGTCGAGGGAAGCCATTATCTACCTCCGAATAGCGAAGCCCCGAGCTTGCTGAGGAAGCGCTACGCTCTCAAATTAAAGGAATCTGAGGCTAAGTTAACTACAAATTAAAAATTTGAATAATAAGGAAGCCCTGGAGAGAAAAGGAGAAGCTTGCGGAGTTCAGCGATAGCCGAAATCAACTTCGAAGCAGCGCAATCGGCAGAGCTGGAAAGTGAAAGTGAGTTGCCTTAGCGGCTACTGTTTCTCTCCCATGCAAACTCGTTTAAAAAAGTAACTCTATATGAGGATACAATATATCAGAGATATTATCAAAATAAGGGAGAGCAGAAGAGTAACTTGTATAAATTTGAAGCCCTTGATGAAATAGAGGGTTAAAACAGAGGGAGGAAACGCTTCTCGAAGTTCACTCACAGGAACAAAGAGTACCGAAACGGAAGAGAAGGCTCCGACGCCATTAAAAACCTTTAAGCTCAGCGAGCAGGAACAATACTAAAGAATAAGCACATTTGGGCACAGCTTTTGGTTACTGTCAACTATCTTTACTTGTTTTGTTTCTTTCCTTTCTTTTTTTTTGAGTCCTTGATACAGAAGAGACTGAATTGCTGGAGATATACACATATATTGTTGTTCTTGTTTTTTGCCTTTTTATTTTTTTTCAAATAACGAAATATCAATGAGGCTCTGAGACCTCTAGTGGTTGAATGAAGACAATATAATCTGTTTGCTCATTTTTGTTTTTTCTTTTCTCTGTTATCTTCCTTACCTTCATTTTTTTTTCTATCTCTTCTCTTTTTTCCTTATTGAAGGACTTGCCGCTACTCCCCACTTGTTAGTCGCTGAAGGTTGAATGTAGCAGTGGATATTGGACAAAAACTGGGTATTTAAAGTATTTAAAACTAAAATTGTGCTATCTTCAGCCGCTGCTGTAACTGGACTTTGAATTGTCCTTTCTATTCTTTTCTCCTTTGTTTTGGACGTTTGCCATACATATTGCTACTGAATCGGAAGAGCTTCATCTTTTTCTCTTCTCAACTGGATCCCACTAAGAAAATATTATTACAAAGTGGATTAGCCTGAGTAGAGGCAAGAAGACGGTCGTGGACGGACTCCAAATTGATATATGGTGATATAAAGGACTATTAATTGTAAGAGGGTAAATTTGGGAGTTGAAGTTTAAATAATTATAAGTGCAAATTTGAAATTGAGTAATTGAAAAAGGACTAAATTGATAAACTTTGAGGGGTCAGTAGGAGGTTGGTACTTTATTGGTGGGACCAAATAGAATAAAACGTCAAATCCGTCGAAGAAGGGGACTGATGGGGGGACACCTGTTGAGAGGAAAGGGTCCAAACAAGAAATAGATTTCAAAGCTGATATTTTAAGAACGTTTGCAGAAATTAGACAGAGTGAAAAGAATCTAGAGTCTAAATTAGAGCAAGTAGACAACAAAATTGGGAAAATGGATAAGAAGTTTGATGAAACAGTTAATGAATTGAAAGGACAAATTAAAGAAGTGTTCAGGAGAACACAATTGGTAGAGGAAGGATTGAAGAGGACAAGATTGGAAATGAAAGACGTCAAGCGGGAAGAAGAAAAGATAAAAGTAGAGATGATGGAACTAAATAAAGCGCAAGAGGACATGAAGGATGTAATAGCTATGAATGAATTACGACAGAGGGAAGTCAATCTGAGATTTAGAGCTGTGCCAGAGACACAAGGAGAAAATATTAAGGAGAAACTGATAGCAGAATTAGCGCAATGGTTGGAATTATCAACAGAAGAAATGGCAAAAACAGTCCAAAATGTATTTAGAATGAGAGTAAAAACAACAAAAGCAAAAAGATTTACAGGGGACTGTCTGATTACATTTAAAGATAGAGAAATGAGAAATATGATCTTACAGAAGAATAGAGAAAAAAGATTGAATATAGAGGGGAATTTCATAATCATTTTCAAAGACATACCAATCAGATTACTCAAACGAAGAGATCCCTATAAATCACTGGTACAGACATTGAAGAGAAATAACATTGAATTCAGATGGGAGTTCCCAGAAGGAATCTCATTCACGTACAGAAGTAAGAGACACAGATTGACAAACCCAGAGGAAACTGGGAAATTTCTGAGAAAGTATAAAGAACTAAGAGCGGAAGCAGAAGAAATCAAAGGAGCAGAGGGAAGATCATTAGGAAAACAAGGACTAGAGGAAGAAGAGAGAGAAAACGGAAAGTATACAGAGGAGGAGGAGGAGGAGGAGGAGGAGGAGGAGGAGGAGGAGGAGGAAGAAGAAGAAGAAGAAGAAGAAGAAGAAGAAGAAGAAGAAGAAGAAGAAGAAGAAGAAGAAGAAGAAGCAGCAGCCAAATTATAGAAATATAAATTAAACTTATTTAAAATTTGGAAATTATGGCGCTAAAAATTTGGAATTGGAATATTAATGGGATGAATGAAAAAAAGAAAAGGAATAAAATTGAACAGTTTCTAAAAAAGAAAAATTTAGATATCATTTGTTTACAAGAGACACATGTGGCAAGAAGACATAAAAAAGTATTAATCAACAAAAGATTAGGAAATGAATTTGTATCTTTAGATAAAGAGAAAAAAAGAGGAGTGGTTATATATATCAAAAATAAAATTGAAGCCCAACAAATTTTTAAAGATGAAGAGGGAAGGATAATCGCGGTTCGAATCAAATGGCAAGGAGAAAGTTTGATTATAGTTGGGATCTATGCACCAAATGGCAATAAGACTGAATTTTACAAAACCCTAGAAGAAAAACTATTTGAACGGAGTAGTCTCATTGGAAATGGACAGACTTAGAGAAGGAATAAGTAAAGAAGGGAAGCTACCCAAATCTTTTTTTTCAATGATAAAAAACTATAATTTAATGGACATTTGGCGTCTAAGACATCCGTTGGACAAACAATTCACTTACTACTCCGAACCGAACCAGTCAATGTCAAGGATAGATCAGATTTGGATCTCGAACGAATTGATCCCAAGAACCCAACAAATAGAAATTCAACCGAAAATAATCTCCGATCACAATCCAATAGAATTTCAACTGAAAGGTTTTGAGGAAAGAACTTTCAGATGGAGATTAAAAGATTATCTCCTGGATGACCAGAAAATAGTGGGAAAAGCGCAAAAGAAGTTAATAGAATACTTTGTTGACAATTGCAACAAAGGAACAAAGACAAAAGTGGTATGGGATGCAAGCAAGGCAGTAATGAGAGGATTTTTCATACAGCAAAATACGATCAAGAATAAAAATAGAGAAAAAGGCAAAGAAGAAATTTTGAAGCAAATAATGGATAACGAATAAAAACTAATTAAGAAACTGTGATGGGATGTTGAGCTGCTTGTGCGTAAAGTTTCTAATCCCTCAGTGTTTGGCTAAGTCCACAAACCGCTGTCTGTAACGGAGCCCCATAAACATGGCTCCGTCAGTCGCTGGCAGAATCCGACAGTGGGCGTTTACGGAATTTCTTCCAGCATAAAAGCTCCTTAACGGAAACACGTCTTCTGGACTCTCTACGTGACAATTTCCGGCAAGGAGTGGGTGTCCCTAGAGGAGGTCCTGAAACCTCCTCGCTGTTCTCGCTGGAATTGTCTCTGAGTCCTCCTTCCGACTCACTATCCCTTGGAACTGCCTCTCTCCCCCTGCTGGTTCCCTCATCAGCTGACAAGTCTCTGCCAGCCTCTGTGAGTCTCTTCCTCTCCAGTTCTCCCGATGGCAGTTCCCTGACATCCACCTCCCCTCCAGGGCCCCCTTCACCCCCTCCTTTCCCCTCCTCTGCGGGAGGCGAGGGAGCAAAACCCCTGAAAGAACTTCCCTCATCTTCCGAAGTCTCGAACATTTTCCTCCACCGGTTGCTGTTTCGGGTTTCTAAGTACTCATCCTCATCGGAATCTACTCCTTCTTCCAACTCAGACCCCGTGAATCCTTCCAATTCCTCCTCCTCGTCGGTGGTGCCAAAGTACTCCCTCCGGAACCTCGCTACTGACTGAGGTTTCCTGGGGAACCTTTGATGAAACGCTTCAATCAAGACCTCGTCATTGACTTCCTCTGCCGTCACCCAGGCGTTTTCTGACTCCGGTTCCCCTTCCCACGCCACCAAATACTCCACCTGATGACCCTTCCACCTGGAGTCGAGGATTTCCGCCACATGGTTGCTGCTTTCCCTCTCTTCTAAGACTGGTCCCCGTGGGAAAACCCCTTCATTTCCCCCCCTATACGGTGACAGCAATGACCTGTGGAATACTGGGTGCAGTTTCATGTGGTTCGGTAACCGGAGTCTGAAAGCCACTGGGTTAACCTGTTGAATGACCTCAAATGGTCCCAATCTTTTGGGTCTCAATTTCTTACAACCCCCCTTGAACGGCAATCCTTGGGTTGACAGCCACACCTGATCCCCCACCCTTATGGTTTCACCTTCCCTTCTGTTCTTGTCTGCCTGCTTCTTATATTGTTCCTTGGCCCTTTCTAAGTTGAGTTGGAGTTGACGATGGATCGCTTCCATTTCTTCTACAAACTGTTCGGCGGCTGGGACGCTCCATCTCTCCCCTCCTCCCCCTGGAAATGCCCTGGGGTGGCACCCATAATTAGCCAAAAAGGGGCTCATCCCGGTGGACACATTCTCCGCATTATTGTAGGCAAATTCCGCCAGCGCCAACTTTTCCACCCAATCGTTCTCTCTGTCATTGACATAACACCTCAGGTATTGTTGGAGGATACCGTTTGCTCTTTCCGCCTGCCCGTTGGTTTCTGGGTGCCGGGCAGTCGAAAAATTGACCTCCACGTGCAGTAAGCTCATGAGCTTCCTCCAGAACCTGGACGTGAATTGTTTGCCCCGGTCTGAGATCAACCTCAAGGGGGCGCCATGCAGTCTAAAAATATGTTCTACAAACAATTTAGCTGTCTCTTCCGCCGTGACTGCATGTGAGCACGCTACAAAGTGGCCCATCTTAGTTAACAGGTCTACTACGACCAGTATGGCGGTTTTCCCCTTGGATTTCGGCAGATCAGTCATAAAATCTATCGATACCGCCTCCCATGGCCTTTCTGGTGTGGGCAACGGTTCTAATAACCCCGCCGGCGCCCGCCTTTCTCCCTTGGCTCGCTGGCATTGGTCACACCCTCTTACATACTCCCTTACATCTTCCCTCACCCTGGGCCACCAAAATTCCCTAGTAACCAACCACATGGTTTTGTGTTGCCCAAAATGCCCTGCTGTGGGGTTGTCGTGCAGCTGTTTGAGTACTCTCCCTCTCAATTCCCCTTCGGGTATATATAGTGCCCCTTTGTAATACAATGCCCCGTTTCTTTCTTCAAAACCTCCGGAGTTTTCTCCCTCCCTCCTTAGACCTCGGAGCTTATTCTGGGCGTATTCATCATTCTGCGTCTCCTCTACCAGTTCCCTTTGCCCCACCAACGCCGCCCCACACACCCAGCGGTCCTCTGGGATGATATGTCTCTCTTCGGGTGCTCCCTCCCCCTCCAAATACTCTGGTTTGCGTGAGAGAGCGTCCGCCCTGACGTTTTCTGGGCCTGGCACATAGCAAATTTCAAAATAAAATTTGGAGAACTCCTGTGCCCATCTCACTTGCCGTTGGTTGAGCACTCGTGCCGTTCTCCAGTACTCTAAATTCTTGTGGTCTGTGCATACTTGCACCTTGTGTTGTGCACCAATTAGTAAGTGTCTCCATTTCCGGAACGCTTCGTGAATGGCGAGTAGTTCTCGGTCATATACCGTGTAGTTCCTCTCGGATTTGTTTAACTTCCGCGAGAAGAAGGCACACGGTCTCCACTCCGACTTATCCTTCCCCGGCTGAAGAAGCACCGCCCCCACCGCCCGGTCTGATGCGTCAGTTTCCACTCTCATGGGTTTTTGTAAATCCACATGCAGGAGCTGTTCTTCCGAAGCGAAGGCCTTTTTCAATTCTTCGAATGCTTGCTCCGCTTCCGCCGTCCAAACAAACTTCTTCTTGCTGCTGAGACAGTCCGTGATGGGAGCCGTTAAGTGGGCAAAGTTCTTGATGAACTTCCGATAAAAGTTCCCAAACCCTAAGAATCTTTGCACATCCTTTTTCGTTTTCGGTGTCTTCCATTCCAGTACCGCTTGGACCTTGCCTGGATCCATGGCTAATCCCTTGTCTGACAAGCGGTACCCCAGGAATTCCACCTCCTTGGTGTGAAACTGACACTTCTCTAATTTCACCCACAGTTGGTTTGCTTGCAGTCGGCTCAACACTTCTCTGACGTCCTTTACATGCTGCTCCTCATTCTCTGAATAGACTAATACGTCATCTAGGAAGGCCACACAATTCTTGTAGAGCAGAGGTCCCAGGACGTGGTTCATGAACGATTGAAAACATGCTGAGCCTGCTTGTAATCCAAAAGGCATAACGACATATTCGAAAGCCCCTAGAGGGGTGAACATTGTTGTCTTCCATTCATCCCCCTCCCTTATCCGTATCAGGTTGTATGCCCCCCTCAGGTCCAGTTTAGTAAAAATCTTTCCCTTCCTCACCCTGGTCAAAATGTCATCAATCCTGGGCATAGGGAAAGCCACTGGTTCCGACACGGCATTTAGGGTCCGGTAGTCCACGACCAATCTCGGTTTATCCGTGTTTTTTTTGTCCACAAAAAACACTGGGCTGCCCCCCACCGCTCTGGACTCTCTGATGAAACCTCTCTTCAGGTTTTTGTCAATAAACTCCCTCAACTCCTGCATTTCCCTGTCTGACATGGCATACAGCTTGCCCACAGGGAGCTGGGCTCCAGGGACTAGATTGATCTGGCAGTCAAAGGGTCTATGCGGTGGTAGTTTGTCTGCTTCCCTTTCGCTGAAGACATGGCTCAGGTCAGCGTATTGTTTGGGAACCTTTCTTTTGTCCGTTACTTCTGTTCCTGCTAGAAAGGCTCTTGCCCCTTCTGGAGCCTTGCCCTCTTTGCAATGTTCTAGGCAATGTGCTGACCCAAAGGAGACCACTCTCTGATGCCAACCCACTAGCGGATCATGCAACGCTAGCCAGCTCATCCCCAAAATAATGGGAGCCCCTCCCAAGGTGGCCACATTGAACGCTATTCTTTCGGTGTGCCTGGCTACCCTCATTACCATTGGGACGGTCTGTAAGCTGACTTCTCCTCCCAACAGCTCTCTCCCATCGATCGTGGTCACCTGCAAGGGGTTGCTTAAAGGGATAGTCTGTATCTGGTGTTCTGCTGCAAACTCCTTGCTCATAAAATTACAGGAGCTGCCTGAGTCCAATAGCGCCCTTATCTTTAAGGGATGTCCGTTTGGCAGCTCTAGCAACACCTCTATCACTAGGGCTGGTCTCGGAGGTTCAGGCGTGGGCACTTTTACTGCTCCTTCGCCTGACTGCTGTGCCCTGATGGTGGCAGTCAGGCGCTGGCTTTTACTTGGTCCTGCCCTTCCTCCTCCTTCCCCCCAACAGCTCCTGCCATCCCTTGCCATTCCTTTCTTTGTGGACAGACCCTGGCAAAATGACCTGGCTGCTGGCAGAGATAACATTTCTTGGGGCTCTTCCCCTCCTTCTTCCGCCCTTCACTGGGATTTGAAACTGCCCGCGCGCGCGCGCTGTTCCAACTTCCATCGGCTCTGCGGGCGGGAAAGTTGGCTCCGGAATCTCTGGAATGCGGAAATCCCTCCAACGCTCCCCTTTCCCTTCCCGCTTCTCCAAGGCTCTAGCCTCCTGGCGTGCTCCAATGGTCAGCGCTGATTTGGTCAGCTGGTCCATAGACTCCACCCTGGGCGCCCGGGAAAGTTCATCTTTCACAGCCGAAGAAAGTCCCTCTTCAAAAAGCATTTGAATGGGTTCCGCTGACAGATCCCACCCCAATTTGTGTATCAGCATAGTAAACTCAGTCCAGTACTCACGGACAGATCGGCTCCCCTGTTTACAAGCCATCAACTGTCTGCGCACCACTCCCTGTTCAATCTCGCTGGAAAACATCAGGTCCATGGCGCGAAAAAACTTCCGTGCGTCTTTCAAGACTTCATCATGCCTTGCCATCAGGGGTCTAACCCAGTCTCTAGCCCCCCCTTCGAGATGGCTAACCACAAACCCCACTCGCGATTCCTCGTCGGGAAAGTCATCAAACTGCAGATTAAGAGCATACTGCATCTCTGTCCTAAAGGCTTGATAGTTCCTGGGATCCCCCCCAAACTTCTGCACCAATCCTGGCATCTTTCTTCCTTGTGGGGGGGCCTTTGCCCTTTCTGCATCCTGAGCCCTCCTCTCATCGAGCCTCGCCGTTTGCAGCGCTAGCTGGACCTCCAACACCCGGTACCTTTCTTCCAGGCTCGGACTGGCTCCAGCTCCTCCTGCAGCTCCGGTTCCGGCTGGGTTGCTCATGATGCTTTCTCTGCACAAGCTGCTTTCAGGGACTGTCGGATTGCTGTGATGGGATGTTGAGCTGCTTGTGCGTAAAGTTTCTAATCCCTCAGTGTTTGGCTAAGTCCACAAACCACTGTCTGTAACGGAGCCCCATAAACATGGCTCCGTCAGTCGCTGGCAGAATCCGACAGTGGGCGTTTACGGAATTTCTTCCAGCATAAAAGCTCCTTAACGGAAACACGTCTTCTGGACTCTCTACGTGACAATTTCCGGCAAGGAGTGGGTGTCCCTAGAGGAGGTCCTGAAACCTCCTCGCTGTTCTCGCTGGAATTGTCTCTGAGTCCTCCTTCCGACTCACTATCCCTTGGAACTGCCTCTCTCCCCCTGCTGGTTCCCTCATCAGCTGACAAGTCTCTGCCAGCCTCTGTGAGTCTCTTCCTCTCCAGTTCTCCCGATGGCAGTTCCCTGACAGAAACCAAATAACCTGAGAATAAAAGAAAATATTAAAGTTTTACAAGCTCAGTTTGCAGTTATAATAAACAGAGAAGTGGAATGGAATATCAAGAAACTGAGACAAAGAAACTTCGAATTTTCGAATAAATCAGGAAAGTGGCTTGCTTGGCAAATTAAGAAAAGAAAGGAACAAAGTACAATAAACAAAATAATATCAGATGGAGAGGAAATAACTAATCCGAAGGAGATTAGAAAAGGGTTCCTCGACTACTACAGAAGATTATACAAGAATAAAGAAAGAAACAACTGTAGGAAAATAGAAAGATTTTTGAAAGATAAAAAAGTGCAGAAGATCCCAACAGATAAAAAAGAACAATTGAATACCCCAATAGAAATAGAAGAAATCAAAGAAGCAATAAAAGATTTAAAAAGGGGAAAGGCTCCAGGGCCAGACGGATTCACCGCGTGCTATTATAAAGAAATGAAACTTACTTTGTTGACACCACTAAAGGAAGTCATGAATAACATCTTAAGAGAAGGAGAAATTCCGGAAACATGGAAAGAGGCATATATTACATTTATTCCTAAACAAGACGCAGACTTAACCCAAGTTAAAAACTATAGGCCGATCTCACTGCTAAATATAGACTATAAAATATTTGCAGGAATTTTGGCAAAGAGGATGAAGAACATATTACTAGAAATTATCCATAAAGATCAGGCAGGCTTTCTTCCAGGCAGGCAGATGAAAGACAATATAAGAAATATAATTAACATCATAGAATATCTGTCTGCCAGGAATGACAAGCAAGCCATAATGATGTTTGTCGACGCGGAGAAGGCGTTCGACAATATAGCATGGGACTTTATGTTGAAAAATTTGGAGTATATGGAAGTTGGTAAAGAATTCTTTAATGGAATAAGGGCAATCTACACAGAACAGAAAGCCAAATTGATTATAAATAATGTAGTTACAGAAGAAATAAAAATACAGAAAGGAACAAGACAGGGATGCCCGCTTTCCCCATTATTATTTATAACAGTGTTAGAAGTGCTCCTGAACTCGATTAGACAAAGCGAGAAAATAAAAGGAGTGACAATCGGCCAAAGAGAATATAGGACCAAAGCATTTGCAGATGATTTGGTAATAATGATTGAAGAGCCAATAAATACAGTAAAAGAAGTAATGGAAGAAATGGAACAGTTTGGAGGTGTGGCAGGGTTCAAACTAAACAAAAAAAACACAAAGATGATTGTAAAGAATATGGATCAAAGTGTAATAGAATTAATACAACAACAAACACAGATAGAGGTGTCTAAAAAGGTTAAATACCTAGGAATATGGTTAACCTCCAAAAACATAGATTTGTATAAGAACAATTACGAGCCAGTATGGAATGGAATAAGAAAAGATCTGGAAGTGTGGGGAAGAATGAGACTGTCATTTTGGGGAAGGATCTCCACAATTAAGATGAATGTGCTACCAAAAATGTTATTTTTATTTCAGACCATCCCCATAATTAAGGGGAATAGAATTTTTAAAGAATGGCAAAGAGCGATATCAAGATATATTTGGCAGGGCAAAAAGCCTAGAATTCAATTTAAGTTGTTGACAGATATAAGAGAAAGGGGAGGTTTTGCCCTGCCGGATATGAAACTATATTACGAGGCATCATGCCTTTGTTGGTTGAAAGAGTGGATCAAACTAGAAAATAAAGAACTCCTTGACTTAGAGGGGTTCGATAACAGATTTGGATGGCATGCCTATCTATGGTATGAAAAAAGGAAAGTGCACAAAGGTTTTGAGAACCACATCTTCCGAGGTCCCTTAATTCAAGTATGGGAAAGGTATAAAAACCTATTAGAACCTAGAACTCCACACTGGTTATCTCCTTTAGAAGTCATGACTGTAAAGAAATTAAATATGAGAGGCAAGTGGATAACATACAATCAATTATTATTTATGGAAGGAGGAAAATGGAAAATGAAACCATATGAGCAGGTTAAAGAACATGTATACGATTGGTTGCATTATTTTCAAATCAACGAAATGTTTAGAAAAGACTGTAGAGAGTATGGGTATGCGGACAAGGATTCTAAATTCCAGAGGGAAATTATAGATAATGATGGAAAAATCTTATCCAAAATGTACAAGTTGTTGCTGGAATGGAACTTAAAAGATGAAGAGATAAAGTCGGTAATGATACACTGGGCCAGAGATGTGGGTTATAATATACAATTTGAGGATTGGGAAAAGTTATGGAAAGAGGGTCTAAACTTCACCGCATGTATGCAATTGAAAGCAAACATTATGAAAATGTTTTTTAGATGGTATATGACACCTACAAAATTAGCAAAAATGTACAAGACAAGCAATAGATGTTGGAAGTGTAAAGATAGAGAGGGTTCCTTCTACCACATGTGGTGGGAGTGTAGAGGAGTGAGAGACTTCTGGGAAAAAATATATAATGAACTCAAGAAGATTTTAAAATACACATTTAAAAAGAAACCAGAAGTTTTCTTATTAGGAATATTAGGAAATGAGATAAAAAGAAAAGATTATAAATTTTTTCAATATGCGGTGACGGCGGCAAGAATGTTAATAGCTCAGAAGTGGAAGCAACAGGAAATACCGACTGTAGAAGAATGGAGAACAAAATTATTAGATTATGCCGAGTTAGATAAATTGACAGGAAAGATTAGATACTCAAGAGACCAAAAATTCATTGAGGACTGGGGGAAATTCGTGGAATATCTGGAATGTATAAGTAATGGTCAGATAACGCTAAGGGGATTTAAAGAAGCACTGTGAAAATTAAGGAATATTGTCTGTTGATATCAAGCCTTGTCATTCAGAGGCATTTGGCACTCTCCAGGTGCCCGGCTTGATTCCTTGTTGGCCTCCCCCGTCAGCGACTCCCGGCAAGACAAGGCGAGGTCTTTATCGGCCGATCCTTCTTCAAACGTGAGAAGAACACAGCCACTCCTCCTCCCTCACTCCCTGCCATCCCCAGGGAGGGGAAAGAGACAGACAGAAATGTATTTACATGCCTTTATTTCTGTCTTTCCTCAGTGCAGAGAACAACATGTCTGCACTCTCTGATACCCAGCTGCAGAGAGAGAATAACTCCACCCATGTACTTCCAGTACAGGGTCATGTGACACTCTGAGCTAACATCCGGTGCTCAGTGCACATAATAGACTGTCCCTGCTTCCCACGGTACAGTCCCAAAACATCAACATCCTGTTTGGCTTTCCAGCCATCTGGAGCACTCAGCAGCATTGCTCCTTTTTCGTAACATTGTCTAAAGGGAATAAAAGCAAAGATATAAAGAATGTCAATATAAAACTAAGAAATGCGTAACCTAAATGATAGCTACGAATGATTTACGGAAAAACTGAAGGAAGTCTTGAAAAAGAACAAGATGTGAAATACCTGATGTGAATTAATTTGTTTATTATTTTTGATGTAAATTAATAAAAATTATCTCCAAAAAAAAAAGGAAGATTTGAAACCGGGTGGTAATTGGATAGATCTAAAAGATCTAATGATGTTTTCTTTAAGAACGGGCGCACCACTGCCTCCTTCAATTCCCCTGGGAATGTCCCGGTGCCAAGGGACAAATTGATGATATCCCCTAGGGGGCCCCACACCTTGTCTGGACATGCTCTAATCAGCCAGGACGGGCACGGGTCAAGGGGACAGGTGATGGGCTTTCCAGCTTGGATGAGTCTGTCCACATCGGCTGGGGATATCTGGTCAAAGTGGTTCAATACTGGACCCGAGGACAGTCGAGAGGCCTCCAGTTCCACTATTGTATCCAAAATTGGCAGGGAGGTCACGGTGGAGAAACAGGACCTTTTCCGCAAAAAAGCTTGCAAATGCCTCACAGCTATGTGTCAAATTGTTATTTAAATTTGGCTGTCCTTCAAGGGACGTTAAAGACCTAATTATACTAAAAGGTTGTGCCGGGAGAGAGCTAGCAGATGCAATGGAGGCTGAGAAGTAGGACTTCTTAGCGGCCTTCACTGCCATCTCATAGGTTTTCATAAAAACCCTATAAGATGTTCTTGAAGCTCCATTGCAGGCACACTGCCATACTCGCTCTAGCTGTCTGAGGTTCTGCTTCATTTTCCGGAGCGCCTCGGTAAACCAGGGAGCCCGGTTTCTGCAGGGTCACAGAGGGCGCTTAGGTGTGATCTCATCGATGGCCACCAAGAGCTGGGTATTCCAACCCTCAACAAGCTCAGTCAATGTGTCACCAGGGGGAGCAAGGTCCCGCAAGCCTTGACGAAATCTATCAGGGTCCATCAGCCTCCGTGGGCAAGCCCAAATAGGCTCACCACATAAGCAGGGTGGGGATGGAAAGTCAATCCGGGCTTTCAGAGCTTAGTGATCAGACCATGGCACCTCCATCGAGGGGGACATGATCACATCTATGCCTGCGCCAAAGATCAAATCCAGCGTGTGGCCTGCTTGATGTGTGGGGCCCAAAACAAACTGGGAGAGCCCTAGTGTCTCCATGGATGACACCAGGTCCAGAGCCTGTGAGGAGGGAGTGGCATCAGTGTGGAGTATTGTGGTTATAGGGTTAACCTCCAGTGTCCTGTACCTGGGAGGGGCTTCGTTCGGGAAGCTGCGTCACAGTTCTTTGTCTGTGAGAGTTACTTTCAGTTTTAGGCTGAGAGACAGCTGCAGACACAGAATGCTTCCGCACGGCACGGAGAGAATGTCGGAAAGCTCCGATGGTTGTAATGAACTGATTTATGGCTTGTAAATAAACGCTTTAGAGATAGAAGAAGCTGTCTCTGGACCTGATTTATTCCTCTTTCTCACACAGACGGCAAGACCACTGCGACTCTGCATTTTCTGCCTAGGTCGTCTTCAGCAAAGTGTGGCCCAGGGAAGCGGCTGGACGGCAGATTTATAGCCAGAATCAGCATGGATGTTGAAGTCGCTCAATACCAATAGGTTAGGGAACTCCAAGGCCCAGCTAGCCACTACCTCCAGCAGGCCTGACAGGATGGCTGCTGGTGCACCAGGTGGCTGGTACACCAGCCAAACAGCCAAGCTCTCCTCAGAACCCCACACTAGGCTGACACATTCAATTCCAGGGATCGATGGCGATGGCAGAGCGATGAATCTTCCCGATTTAACAATGCCACCCCTCCCCCCGGCCCACGACTGGTGGAGGACGGAGAAACCCCGGGGCGCCATCTCTTGTAAGGTAACTGTTTCCCCTTCATGCACCCAGGTTTCCATCACACAAGCCAGGTCAACCCCCTGCGAGGTAAAAAAAATCTCACAGGGTGGTGGTTTTGTTGCCTATAAACCTGGCGGAGGTGAGTAATCCTTGCTCACACTACCCTCGTCCCTCGGGATGGGGCACAGATTGGAAGGGGTACGAGCGTATCCGTATCTCAAACCCCTTCACCTATAAAATCTGCCCCCACAGCCATACCTCCCTCACCCCTCCACGGTAGCAATCCCAAACCTCATACTTGCCTCCTTTGATGGCATTGATGTTATTCTTTCCCAGCCCAGTTATGCTGCTTATAATATCAATAACTCGATATACTCTAATTAGTTGAGTAGGACAAACCAGCTAACCATCAGCTACCTATCTGATTATATGAAAATTATTATATTATTTGTCAGCCTACTATTATAATATTAGACTAACTAATTAATTAAATTAGAAAATAAACCACAAAACATTCCACAGCTAAACAAAGCTACCATATAACATACATTCAGGGAAGAAAATGTTGACATGCAGAGGGCCAGGAGGCCAGCTGATAAGCCCCAGCTTTGCCGTCTCCATCCATCGGCCCGTGCTCCGACGTAACTCAGCGACACAGACTTCAAAAGCCAGGGCATGCAATTAGCAGAGTGTACTGCGCACACAAAAGTAGGCATGAGGCTTGTGAAAGCATTCTATTACTACAGATTTATTAATCATAAATCAGAACAAAGAAACATGTCATCTCTCTCTCATGTCGTCTAAGAGAGAACAGCAAAAACAAAAGCTATACACAAACAGAAGTTCCCAGCAAGCTGTGCTGGAATATAAACAGACATGTGACACGCAACAATATCATGCCTGTTCCTTAAGGTGGAATGGAAATGTCAACAGAAAAACCACCTAACTAGCAAGAAAACAACAATCAAGCATCTAACAATAGACAAGCAAAACTTAAATATAATCATGAAATAATGGACTATAAAGAACTAAAACAGATGGCAAAGGAAGGGGGGGAAGTTCCTCCCACCCTTAATGTCTGACCCAAATCCCGCATAAGATGTTATTAACGGACAACAAGGGAGGTGATATATCATGTTTTCCTCTAAAATTAAGAGCTAAACAAGGAATGGCTAATGCCAAACATGGTCGATTCTTCCCCCCATGCTTTTGACAATTCTGGGGCCCAGGGGTTCTTGTAGCATCACACGCCAGTTTGAGTCTACTTGGTCGATCTCCGAATCTGCCAACCTGGACAACCAGGCAACATCAGTGGACGGGCAAAGGAAGGAGGGGCAGGCTTGGTAAATGCCCTGTTCGACATCGATGCCGTGCCCGATGGTCTCAGGGGGCCCTCCCCTTGCTGTTGTGCTAGCACTTGTAGCGGCAAAGTGTTCCTCTTAGCATCAGGACTCCTCAGGTTTTTCTCCGCAGCTGGTGTTCTCAGGGTCCATGGGGTGATACCTCCGGGGGGGGAGGAAGCCTCCGTTATATCATCATTCTTCATACCAGGGCGGAAGCCGCCAGCGTTGCTACCTCTGGGGCTGACCATCCCCCAGCTGCCACCTGGGTAGGTTCAATCTTGGGTGCCTCGAGACCTGGGAGGTTCAGAATTGGCCTTTTCCTAAACTCCAGCTGCCACCTGAAGAACGGATGTCGACTCACCCCCAGGTGGAAGGCCCTCACCACAAAGGTCCCTGAGACCCTTGGCCTCACGTAAGTTCTGTTGGTTACCTCCTCTGCTATGGCCAGCTGCCAGCCTTGTGGCTTAAGAATCTCTGGCGTCTTGAGAGCGGAACTCGCCCTCACCCCCCGGCTTCCCTAGGTGCCTTTCAGCTGAGTCATCTACAGAGTAATATATCTTGACCCAGGCTCCATACCAGCATTTAACCAGTCTGTTTCAGTTTAGGAGTACTGCTGGCATGCAGGACAATTGCATTCACAGCTGGGAAGATAGAAGCAAGGCATACAGCACAGCTGGATTCACAAGCTTAAGAGGGTAGAGGCGAGCCCAAATGGAACACTCTTGCAACATAGGGCCTTTGGTAGCAATAACCGTTCTCCACCTCCCTTAGTTCATTTAAAACGCAGGGCCAAAGCCTGAGTCAGAGTCAGTTCAGAAAAAAGTTCAGAAGATTAATTAGAGTTGTTTAGAGTTATGAGTCCTTGAAATAAGCCGGTCAGTGGCTGTTAAGCTGTTCTACTTTGTTAGATCTAATTTACAGTGCCAACTTCACAAGTTCTCTGATGTAAAATCCCAGGTTGCCAAACACATAAAACATACCCTACTTTCGATAAGAAGAACTGTTCTCTAAAATCACATATTTAAATCCTAAGCCTATCTGTTATTTGCAAGTTTTTCCAATTAAGTTATCTTAGCATATGTAACTAAATATTCTTTGAATTTCATCCATTCCTCCTGGTACTCCTCCTCCTTCTGGTCACGGACTCTTCCAGTAAGGTCAGCAAGCTCCGAAAAGTCCATCATCTTCATCTACCATTCCTCCACTGTTGGGACTTCTTATGATTTCCAATTCTTAGCTAACAGAATTCTAGCTGCAGTTGTGGCATACAAAAACAATCTAACATTTTTGGGGGGCAATTCCAAACCTATTATTCCAATAAGAAAGGCCTCTGCTTTCTTAATGAATGTATATTTCAACATTTTTTTCAATTCATTATAAATCTTCTCCCAGAAGTCTTTCACCTTGGGGCAGGTCCACCACAGAAGGTACCCTCTTTTTCTTTACATTTCCAACATAGATTATTGTTAGAAGTATCGGTTGGTTGCTCGAGAGCAATCAGGCAATAAGCTTCAATAGTCTGTTTTAAAAGGTTTCTTATCGATGATAAAAACCGTTAGAATGCAGAGCGCCTCTCTTCCTTGTCTTGCTCATTCACTGGCAGAATCTGAGAGTGGGCGGTCCTTAAACCTTCCCCAGCAGAGTAGTTTCTTGATGCCCAGTCTGCGCTTCCCCTCTCTGCGCGGAAGCCTACTGTGCAAGGAGGGCGTGGGTAATGGAGGACCTCTCTCCTCCCCGCTTTGCTCAGGCAAGGTGACCTGGCACCACCTTGCCTCCCCCGAGCCCTGCAGCTTCTCTCTGCTGGAGGCGTGGTTACTCTCCTCCGCTGAGGAGGTGCTGCTTCCCACGATCTTTGGGTGCTCTCTGTAATCCATCCGGCTTTTCCCCTCTCACCCCTGAGCTGATGGCAGTTCCCTGACATCCACCCCCTCCTCAACACCCCCCCTCCCCACTGGTGAGGTCTTTAAACATCTCCTCCTCTAGAGCGTCGGCCGGCGATGTAGGAAAACCCCGGAAAGAACTGTCGTCATCCTCCGTGGATTCAAAAGCTGCTTCCCATCCTCTCGGGTCCCTTCCCGCTGGTTGGACTTCCCAGTCTGATTCTTCTCCCTCGGACACTTCCCCGACCTCGTTCCCGCAGCCTTCCTCCTCTTCTGAGGCAGGGAAACCTATGAAGTCCCCTTCGTCGTCCGTGGGTCTGAACTCCTCCTCCAAGAACCTAGCTAGGGGTTTAGGCTTATGCGGGAACAAACCATGGAATTCTTCCACCAGATAATCCTCTGTGATGGATCCTGCGGGAACCCACGTGTTTTCAGATCTGGGGTCTCCCTCCCAGGCCACCAAGTACTCTACCTGGTGCCCTCTCCACCCGGAATCGAGTATTTCCATTGCTTCATTACAGTGTTCCCTCTCCTCTGCCCATGGATGGGTGGGCATCCCTCCCTCCCTCCCTGGGAAGCCCCACCCCTCCCTGTAACGTGAAAGCAGGGACCTATGAAACATCGGATGTATCCTCATGCTATCCAGCAATTTCAGTCTGAAGGTCACTGGGTTAACCTGCTGTATTACCTCAAAGGGCCACAGCCGTCTAGGCTGCAATTCTTTGCAACCTCCCTTTAGGGGCAAACCCTGGGACGACAACCACACCCTGTCCCCCACCCGTATGACCTCCCCTGGCCTGCGATGCCTGTCTCCCTGCCTTTTGTAGACTTCTTTAGCCCGTTCCAAATTTAGCCGGAGTTGTTGGTGCAAAGCCTTCATCTCTTCTACAAATTGCTCCGCTGCTGGCACACTCCATTCCTCCTCTCCGCGCCCTGGGAAGGCCCTGGGGTCCGTAATTGGCCATGAAGGGGCTCATTCCCGTGGACACGTGTTCAGTGTTGTTATACGCAAACTCGGCTAGCGCCAATTTCTCTACCCAATTGTTCTGCCTCTCACTGACATAACAGCGTAGGTACTGCTGCAATATTCTGTTCGCTCTTTCGGCCTGGCCATTGGTTTCTGGGTGCCTTGCCGTCGAGAGCCAGTGTGGTGTAGTGGTTAAAAGCGGTGGACTCGTAATCTGGCGAACCGGGTTCGCGTCTCCGCTCCTCCACATGCAGCTGCTGGGTGACCTTGGGCCAGTCACACTTCTTTGAAGTCTCTCAGCCCCACTCACCTCACAGAGTGTTTGTTGTGGGGGAGGAAGGGAAAGGAGAATGTTAGCCGCTTTGAGACTCCTTCGGGTAGTGATAAAGCGGGATATAAAATCCAAACTCTTTTCTTCTCTACCTGCAGCAAGCTCATGAGTTTCCGCCAGAACTGCGAGGTAAATTGTCTTCCTCGATCGGATACAACCCTCAATGGCGTCCCATGCAGCCTAAAAATGTGGTCCACAAACAGCCTGGCTGTCTCCTCTGCTGACACCGCATGAGAGCAGGCCACGAAATGACACATTTTGGTCAGTAGATCGACCACCACCATCACCGCTGTTTTCCCCCTTGACTTGGGCAGATCTGTCATAAAATCAATCGACAGCACCTCCCAGGGCCTCTCCGGTTTCGGTAAAGGTTCCAGTAACCCCGCTAATGCGGTTCTTTCCCCTTTGGCCCTCTGGCACCTGCCGCACCCCCAGACATATTCTCATACATCCTCCCTTACCGTGGGCCACCAGAACTGTCTGGTGACTAGTAGCATGGTCTTATGCTGCCCAAAATGCCCGGCTGTGGGGTTGTCATGCTGCTGCCTAAGTATTTTGGCCTTCAATGTCTCTCCCAGCGCATACAGTGCCCCTTTGTAGTACAAGAGCCCTCCTTTTTCCTCAACCCCCCCCCATTTCCCCCCTTTCCATCTCTGAGCTCCCTGATTTTAGTCTGAGCAAACTCATCGTGTCTGGTGAGCCCAACCAGTTCTTCCTCCCCTACCAGTGCTCCCCCACACAACCATCGGTCCTCTGGGAACACGTGCCTGGCCACAGTAGGTCCTTCCCTTTCCATGTACTCAGGTTTTCTGGAAAGTGCGTCCGCCCTCACACCCCCCCCCCAGGTACGTATTGTATCTCAAAGTGATACTGTGAGAACGTCTGCGACCACCGGACCTGTCTCTGGTTGAGCACACGCGCACTGTCCACCAGTGTTCTAGGTTCTTGTGGTCCGTTCGGACCTGGATCTGGTGCTGCACTCCAATCAAAAAGTGTCTCCACTGCCGAAAGGCCGTGTAAATGGCCAGCAATTCTTTGTCATAAACAGTGTAATTTTGCTCTGACTTGCTCAGTTTCCTGGAGAAAAACGCACAAGGTCTCCAGTCCTCCCCTGACCCTTGTTGCAACATTACTGCTCTGATGGCTCGGTCTGAAGCGTCCGTCTCCACTCTCAGTGGCTTCCCCGGATCCACGTGCAGGAGCTGCTTCTCCGAGGCGAAAGCCTTCTTTAACCTTTCAAAGGACTGCTGCGCTTCCTTGGTCCACGCAAACTTCTTCTTGCCGCTGAGACAATCCGTTATGGGTGCTGTCAAGTGAACAAAGTTATTGATGAACTTCCTGTAGAAGTTGCTGAACCCTAGGAACCTCTGCACATCCTTCTTTGTTTTGGTGCTCTTCCATTCCAGCACTGCTTTCACCTTCTCCGGGTCCATGGCCAGCCCCTTGTCCGACAGTTGGTACCCCAGGAACTCCACCTCTCGAGCATGGAATTGGCATTTCTCCAGCTTGACCCACAACTGACGCTTCTTCAATCTCTCTAGCACCTGCCTGACGTCTTTCACGTGCTGTGCTTCATTTTCAGAGAACATTAAAACGTCATCCAAAAATGCCATGCAATTCTTGTACAGCAGGGGGCCCAACACGTAGTGCATAAAGGCTTGAAAGCAGGCGGATCCTGATTGCAATCCAAACGGCATGATGAGATACTCAAAAGCCCCCAGGGGGGTGAACATGGTCATCTTCCATTTGTCCCCCTCTCTCACTCTAAACAGATTGTATGCTCCCCTTAGGTCCAGTTTGGTAAAAAAAAATTCCCTGCCTCACACGTGTCAAAACATCGTCAATTCTGGGCATGGGGAAGGCTACGGGTTCAGTTACCTTGTTCAAGAGGCAGTAGTCCACTAGAAGCCTATGTTGATTCGTCGTTTTCTTGTCCACAAAGAACACTGGGCTCCCCCCTATGGCCTTCGATTCCCTTATGAAACCCCTCTTCAAGTTCTTGTCAATAAACTGCCTCAACTCTTGCACCTCCTGGTCGGACATGGAATACAGCTTACCCACCAGCAACTGGGCCCCCGGAAGCAGGTTGATTTGGCAGTCATAGGGCCTGTGGGGGGGCAGCTTGTCAGCCTCTCTCTCGCTGAACACCTCCTTCAAATCTGCATATTGCATTGGCATGCGCCCCTTCTCCTCCAGAGTCACCCCCCAACCCTGGCCATAGTCATTCTTGGTTCTCCCCCCCCCAGGCAGTGTTCCAAGCAGTGAGCCAACCCAAAAGTGAGGGAAAGTTGATGCCACGACACCACTGGGTCATGGAGTGCCAACCAACTCATTCCCAGTATAATGGGGGGTCCTGCCAGTGTGGCCACGTGAAAGGCAATGGTTTCCGCGTGCCTAGAAACCCTCATCCTCATTGGGGGTGTCTGGTGTGTCACTCCCCCCCCAGTAGCTCCCTGCCATCAATGGTGGTCACTTGCAAGGGGAAATCTAGTGGCAACAGGTGTAGTTGGCGCTCCAGAGCGAAGTCTCTGCTGAAAAAATTGCAAGAAGACCTCGAATCCAGAAGAGCGTTCACTTCTACTGGGTGCCCATTAGGGAGTTCTAGCACCACTTCAACTGCTATGCCTGCCTTGGGAGGGTCTGGCTGGGGCTCTTCTACTGGTCGCCTGGCTGGCTGCTGCCCCCGTTGGTCTGCAGCCAGGCTTTTTCGTTTCCCTGCACCTGAGCCTTCTCTTCCTCCTCCTCTCTGCCTGCTGCCCCCATCATGCCTTGCCAGGCTTTTTTCTGAGGACAGACATTCACGAAATGTCCAGGGCGCTGACAGATTAAACACTTTTTGGCTGTTTTCCAGTCCCTCCCCTCTTTCTTCCTGAGCTCACCGGCGTTTGAAAACTCGTGCGTGCGGGCTCCATCAATTTCCATTGGCTCTGCTGCCGGCAGACCATGGGAAGTCCCTGCAGGCATCTCAGGAATGTGGTTGCCTTGGAAACGCCCCTCTCTGGCCTCCCGCCTTTCCTGAGCCCACGCTTCCTGCCGTACACCAATCGCTAACGCCATTTTAATTAGCTCATCCATGGACCGTAGGTGGGGGGCTCTGGATAATTCATCCTTTACTTCAGGATTCAAACCTGCCTCAAACAGAGCTTGCAGGGGTTCAGAGTCTAGGTCCCAGCCCAGCTTGTGCACTAACATCGCAAAACGCGACCAGTAGCTCCTGACGGTCAAAGTCCCCTTTTGCAACTCAGCAGCTCACTTCGTGTCACACTTCCTTCCGCCTCGCTGGAGAACATAGCATCCATTGCCTGATAAAATTTCTTCAGGTCTTTCAAAGCATCGTTCCCTGCTGCTATGAGCGACCTAATCCATTCTCTAATCCCTCCCTCAAGGTGTCCAATTACGAAAGCAACTTTCTCTTTGTCGCTAGCAAATTCCCCTTCTTGTAATTCCAAAGCGTATTGTATCTCTGTCCGGAACGCGTTGTAATCTTGGGGCTTCCCTCCAAACTTATTCACTAGCCCTGGGACCTTCCGTCCGATCAGGGTGGCTTTGACCTGACCATCCTGTGCTCGCCTCTCCTCCAGCCGGGCTGACAGCGTAGCAACGTGCGCCTCGAGTTCTTGGTTCCTCTCAATTAGCCCTCACACCATCGCTTCCTGCTCCGTCTCCGCGGCTGGTCCGGTCTGGCTCATCGTGCTGCCTTCACACGGCTACCCTCGAGCAACGTCAGGGACTCTCAGATTGCTGTAAGGGTATCAGGGGGTTGCTCGAGAGCAATCAGGCAAATGCCTCCCTGGTCAGCTGTAAAGCCTTGTTACTGGTGCCAAAAAAACCTTCACCATGCAGAGCGCCACTATTCCGTGGCTCGCTCATTCACTGGCAGAATCTGAGAGTGGGCGGTCCTTAAACCTTCCCCAGCAGAGTAGTTTCTTGACACCCAGTCTGCGCCTCCCCTCTCTGCGCGGAAGCCTACTGTGCAAGGAAGGTTTGGGTAACGGGGGACCTCCCTCCTCCCCGCTTTGTTCAGGCAAGGTGTCCTGGCACCGCCTCGCCTCCCCCGAGCCCTGCAGCTCCTCTCCGCTGGAGGCGTGGTTACTCTCCTCCGCTGAGGAGGTGCTGCTTCCCACAATCTTTGGGGGCTCTCTGTAATCCATCCAGCTTTCCCACTCTCACCCCTGAGCCGATGGCAGTTCCACTAACACTCTTTATTTAGAAGCATAACAAACAGGAAATAAAAACCTACAGAATCTAGCTGCATGCTTGCAGCTTTCTGTCTCTAACAAAAACGAAACTACCTTGCTCACATTCTCAAACAGACTGCTCCCCAGAGAGAGCTCAGCCCCCACAGAGCACAGATCAAAGGAAAATGCCCGGGTCATGTGGGCAGTGCACCTAGTTGATAAGAACGCTCCTGGAGTGTTAACTCTTAACTGTCCAGAACCACAACACCCCCTCTCATTCGCAATGACCTGGGTGCGAATGTACAAACAGCTCAACCCATGTTTAGCCCCTCACAGAACTCTCTGTGCTTCTGGAAACTTAAGGGCTTGGTAAAACCATCAGCAAGGTTCTCTTCGCTAGGACAATACCTCAGTTTGATCACGTTTGTCCTAACGCTCTCGCACACGTTTTTGAACCGTATGTCCAAATGCTTGGTCCGGGCGTTGAATTGGCCTGACTCTGCCAATTTCTTTTTTTATTATTTAAATAATTTTATTATTTTTCCCATTTTAACAATCCAATCAAATCACATTAAATATTCCAAATTATACAAATACATATCATATAGTCCAAATATTCTGCCAAATTATAAATTTTTATTGGGACTTCCCATGCTTCAAGTTCGGTGGGGCTCTGATCATCTTATATCTCTACTGCCTTGAGTTTCCAATAGTTCCTTTAAATCTTCCTGTTGTTACCCTTCCTTCTTTCATGGCCTCTGAGTTGTTTCCACAGGCGAGTTGAAGTAAGCAGTGATGTGCTTCTGCGTGAAATTGGTATGCTTAACTTTCCTATTATTGCAGCTGGTAAGCCTATTGTTTGCTGTATATCCTCACACACTGGTGTTTATGCCGAATCAATCCAAAAGTCATTTCGCCGCTGGCAGACGCCATCTTCTCTCAGTTCCGATGAAATCAAAACTAGGCATTTGCTCATTAATTTTCCCAGACTGGTTGCATCAAACATTAGCCTTTCCAGAGGAGATTTGCCAAATTGGACTTGAAGTGCAGATATATTAACAAATTAAGAGCTCACCTTCCCCTATTTATCTCTGCAGCTCGGTCTTTCCAAAGTTTTTTGAAGTCTCTCCAGCGGCTAGTGAGATCCTGCTTCTTTCTAATATCAATATTTGGAGAGTCTTTTGTCTTCTTCCAAGCGTTTTAAAAAACAAAAGCTTTAGTTATATAGTATTGTTATTTTCACACAGTTTATTTTTTCCCATCTCACTTGCTATAAATAATGTCAACAGTTCTTCTGGGGGGGGCGGTTGTCAAGTATTGTAATAAATTGTAGTAAAAGAAAAAAAGCTTTACCCCCCCCCTCCTTTTCCATTCCGTTCCAACGTACCAGCTTAGATGTTATTCTTAGATGTTATTCTTTCTTCCTCTCCGTCACTCTTGGCACCTCAGTGGCTGGCTTAATTGGCGGATTAATTTCCCCCTCTTCACTTGAAGCATGTCCAAAACTTAAATCCAATTTTTCATCTTAAGAAATGGAACTTGGTGCGCTCGAGGGGACAGCGTCGAGGAGAGCCGAACTCCCTCGGGGGCTTTCCATCCACTGCGCCCACCCCCTCCTTCTTTACGAACTTGGGGGTGG
Organism: Podarcis filfolensis; assembly: GCF_964270895.1. Classification (NCBI taxonomy): domain Eukaryota; kingdom Metazoa; phylum Chordata; class Lepidosauria; order Squamata; family Lacertidae; genus Podarcis; species Podarcis filfolensis. Next base: position 18,916,643 of record NC_139619.1, read on the forward strand.
TTTATTTGGCATCCGCGGATGAGACTGCATCTTCCCTTACACCGGGAAGAATTTGGGAGGCTGATTACTCCCATCTCAGCCTCTAAATTGCCTCGTGGGAGCTGGAGAGATGGTATTGTCAGCCATCTTCCGTGGCATCACAAGCGGAAGTCCACTCTGCCAATTTCAGGCAAGCTTGATTGTCTTCCCACACTGTTATGGGTAGGCAACAATCTCCACATATCTCCCAGACCAGACATGTGTAGAATTCCAGCTCTCTGCACACTCCTGAAAGAGCCCTGAATTCTGCCTCAGTCGATAACAGAGCAATGAGGCTTTGTTTCTTGGACATCCAGCCAATTACAGAATCTCCGTACATTACAACCATTCTGGAGATAGACTTCCTGTCTGAAGTGTTGGCCCAATCTGCTTCAGTCCAGCACTGTAGCTGTGCATCTCCCTGAGCTGACAGTGTGAGGCTATACTCCTTGGTCTCTTGCAGATACCTAAGGACCCTTTTACCCCTTTATGGATCACTGCCTTGCTGTGGCGAAGGGGCTTGAATAACTCAGAGAAGCTATGAACTATGCTGAGCAGGGCACCCAAGATGAACAGGTCATAGTGGAGAGTTTTGACCAAATGTGATCCACCTGGAGGAGGAACCGGCAAGCCACTCCAGTATCCCTGCCAAGAAAACTCCATGGACAAAGATAACAGGCATATAAATTTATGACGCTGGAAGATGAGCCCCTCAGGTCAGAAGGCGTCCAACATGCTACTGAGGAAGAGCGGAGGACAAGTACAAGTAGATTCAGAGCTGATGAAGCGGCTGGGCCAAAGCCAAAAAGACGCTCAGTTGCAGATATGCCTGGAAGCGAAAGAAAAGTCCAATGCTGTAAAGAAAAATATTGCATAGGGACTTCCTGTTTGACCGCCACCATTGAAGGAGTGCAGGATCAGCTCTCCGGAGAGGTCCTGAGCTTTGCAAGGCAAAAAGAAGTACGCTAGGGCAAAAGCGAACCTCGTAACTCGAGGAGGTAAATTCTCAAGGCTGGGGGGTCTGGCTGCGTTCAAAGGTGTCTCTCCTGTGTACACACCGGACCTGTCGGGGTTCTGCAAGGAGGCAGGATTGAGGACACGAGCGCTAGGATCCATTCTGACCTGCAAAGCGATGCCACAGGCTCCAAAAGGTGAAGCGGTAAAACATTCCAAGGCTCAAGATTAAACTCCCATACCTCAAATAAAAGGAAAAGCAGAACAGAAGCAAAAGAATAAGGAAGTACAGGGGAGTGTTATAACAATTTGGGAGTAAAGGAAATCCTTCATGATGCTGGTGGATAAAGAGACGCAAGGAAAATTTGGTATGAGTGAGTCGGCGTTTTAAAAAAGAAACTGCTGAGTAACAAGAAACAAAAGAGTCTCTGCTCCTAGAAAGGCTAAGAGACGGTAAAAAGCTAAACAAGTAAAATTAATTGGGAGATATAAGACAATGTTTCTAATACCCGTGAAACTTAGTATTTATGTGAGGAATTTAGAACTTTGTACATATTGTTAAGGCGCTTTTGGGAATAGTAGGTTGGAAACACCATTGAACGTAAGGCCCATCGATATATCGTAACAACATTGTAACATTGTAACAACCTAGCTGCTGGAAGTTATTGAAGGTCCTGGACTGCAGAGAGCTTTGAGTCATTGTTTGCAGCTCTCCTCTCTACTTTTATAAGTACTGGAATTGGGCAATTTGAGACTTTCTTTCTTTTGGCAACAGAGGGAGAATCAGAACTGCTACATCCTCTCCCCCATTGTTTGCGACTCGCGAAGTTGTGGAGAATGAAGGAGAACGACAGAACAACGGAGCGGGCTGTGAACTGAATGGGAGGGAGGGACTGAAATCAGGGGAAACGTAAGGTGTTGATACAAATAGAACATGACTGGACTGATATTGATTATGTGAGTATTTGATTGTATACTAGTTTGAGTTAAGTTGTTCTTTAAGAGAGGAAATTCAGACTATTATTGTTTGTAATCAGATACAGCTGTGTGTGATAAAGGAGGAAGTAGGAGCGATAGATACGCCTTGTGGTGAGTGAGGGAATAGCAGGGAAAATAAGTGCTTTGGTAAACAGGGTAAAATAAGCCCCCTAGTGGAAGTTAGTGGAATTGCATTTTGGAAAATCATTATTTATTTGTTTGTTTATTTATTAAAGAAACATGAGTAAGCCATCAAAAATAACAACACCAGGAGAGAGAAGGGAATCAAAAGCTGAGATAGAAGGGGAGGGAGATTTTGCAAAAATATTGGCAGAAATAAGAGAAATCAGGAGAGAAGTAAAGGAAAGCGAAAAAAATATTGGGGAAAATTATTGGACGTGGCTTCAGATTTATCAGGACAAATGAAAGAATTGAAAGTAAAAATACAAACAGTAGAGGAACAATAAAAAAATGCAAAAAGAAATGAGGGAAAACAAAAAAGAAGGGGAAAGAATGAAAGGGCAAATAGAAGAACTTTCAAAAACACAAGCAAATACATTAGATAACTTAGCTTTTCTTGAAATGAACCAGAAAGCACAAAATTTGAAATTTCGGGGAATTCCAGAGAAAGAGGGGGAGAACGTGAGAGAAAGACTCATTAAAGAAATTGCTAAACTATTAGAAATGAGGGGAGAAGATTTAGATTACATGGTGACTAATGTTTTAAGAATAAAAGTCACCTCGGCCCAGGCAAGACAAAAAAAATACCCTGGAGACTGTTTAGCAATTTTTAATTCAGCAGAAGTGAGGAATACTATTCTGAGGAAGAGTCGAGAAAAACAATTGATCATAGATGGGAAAACAATTGTGGTGTTCAAGGATATTCCCAATCGTTTTTTACGCAAGAGAAATGTCTACAAAGAATTGACAAAAAACTTAACAGCTAAGAAAATAAGGTTTCGATGGGAGTATCCAGAGGGTGTGTCATTTTATTATAAAGACAAGAAATTCAAAATTAAGACATTACAAGAAATGCAGAAATTTGGGAGAAGATATAAGGAGTTGGGAAAGATGGAGGGAGGGGAACAGGAAAGTGAAGAGGATAAACAAGAACAAGAGGGAGAAGAGGGAGATATTTAAATGTAAATAACAAAATAAAATTGTATTTAAATAAATAAATAAATCAAAATGACAATTAAAATTATATCATGGAATGTTAATGGCATGAACAATAAAGCCAAAAGACATAAAATCGAAAATGAGTTATTAAAAAAAACACAGACATAACTTGCTTACAAGAAACACATGTAACACGGAAACATAACAGATTTTTAAAAAATAAAAAATTGGGGAATGAATTTATTTCCTCAGATATGCAAAAGAAGAGAGGAGTTGTTATATATGTCAAAAATAAATATAGTGCACAACAAGTATTTAAAGATAATGAAGGAAGCATAATAGGAATACAAGTACAAATAGAAGGAGAAAAAATAATCATAGTGGGGATATATGCGCCAAATGAAAAGAAAGCAGACTTTTACAAAAAATTAGAGGAAATACTGATGGACTACATAGAGTATAACATTATATTGTTGGGAGACTTCAACGGGGTAATCTTCACTGAAATGGACTGAAATAAGAAAGAGTGAAATCCACTGAAATAAGAAGAGTGAAATCGGACCAGGGGAAACTGCCGAATTCCTTTATATCCTTAACAGAAAACAATGAATTAGTGGATATATGGAGATTAAAAAACTCATTAACAAAACAATTCACATATTACTCAGAACCAAACTAAAGCTGGAGCCGGATAGATCAAATCTGGACATCAAAAGAATTAACCACAAGAGTGGTGAAAGCTGAAATTTTACCAAAGACATTATCAGATCATAATGCCATTACAATGGAATGGAAGACTAAAGACCCAACAATTAGGAGGTGGAGAATAAACGACAATTTGTTAGACAATACAGAAATATAAGAAAGAACTAAAAAACATCTAAGTACTTACTTTGAACTAAACCTAAATAAAGGCACAGACATAAATGTAGTCTGGGATGCAAGCAAAGCAGTTATGCGAGGATTCTTCTTGCAACAGAACTGTATTCAAAAGAGGGAAAGGGAAAAGAATAAAGTAGAAATATTAAATAAAATAAAAGATATAGAAAAGCAGTTGGTTAGGAAACCAGAGGACCCAAAATTAAAACAAACAAGTAAATTGTTGGAAACGAAACTATCCATGATTATAAACCAAGAGGTGGAATGGAAAATTAAACTACTAAAACAGCAAAGTTTTGAATCAGCAAACAAAACAGGGAAATGGTTAGCTTGGCAATTAAAGAAAAAACAAGGACAGAAGATTATAAATACAATAAAAGACAATAATGAAATAATAGATAATCCCAAAGAAATAAGGAAAGTGTTCCTTAAATTTTATAAAGAATTATATAAAGCACACAAAGAAAATGAGGAGAAGATAAGAACTTATATAGGAAAACATAAACTGAGGGCAATTTCCCAAGAAAGAAGAGAACAATTAGAAAAACCAATATCAGAAGAAGAGATTATAGATGCAATTAAGCAAGGAAAGAATGGGAAGGCCCCAGGGCCGGATGGCATACCAATTAAGTATTATAAGAAATTAAGTCAACAATTAGTCTCCACACTAAAGGAAGTAATGAATAATATACTGGAAAAAGGGCAGATTCCCAAGACATGGGAAGAAGCATTTATTTCCCTAATATCAAAACAAGGAACTGATCTTACAAACGTGTCAGGGAACTGCCATCAGGGCCGGAGGGAGAGAGCGGGCTCCAGAGGGACTCCAGAGAGCGCCCCGGGATGGGGAGAGGCAGCCCATCTTCTGGGGAAGAGAATCAGCGTAGCACCAGTGAAGAAGGGGGGCAGATGGGGGAAGCGGCGAGGCGGTCCCATGACTCCGTGCCGGGGACCAGCGGGGAGAGTAGGGGTCCTCCGCTGCCCACACCCTCCTGGCGTAGAAGGCTTCCGCGCAGGGAGAGTAGGAGGAGACTAGGCATCAAAGAGCTTCTTTGCTGGAAGAAGTTCAAGAAACGCCCACTGACGGATTCTGCCAGCGATTGAGACAGCCACGGGCGAGTGGCTGTCCGGACAGGAAAGGTTCACTCAGGCAACCCAGCCAGGTGTGGCGCCGGTTTACGCACGAGCAACCCCTAGAACCATTACAAAACGTAAAAAACTTTAGACCGATATCATGGCTTAATAATAATTATAAACTGTTTGCAAATATACTAGCGCAGAGATTAAAAAACATTATGACTTCACATATACACTTGGATCAAGCAGGCTTTTTACCAGGATGGCAGTTGAAAGACAACATAAGAAATATAGTAAATATAATTGAATATTTGGAAACAAAAATAAACAAGCAGGCTACATTAATCTTCATAGACGCAGAAAAGGCGTTTGATAACGTGTCTTGGTTTTTTATGAAATACAATTTAGAAATGATGGGTTTGGGTACAAAGTTTTTAAGAAGCATAGAAGCAATTTATAAAGATCAGAATGCAAAACTTATAATAAACAACGGAGTAACAGAGAACTTCCATATTACAAAAGGCACAAGACAGGGTTGCCCATTGTCACCCCTATTATTCATTTCAATACTGGAAGTATTACTTCAAAATATAAGAGAAACAGGAAATTACAGGAATAAAATGTGGAGAAAAGGAATACAAAGTTAAGGCCTTCGCCGATGACATAGTCCTGACATTACAAGAACCTCAAATTTCGATAGTAGAGGCATGCATATTTGTGGTATGGCAAGGTTAAAGCGCATAAAGCATTCAAAAACCATATTGTCAGGAAAGCACTATTTAATGTCTGGATAAGGTATAAAGATTTTTTAGAGAATAAAACTCCAAGGTGGTTATCACCTATGGAAGCGAAAGCTATGAAAAAACTTAATATGGAGGCAAAATGGCCAAAGTATTGGGAAATCTTGGAACAGGAAGGTGACAAATTGAAATTGCAGAGTTATGATAAGCTCAAAGGGAAGGTGCGAGACTGGTTACATTATTTTCAAATAAGAGAGGTTTATAATCAAGATAAGAAAATTGGCTTTCAGGTGGAAAAATCAAAGTTGGAAACAGAACTGTTAGAACCCAATGCTAAGATATTATCAAGAATCTATAATCTGCTGTTGAAATGGAGTACTGAGGAAGAAACGGTAAAATCTGCCATGATTAAATGGGCACAAGATTTAGGACATAATATTATGTTTGCTGACTGGGAACAGTTGTGGACCACCGGGATTAAATTTACGGCATGTAATGCCTTAAGAGAGAATATTATGAAAATGATGTATAGGTGGTACATGACCCCAGTCAAGCTTGCAAAAATCTACCATTTGCCCGAGAATAAATGTTGGAAATGTAATGAAATTGAAGGTACATTCTTTCACCTTTGGTGGACATGTCCGAAGATTAAGGCTTTCTGGGAAATGATTTATAATGAAATGAAAAAGGTGCTTAAATGCACATTTGTGAAGAAACCAGAGGCCTTTCTCCTAGGCATAGTTGGCCAATTGGTGCCAAAGAAGGATAGAACTTTCTTTATGTATGCTACAGCAGCAGCAAGAATACTTATTGCGAAGCATTGGAAGACGCAAGATCTACCCACCTTGGAAGAATGGCAGATGCAAGTAATTGACTATATGGAAATGGCTGAGATGACTGGCAGAATCCGAGACCAGGGAGAAGAGTTGGTGGAAGAAGATTGGAGGAAATTTAAAATTTATTTACAGAAGTACTGTAAAATGTATGAATGTGGATGATATTGAAGTAAAAAGAAGAAGTTCTAGTAACAAGAGATAAAAATTGGAAATTATAAATTTGGGAGGTAAAATATTTAAGGACAAAGTAATACGATACGAATTTGCTGAGTTAACTGTTAAAGAGGGATACAAAAAAGGGAGGCGTGAGGAAGTCAGGAAAATAAGTTAATCAAAGATGAATAACTAGAAAAGAGTGATTTGTGTTTGCCTTATGTTATTTATGTCATTTGTGGTGTTATTGATTGTTCTTTTCTTTTTTGTGAAAGATTGTATTGTTGTGTTTTTTATTTTTCTGTGTGTTTATTGTATTATGTTTGGATGTATTTTTTTATTGTTAAACTTAATAAAACATTATTATAAAAAAAACCAAAAAACAAATTTCGATAGTAGAAGCATTAAAAGTAATAGAAGAATTTGGAGTGATGGCAGGATTTAAAATTAATAAAAGTAAAACAAAAATGATGGTAAAGAACATGAATGAGGAACAACTTGACCAACTACAAAGCAAAACAGAAATAACAATGGTAAAGAAAATAAAATATTTGGGTGTCTGGCTCTCCCTGAAAAATACAAACCTATTTAAGGATAATTATAAAACAACATGGAAAGAAGTAAAAATGAAATTGGAAATATGGGACAGATTGAAGCTATCCTTCTGTGGAAGGATAGAAGCTATAAAGATGAATGTCCTACCAAAAATGCTCTTTTTATTTCAGACCATTCCAGTTATAACAGGACAAGGCCAATTTAATGAGTGGCAAAAAGTGATTTCCAGGTTTGTATGGCAAGGGGGAAAGCCCAGAATAAAATTCAAACTTTTAACGGACAAAAAAGAAAGAGGAGGCTTTTCAGTACCGGACCTCAAAATATATTTTGAAGCTGCATCTATAATATGGCTAAAAGAGTGGTTTAGCCGGGAAAACACGGATATATTAGATCTAGAAGGTTTTGGAAACAGATATGGGTGGCACGCATACCTCTGGTATGATAAGGTCAGAGTACATCGGGACTTTTTAAATCACATCATTAAAAGACCATTATTTGAAGTCTGGAAAAGATATAAAGACTGGTTTGAAAGAAAGACGCCGTGGTGGCTGTCACCTCAAGAGGCCTTTTCACTGAAAAGACTAAATATGAAAGGAAAATGGTTGACCTATAGAGACATGTTATTGGAAGAGAATAATGTAATTAAGATCAAACCATACAGGTGAAACTCGAAAAATTAGAATATCGTGGAAAGGTTCATTTATTTCAGTAATTCAACTTAAAAGGTGAAACTAATATATGAGATAGACTCATGACATACAAAGCGAGATATGTCAAGCCTTTATTTGTTATAATTGTGACGATTATGGGATACAGCTGATAAAAACCCCAAATTAACAATCTCAGAAAATTAGAATATTGTGAAAAGGTGCAGTAGCTATTCAATCCATAACACCTGCAATGGGTTCAGTAGGAAGCACAATCATGGGGAAGGCTGCTGACCTGACAGTTGTGCAGAAAGCCATCACTGAGACCCTCCATAAGGAGGGAAAGCCTCAAACGGTAATTGCAGAAGTTGGATGTTCCCAAAGTGCTGTATCGAAGCACATTAATGGAAAGTTATGCAGAAGGGGAAAGTGTGGAAGAAAAAGGTGCACAAGCAGCAGGGATGACCACAGCCTGGAGAGGATTGTCAGGAAAAGACCATTCAAACGTGTTGGGGACTTTCACAAGGAGTGGACTGAGGCTGGAGTTAGTGCATCAAGAGCTACCACACACAGACGGATCCTGGAGATGGCCTTCAAATGTCGTATTCCTCTTGTCAAGCCGCTCCTCAACAAGAAACGACGTCAGAAGCATCTTGCCTGGGCTAAAGGGAAAAAAAGAACTGGGCTGTTGCTCAGTGGTTCCAAGTCCTCTTTTCTGATAAGAGCAACTTTTGCATCTCATTTGGAAACCAAGGACCCAGAGTCTGGAGGAAGAATGGGGAGGCACACAATGCCAGATGCTTGAAGTCCAGTGTGAAGTGAAGATTTGGGGATCCATGCCATCAGCTGGTGTTGGTCCACTGTGCTTCATTAAGTCCAGGGTCAATGCAGCCGTCTACCAGGAGATTTTGAAGAACTTCATGCTTCCTTCTGCAGACGAGCTTTATGGGGATGCTGACTTCATTTTCCAGCAGGAATTGGCACCTGCCCACACTGCCAAAAGTACCAAAACCTGGTTCAGTGCCCATGGGATTACTGTGCTTGATTGGCCAGCAAACTTGCCTGACCTGAACCCCATAGAGAATCTATGGGGCATTGCCAAGAGAAAGATGAGAGACATGAGACCGAGCAATGCAGAAGAGCTGAAGGCTGCTATTGAAGCATCCTGGTCTTCCATAACACCTCAGCAGTGCCACAGGCTGATTGCATCCATGCCACACCGCATTGAGGCAGTAATTGGTGCAAAAGGGGCCCAAACCAAGTACTGAGTACATATGCATGCTTCTACTCCTCATAGGTCCAATATTGCTCTATTTGCAGTCCTTGTTTTGCTGATTTGATTTAATATTCTAATTTTCTGAGATTGTTAATTTGGGGTTTTCATCAGCTGTGTGCCATAATATCACAATTATAAAAAATAAAGGCTTAACATATCTCGCTTTGCATGTCATGAGTCTATCTCATATATTAGTTTCATCTTTTAAGTTGAATTACTGAAATAAATGAACTTTTCCATGATATTCTAATTTTCTGAGTTTCACCTGTATGAGGAATTGAAAGATAAACTGCAAAATTGGATGGAGTACCATCAAATGGGTGATATCTTCTCAAAGGATAAGAAAACAAGAGGGTTTGAACAAACAAAATCAATATTAGAAACTGCAGTACTACAAAATAACAAAAAAGCACTGTCTATGAGTATTTAATAGAATGGCACACAAAAGATGAAGAAATCAAAAGTGTCATGATTAAGTGGGCAATAGATGTAGGTCACAGCATTGAGTATGAAAAGTGGATAAAACTATGGAATACCGGCTTAAAATTTACAGCATGTACATCGTTAAAAGAAAATCTGTTAAAAATGATGTACAGGTGGTACCTCACGCCAGTTAGGTTGTCAAAGATGTATAAAACAGGAAATAAAAATTGTTGGAAGTGTGGGGTGAAAGAAGGCAGTTTCTTCCACATGTGGTGGACTTGTGATATAGTGAAAACGTATTGGGAAAATATATATAACGAATTAAAGAAGATTTTTAAGTATACGTTTATGAGAAACCAGAGTCATTCCTGTTGGGAATGGTGGGAGAAGACATTGACAAGAATGACCAGAAACTGTTCTTATACACAACAACGGCGGCAAGATTATTGCTGGCTCAGGTATGGAAACAGCAAGAATTGTCTACAATATAACAATAGCAGTACAAGGTTATGGAGTACGCAGAAATAGCCAAATTAACAGCAAAAATTCGACACCAGGGGGATGAAACATATCAAAAAGAATGGGGAAAATTTATGTTATATATAGAGAAGATGATGTGAAATAGGGAAACCAGTAGAATTAAAATAATATCTCATAACCGGAAAATACAAGAAATTTACTGGATAACAATATCAAAATGAATTACAAATGTATATTAGGATTATTATTGAACAATATTTGTAAATGAATATAGACAGACAGCAAGAATTTGTATATATAGAAAGATTTATTTGTTTATGGACACTTAATGGAAAAACGAAGAAGAACAATCTTATGGAAAATGGATAATGACAATGCAAAAAGTCAAAGAGGACATAAAAAAGCCACAAGAAGGAAGGAGGGAAGTCAGCTCGGGAGAGCAAGACAAATGTGAAATATAATGTATGTGTATGTACAGTATGTAAAATTTTTTTTAATAAAGATCTATATATATCTATATCTATATCTATATCTATATCTATATCTATATCTATATCTATATCTATCTATCTATCTATCTATCTATCTATCTATCTATCTATCTATCTATCTATATATATTGCATAGGAACCTGGAATGTAAGAACCATGAACCTAGGTAAGTTGGATGTGGTAAAAAATGAGATGGCAAGAATAAATATTGACATCCTGGGCATCAGTGAACTAAAATGGATGGGAATGGGCGAATTCAGTTTGGATGACCATCATATCTACTACTGTGGGCAAGAAACGCGTAAAAGAAATGGAGTGGCCGTCATAGTCAACAAAAGAGTGGCTAAAGCTGTACTGGGATGCAATCTCAAAAAAGATAGAATGATCTCGATACGAATCCAAGGCAGACCTTTTAACATCACAGTAATCCAAGTTTATGTTCGAAGTCAATTTAGTCCGGGGGGTCCGGCACACTTCCCTCGCGCAGCTCTGACCCTTCTCAAAGACCTTTGACTCCAGCAGAGTAAACACAGCAGAAGCAGGAACGTTCTTCGTGTGAAGGCAATAATTCAGGCTGACACTTAGCAGACTCCTTATCTTAAAGTCTTTATTCCGTACAGATCAACACATCGTAAATCTTCCCGGTGAGACGCAACTCATGTCGACTCTCTCTCACACTGCGTGCGTCTTTCTCTCTCTCTCAGAGATACTGGCCACTCCCAGTGTTCTAAACACACCTCTCGGAATGTGAGTCGTCATCACTCAGAACTCTTAACCCTGTAAGTTCTGAGCCACTCCCAACACCCCCTCTCGAATCACGTTCTGAGAGGACTTCTGAGTGTTCAACACCTTCCCCATTGCCTTCCGCCCCTTCCTGGCATCGTTGTTAGGCACCTGTTGAACCTCACAAACCTCAGGTTCGCACTGTGCGAAACCAACCCACGCATTTGTGACCTGAAACCTCTCAGGTGGAATTCCCTTTGTTGCCCGTGAAGACCGCCTGGGCACAAACTGGGGTTCTTCTCCTGACCCACTGGGGCCAGCAAGAGCGTCTTCTTCATCAGAGTCCCCCTCTGACTTGACCCGTCTGTGAGCTTTCTCCATTACTCTAACAGGAGATGAGGGCTCACTCTTGGACACTCCTTTCACAACCTGTGGAGACGCCTCCCCCTGGTCCTGATCCTGATCATCGACCAGATCACCATTACCTGGCTCTCCCTCCTGCTCAGATTCGGATTCAGACAGACAATCTGAGACAGTGTCATGGCTGACTTTGCGCCTTGACCTATATCCCTGCTGCTCTTTGAACTCAGCATGCTTGCTGACCAGAAGCTTGGTCTGATCACCTTCTGGGTACGCAAATCTCCACCCCTTTGTCGCGGGTTCATACCCACAGAAGATCATTTCCTGGTATTTTGGACCACCCTCTTGCTGCAAACACTTTGGTACAGGCACCATGGCTCTGCAACCAAACGAACGGAAGAAATGCACCTGTGGCTTCTGTCCGTTGAGCAAGAAATATGGGGTGTCACCTACCACTGCATTGTAGCACCTGTTCATCGTGAAATTGGCCGTCTTTACCGCCTCCCCCCAAAAACTGTGAGGCAAACCAGAGTCATCCAGTAAGATCTCGGATGCTCGGACCAGAGCCTTACTCCTCAGCTCTGCCACGCCATTCTTCTGAGGCGAAGTCACCTTGTGACGTATCCCCCTCTGGCGAAAGAAACTCTTTAGAGCAGACCCAGTGACCTCAGAACCACGGTCAAACTGGAAACCTTGCACCTTGGTGGAGAACCTCTGTTCCACCTCTGCAACCCAATCTTTGATCAGTTGCGCTGCCTCCTCCTTAGCTTTCAGCGTGAAAGCCCATGCGTTCCTAGTATAATCATCTGTCAGCACCATCAGCCACTTGGCCTTGCCCAGACTTGGCTGTGGCATACCTATAAGGTCTGCATGCACAAGCTCAAAAGGCCTTGTGGTCATTCTCTCCACCCTGGGATGGCTAAATCCCTTGTTTCTGGCTTTCCTGCAAGCCTTGCAATTCAAAGGTTTACCACATTCTTTTACCTTGCAACCTTTGGTGCACTCTGATAACATCTGGACGTCCTCACAGGACCCATGTGACATCCTCTTGTGCCACACGCAAGCACACGACACATGAGTGTGGTCAGTGGCTTTCCCAACATTCCCCTCACCCTCCAGAGGTGATTCCAGAACAAAGAGATTGTTCTGATTTCTCCCAACACGTACCAGTTGCTCTCCACCTCTGGAAATGGTACAAACATTGTTTTCAAAACTCACAGAATATCCCTCCTGTAAAAGGCATGGTACAGATAGCAGGCAATGTTTTATCTCAGGGAGAACATAAACCTTCAATTCAGCCTGTAAAAAAAAGAGACAAACATGTTAGAAACATGGGTTACACGTCCCTGTGAACCTGTAGCAAATCTAACTGTTTTCTCAGTGGAAACAGCCTTGCAGTTCCACATTTGTCCATCAGGTGGCGCTGTGACCAGATGGGCATTCGCAGCCGAGTCAACAACCCAACGTAGGACTCTCCCCCCTCTGGAGCTGTCCTTCTTTGTTGCCTTAGCAACTGACTTCCTGCTCCCCCCGACCTTGGAGCTCTCGCTGCAGGTGTTCTCCAAAACTGCCATCGACGCAGTCAGCTGATAAGCCTTCCCACGCCTGCTCCCCCTGTTGCCATGGAAACCCGCCTGGTTCCCATGGGAAATGTCCTTGGGACCTTCCTGCCCTTTGTCTCGCTGTGCACAGCTTCGGCGCAGGTGCTCCGGAGAACCGCAAACAAAACATCGCCTAGTGGAAAACTTTGCAAACTTGCCTTTGGTCTTCTCTGCCCCCCCAACCTTTCCAGCAGCACTCCTCCTCGAGGCTTTTCTGCCGTTGGGAAAATGGCTTTTGGCTTCTGCTGTGGTTTCTCTGCAAAACCCCTCCAGCTCCTGCCAAACAGCCTGGGCACTCTCAGGACCCTTGGAATGGCCTTTCTGGCCTGCACCCCCAAACTTAGGTGCACAGCCTCCAGAGGAACAGCTTGCCACTGCTTTCCTCTTTCCAGCTTTCAGCAGCTTTCCAGCACACGGCTGCTCATCTCTCTGGCGTGTCAAAGCATCGCAGCAGCTTTCAGACACGGCTTCAGCCCACTTTGGGCTTCCAGGGCGTCCCACAGCCCCTCCTGGAATCTCTGGGCGTTCCCCAGCTTCTGTGCAGCATCTGGCCCCCTCTGGGCGTCCCTCAGGCTGGCGTCTAGCCCCCTCTGGTGTGGCTCCCACTCTTCTCAGTGCCTGCCAACCTTCCCAGGGCTCCTTCCCGTCTGCCTCTTCAAAAGGGACTGCACGTGATTCATGGCTGTCTGCCATCTCTCCCCCGGGGCCCAGCTTACTTACGACCAGTAGCAGCGCCTCCCGGTCCGGCAGATCCTTCCCAGCTGACTCCTGGCTGGCACCAGCTACTCCTTAGCTGGCCTTTGGCTGCTCCTCAGCCTCTTTGCCTGCAGTTTCACTTCCCAGCGTCTCATCGGCTGGCCTCTGGCTGCAGCTCTTCTCACACGCACGAACGTTGCTTATCTTTATTGCTGACCTCCATAACCTGTTCGAAGTCAATTTAGTCCGGGGGGTCCGGCACACTTCCCTCGCGCAGCTCTGACCCTTCTCAAAGACCTTTGACTCCAGCAGAGTAAACACAGCAGAAGCAGGAACGTTCTTCGTGTGAAGGCAATAATTCAGGCTGACACTTAGCAGACTCCTTATCTTAAAGTCTTTATTCCGTACAGATCAACACATCGTAAATCTTCCCGGTGAGACGCAACTCATGTCGACTCTCTCTCACACTGCGTGCGTCTTTCTCTCTCTCTCAGAGATACTGGCCACTCCCAGTGTTCTAAACACACCTCTCGGAATGTGAGTCGTCATCACTCAGAACTCTTAACCCTGTAAGTTCTGAGCCACTCCCAACAGTTTATGCACCAACTACTGGTGCTGAAGAAACTGAAATTGACCAATTCTATGAAGACTTACAACACCTTATAGAAGTGACACCAAAGAAGGATGTTCTTCTCATTATAGGGGATTGGAATGCTAAAGTAGGGAGTCAAGAGATAAAAGGAACAACTGGCAAGTTTGGCCTTGGAGATCAAAACAAAGCAGGGCAAAGGCTAATAGAGTTCTGCCAAGAGAACAAGCTGGTCATCACAAACACTCTTTTCCAACAACACAAGAGACGACTCTACACATGGACATCACCAGATGGGCAGCATCGAAATCAGATTGATTATATTCTCTGCAGCCAAAGATGGAGAAACTCTATACAGTCAGCAAAAACAAGACCTGGAGCAGACTGTGGCTCAGATCATCAGCTTCTTATAGCAAAATTCAAGCTTAAACTGAAGAAAGTAGGAAAAACCACTGGGCCGGTAAGATACAATCTAAATCAAATCCCTTATGAATACACAGTGGAGGTGAGGAACAGGTTTAAGGATTTAGATTTGGTGGACAGAGTGCCCGAAGAACTATGGATGGAGGCTCGTAACATTATACAGGAGGCAGCAACGAAAACCATCCCAATGAAAAGGAAATGCAAGAAAGCAAAGTGGCTGTCCAACAAGGCCTTACAAATAGCGGGGGAGAGAAGGCAAGCAAAATGCGAGGGAGATAGTGAAAGATACAGGAAATTGAATGCAGATTTCCAAAAAATAGCAAGAAGAGACAAGAAGGCCTTCTTAAACGAGCAATGCAAAGAAATAGAGGAAAACAACAGAATGGGAAGAACCAGAGATCTGTTCAAGAAAATTGGAGATATGAAAGGAACATTGCGTATAAAGATTACCATAATAAAGGACAAAAGTGGTAAGGACCTAACAGAAGCAGAAGACATCAAGAAGAGGTGGCAAGAATACACAGAGGAATTATACCAGAAAGATATGGATGGCTCGTACACCCCAGGTAGTGGGGTTGCTGACCTTGAGCCAGACATCCTGGAGAGTGAAGTCAAATGGGCCTTAGAAAGCACTGCTAATAACAAGGCCAGTGGAAGTGATGGCATTCCAGCTGAACTATTTAAAATTTTAAAAGATTATGCTCTTAAGGTGCTACACTCAATATGCCAGCAAGTTTGGAAAACTCAGCAGTGGCCAGAGGACTGGAGAAGATCAGTCTACATCCCAATCCCAAAGAAGGGCAGTGCCAAAGAATGCTCCAACTACCGCACAATTGCACTCATTTCACACGCTAGCAAGGTTATGCATAAAATTATACAAGGCAGGCTCAAGCAGTATGTGGACCGAGAACTCCCAGAAGTGCAAGCTGGATTTAGAAGAGGTAGAGGAACCAGAGACCAAATTGCAAACATGCGCTGGATTATGGAGAAAGCTAGAGAGTTCCAGAAAAACATCTACTTCTGCTTCATTGACTATGCAAAAGCCTTTGACTGTGTCAACCACAGCAAACTATGGCAAGTTCTTAAAGAAATGGGAGTGCCTGATCACCTCATCTGTCTCCTGAGAAATCTCTATGTGGGACAAGAAGCTACAGTTATAACTGGATATGGAACAACTGATTGGTTCAAAATTGGGAAAGGAGTACGACAAGGCTGTATATCGTCTCCCTGCTTGTTTAACTTATATGCAGAATTCATCATGCGAAAGGCTGGGCTGGATGAATCCCTAGCCGGAATTAAGATTGCCAACAACCTCAGATATGCAGATGACACGACCTTGATGGCAGAAAGTGAGGAGGAATTAAAGAATCTTTTAATGAGGGTGAAAGAGGAGAGCGCAAAATATGGTCTGAAGCTCAACATCAAAAAAAACGAAGATCATGGCCACTGGTCCCATCACTTCCTGGCAAATAGAAGGGGAAGAAATGGAGGCAGTGAGATTTTTCTTTCTTGGGCTCCATGATCACTGCAGATGGTGACAGCAGCCACGAAATTAAAAGATGCCTGCTTCTTGGGAGAAAAGCAATGAAAAACCTAGACAGCATCTTAAAAAGTAGAGACATCACCTTGCCAACAAAGGTCCATATAGTAAAAGCTATGGTTTTTCCAGTAGTGATGTATGGAAGTGAAAGCTGGACCATAAAGAAGGCTGGTCGCTGAAGAATTAATGCTTTTGAATTATGGTGCTGGAGGAGACACTTGAGAGTCCCATGGACTGCAAGAAGATCAAACCTATCCATTCCTAAGGAAATCAGCCCTGAGTGCTCACTGGAAGGACAGATCGTGAAGCTGAGGCTCCAATACTTTGGCCACCTCATGAGAAGAGAAGACTCCCTGGAAAAGACCCTGATGTTGGGAAAGATGGAGGGCAAAAGGAGAAGGGGACGACAGAGGACAAGATGGTTGGATAGTGTTCTCGAAGCTACCAGCATGAGTTTGACCAAACTGGGGGAGGCAGTGAAAGACAGAAGTGCCTGGCGTGCTCTGGTCCATGGGGTCACGAAGAGACGGACACGACTAAATGACTAAACAACAACAACAAAGGACCCTTTTTACGCCATTCCAGGCCACCACACTGGGTTTCGCAGCCTCTCTGCTCAGGAGATTAACAGCAAAGGCTATATCGGGTCTGCTCCATTGTGAGAGATATAGCAGACTCCCCAGAGCAGATTGAAACACCTCCCGGTTCTCGAACTGTGGCTTTACCTCAGACTGGCTGTCTTTCAGAAAACATGTTTCCATTGGTGTTCTGACACCTTTGCAGTCTGCCATCTTGAACTTTTGCAGTAATTGCTCTATCTTTGCTCTCTGTTTTAGCAAAAAACAGCCATCTTTGTCCCTGTGAATCTGCACAAATTCAAGAGAAACTATCACAGGAGATTGCAAACTGGTTGGGAGTAGAGGTAGAAGAGATGCTATTGGATACTGATAAAATTTTCAGGATCAAATCAGAAAGATCAGACACTTATAAAGGGCCAGGAGATTGCTTAATTTTTTTTCAACTCAAGACTTTTAAAGGACAAAATATTACATCAAAAAGGACAAGTGAAGTTAGTAATAGATGATAGGCCTATCAAAATATTTAAGGAAATCCCAATAAGAATTCTGAAGAAAAGGCAGAATTATAAGACAGTAACAGAAGCACTCAAGAAGAATTTGATTAGATTCCGGTGGGAATTTCCTGAGGGCATCACCTTCACATATAAGGACAGAAGAAAAACTCTTAGATCAGTAGACGAGCTGGGAAAATTCTGGAGGAAGTACAAAAAAAGAATTAACTGGAGATCCAATATTGGAGCGAGAGGAAACAACGCAGACACCACAAGAAGCATAGAGAGACAAGCGCGTATTAAGGGGAGGGGGGAGAGATTGGAAGAAGCAGATTATCAAAATCCTAAAATTTCTGAGTTTTCTTTTTCTTTTTTTTTCTTTTCTTTTTTTTTAATTTACTCAACGAAACCATTGTAGATAATAAATAAAAATTAATGAATCTAAAAATTATATCTTGGAATGTTAATGGTTTAAATGATAAGAGGAAGAGAAATAAAATAGAACATGTATTGAGGAAAGAACAATGGGACATTATATGCTTGCAGGAGACCCATGTGACTAGAAACCACAGAAGGGTTTTAGAAAACAAGAGATTGGGTCAAGAATTTATATCCTCAGATGTAAAAAAGAAAAGGGGAATTGTGATCTATGTGAACCCTAAACTAGACGCAAAAAAAATCTTTAAGGATGATGAGGGTAGATTACTAGGGGTAAAAATAACAAAAGGTAAAGAACATTTAATTATAGTAGGAGTTTATGCCCCGAATGGTAACAAAACAGAATTTTTCAGAAAAGTAGAAGCTAATTTACTGGAATTTATAGAAGAGGAAATTATTTTGATGGGAGACCTAAATGGTGTCACATCAATAGAATTAGATAGGACACAGAGAGAAAGAAAATCAAAAAAAGGCAGACTCCCAGACACCTTCTTTCAGATGGTAGAAAACTTAAATTTGATTGATACATGGAGATATAAAAACCCAGGAGAAAGACAGTATACACATTTCTCGGAAGTTAAAAAATCAGCCGGCAGAATTGACAGCATATGGGTATCAAGTAACTTAACAACTAAAATTAAAAAAGCAGAAATACAGGCCAAAATTATTACAGATCACAACCCAGTCACATTAGAATTAAAGGAACACAAGAAAACTAATAAAAGATGGAGACTTAATGAAAGATTATTAAATGACAAAAAGATTGTGAAAAAAGCGCAAGAACTACTGAAATAATTTTTTGAATTAAATAAAGAACAGGATACAGACTTCAGGACAATATGGGATGCAAGTAAAGCTTTCATAAGAGGCTTTTACATACAACAAAGTGCAATAAGGAAAAGAAAAAGAGAGCAAAAACTAGAACAAATAAGGAAAGAAATAGGAATAAATGAAAAATTATTAGCAAAACAACCAAAAAATGAATTAATAAACCAAAAACTAAAAATATTACAAACCCAGGCTTCAGCAATATTAAATAGTGAAATTGAGGACAATATTAAATGGATGAAACAAAGGTCGTTCGAATTTGCAAATAAACCCGGAAAGATGCTAGCCTGGCAACTGAAAAAGAGACGAAAGGAAAAACTGATTGATAAAATAGTGGAAGAGGGGAGAACTTTAGATAACCCTGAGGAAATTAAAAAGTGTTTTACAAATTATTATAATAAGCTATATAAAGCAGGGAATGAGACAGAGGTTGAAATAAAAGAGTATTTATGTGGAAAGGATATACCTAAAATTAAGAAAGAAAAGATTCAAGAGCTAAACTCCCCAATAACCACAACAGAGCTTCATCAAGCGATAATTAAGATGAAACTGGGAAAATCCCCAGGCCCAGATGGTCTTACCGCAATACATTACAAAAAATTAGAGGAACCGCTATTATCACCTATGAAGACACTCTTAAATAGAATATTAGAAGACGGGAAGATTCCCAACACCTGGAAACAGGCACACATAGTAGTAATCCCAAAACAAGGACGAAATAAAGAGTTTATAACCAATTATAGACCAATATCATTACTAAATAATGATTACAAGATATATGTACAAATATTGGCAACAAGATTAAAGACAGTTTTGCAGGATTGTATAAATAAAGAGCAGGCAGGGTTCTTGCCGGGCAGGAAAATGAGTGACAATATAAGAACAGTGATTGATATGATCGAGTATTTAGACATGAAACCAAGTAAGAAGGTAGCCTTTGTTTTTGTGGACGCGGAAAAGGCGTTTGACAAAGTATCATGGAAATTTCTAAAAATATTATTAGACCAGATGGACATGGGCGACCGAATTACAAGAGGGTTAAAAGCAATTTATGAACAACAAGAAGCAAATATAATAATAAATAATGACACGACTGATTATTTTAAAATACAGAAGGGCACCAGACAAGGGTGCCCACTTTCACCTTTATTATTCATTTTGGTTTTGGAAATATTAAATCAAGAAATCAGATTGGATCAAGAAATAAATGGAATATCCCTAGGAGAGAAAATATACAAAATAAGGGCATTTGCAGATGATTTAGTTTTAATGGTGGAAAAATGGTGGAAAATCCAAAGGAAAGCATAGCAAAGGCTCTAGAAAAAATGGAAAACCTTGGAAGGGTATCAGGTTTTGCTTTGAATAAAGAAAAAACGAAACTAATGGTAAAAAACATGGGAGATCAAGCGAAAAAGGAACTGGTAGAAAAATTTGGATTACAAATTGTTAAAAAAGTGAAATATTTAGGTATACAAATAACAATGAAAAATAAAAATTCGTTTGAAGATAATTATTAAAAAAATTGGGAAGAAACAAAAAGAGAAATGGAAACTTGGACAAGATTGAAATTAACACTCTGGGGTAGAATTTCGGCTATTAAAAGGCGAAAGATTTATACGATCTGAAGAGAAACCAGAGCTTTTGACAATATCTCTTGGAGTTTTATGAAAAAGAACTTACAGGGTATGGGGGTAGGCCAAGGTTTTGAGAATGGTATAGGTGCAATATATTCTGAACAAAAGGCTAAACTAATTGTAAATAATGTGGTTACGGAACAATTTAAGATAGAAAAAGGGACACGACAAGGGTGCCCAATTTCCCCTTTACTTTTTATATCGGTCCTGGAGGTTTTGCTGAACATCATTAGAAGGGACCGGCTGGTTAAAGGTATATAGGTCGGAGCCAAACAGTATAAACTGAGAGCATTTGCAGATGACCTAGTTTTGACGTTACAGGAGCCAGAATCTAGTACCAAAAGAGTTTTAGAATTAATTCAAGAATTTGGTCAGGTGGCAGGATTTAAACTGAACAAGTCCAAAACTAAGGTTTTAGAGAAAAACTTAACATTGTTTGAAAAAGAGAAATTTCAGAATGAAACAGGTTTGACTGTGGTGATGAAAGTGAAATATCTTGGGATTAATATGACAGCTAAAAATGGGAATTTATTTAAAAATAACTATGAGAAATGTTGGTTAGAAGTGAAAAAGGATCTTGAAATATGGTCAAATTTGAAGCTTTCCTTGATGGGTCGAATTGCAGCTATAAAGATGAATGTATTGCCTAAAATGTTGTTTTTGTTTCAAACATTGCAAATTGTGGACAAGATGGATTGTTTTAAGAAGTGGCAGAAAGATATTTCTAAATTTGTCTGGCAGGGCAAGAAGCCCAGGATAAAATATAAGATTTTAACTGATGTAAAAGAAAGGGGTGGATTTGCCCTGCCAGACTTTAAACTTTACTATGAATCAGCAGCATTTTGCTGGTTGAAAGACTGACTGCTTCTTGAAAACACAGACATTTTGGACCTAGAAGGTTTTAACAATGTTTTTTGATGGCATGCATATTTGTGGTATGACAAGGTTAAAGCACATAAAGCGTTTAAAAACCATATTGTCAGGAAAGCACTGTTCAATGTTTGGATAAGATATAAGGACTTGCTTGAAAATAAAACCCCAAGGTGGTTGTCACCAATGGAAGCGAAAGCCCAGAAAAAGCTCAATATGGAGGCCAAATGGCCGAAACATTGGGAAATTTTGGAACAAGAAGGAGACAGACTGAAATTGCAGAGCTTTGAGAAACTAAAAAATAAAGTGCAGGACTGGCTTCATTATTTCCAGATAATGGAGGCTTATAATTTGGACAAGAAAATTGGCTTCCAGGTGGAAAAATCTAAATTAGAAACAGAAGTGCTAGAACCCAAAACTAAGATCATGTCAAAAATGTATAACTTGCTGTTGAAATGGAATACACAGGATGAAACGGTTAAGTCAGCTATGATCAAATGGGCACAAGATGTTGGACATAACATTATGTTTGCTGACTGGGAACAGTTGTGGACCACCGGTATGAAATTTACGGCATGTAATGCCCTAAGAGAGAATATTATGAAAATGATATACAGGTGGTACATGACACCAGTCAAGCTCGCAAAAATATATCATTTGCCTGATAATAAATGTTGGAAATGTAAGGAGGTTGAAGGTACATTCTTTCACCTTTGGTGGATGTGCCCAAAGATTAAGGCTTTCTGGGAGATGATTTATAATGAAATGAAAAAGGTATTTAAATATACCTTCTTGAAGAAACCAGAGGCTTTTCTCCTGGGCATAGTCGGCCATTTGGTGCCAAAGAAGGATAGAACTTTTTTTATGTATGCTACAACAGCAGCAAGAATGCTTATAGCAAAGCACTGGAAGACGCAAGATCTACCCACTCTGGAAGATAGATAGATAGATTTATTTATTGCGGCCATTGGCCCATATCGAAAACAATACATCAAAATTTATCCATAAACAATACAATTTAAACGCTTCCAAATTAAAACACCCATATAAAACCAATTTTACTTCAGTTAAGTAAACACTATACACAATAAGCTCCCTCTATGTAAACTGCAATTCAAATCCATCAGATTTTGGGGGGTATGCATCTTAGTTCTGGCACTTATTGATGGTACTTAAGTTTAGCTAAGCTGTCAGAGTCATACAGTGATCCATTTCTCCTCTTTTGAAATAAAACATTAATCAGGTATCTAGCGACTGCAAGGGATCTACTTGTATCTTCGTCATTTAATAAGTATATTATTTGGGCTTCCTGAGGTCTATCAGCAATTCTCGATAAATATGGGGCCAGAAACTTGGACCGTGAAGCCGAATATAATGGACAACAGAAGATTATATGGTATAACGATTCTATAGATCCACTTTTACAGTCACAGAGGAGTGAGATCTGTCCTTTGGAGAGTCTGTTACCCAACACGTTTGATGGGAAAACATTGAATCTAGCCTTTATAAAGGCATACCTGTGCGTCACCACAGATAAGGTAGTTAAATAAGATGGAAGTTTCGTTGGTGGTGTTAAGCCAAGGTTTATCGGCGAACAGGTGCCACCGCCTGTCGCAATGTTAAATTGTAAATCCATCTCCTCTAATTTGTGGGTTATAATTCTCTTGGCAGAAATTAAATCCAATTTTAATAGTTCAGATGGAGATAGTCCTAGGGACACAAGTTTCCCATGTAATATTTTTGCCCAGGGGCTAGGGAAGTCATCTCTCCAGAGACACTGTATCAAGAGGAGATTTGGAAGTTTATGCCATAATGCCAACCAGTAACAGAGGATGCATTTCCATAATGTGGTTTCTAGAGATGTAACATTTAGTTCCAGACGTATAGCAGTATTGCTTACACACCTGGGTAATTTTAGCAACCTTCTTAGAAGCTGGTTTTGGATTACCTCCAAATGGGTTAGATTAACAAAGGGCCCCCATATTGGGATTGCATATGCTATTGTTGCAATCACCTTTGCCTTGAAAACTTTTAACACTGATGGGATATGGAAAGCCCCATCTGAAAAGAAAAAACGCAGTAGCGCAAAGGAAAGGGCTTTAGCTCTGTTTAATACATATGCAAGATGGACCTTCCAGCCCATGTTGTGTTGGAGAAGGACTCCCAAGTACTGAAATTTAAAGACTTGGTCAATAGCTTTTCCGTCTATTCTCCAATTATAGGTTTTTCGACTCTTGGAAAAAATTAGGACTTTGGACTTAACATGGTTAATTGTAAGAAAATTTGATTTGCAGTAAACATCAAAAATTTTTAATGCCCTCCTAAGGCCGACTCTTGAGAAGGAAAGGATCACTGCGTCGTCTGCGTAGAGTAGAAGGGGGCAACGATATTGGGCAAGACGGGGGGCGTGGATCGTTTCTTGAGAATCTATCAGAGGCAGCCTCATATCACTTATAAATAGATTAAAAAGGGTCGGAGCAAGGATACATCCCTGACGAACACCTCTATTGATAGTTACTGAATTTGAGAGGTCGCCGGCCGGAGTGATTCTCACCCTAGCGGCCGATCCGTCGTGCAATTTAGTTATTAGCCACAAAAGTCTTTTGTCTATTCCCCATCGGGCTAATTTTCCCCAAAGTAATCCTCTGGGGATGCTGTCAAAAGCGGCCTTTAAATCAATAAAGGCCGCACAAAGTTGGCCTCTATTTGGGGAGGAATATTTCCGGGCAAGGTGGTATAAAACTAAGACATGATCAACCGCTGACTGATTCGGTCTAAAACCAGCCTGTTCAGGCCCAATCAGGTTGTTCTCTTCGGCCCACTTAGTAAGCTTAGTTAACAAGAACCGTGCATATATTTTCCCAATTATTGACAATAAACTGATATTCCTGTAATTTCCCGGATCATCTGTCGAGCCCTTTTTATGAATTGGAACAATAATCGCATCCTTCCATATTCTTGGTACCTTCCCACTGTTATTTACGGCATCAAAAGTAGCGGCCAGGATTTTCGCCCACCAGTCTGAATGAAGTTTTATAGCTTCCGCCGGGACTAGGTCAGGACCGGGGGCTTTTCCGATTTTAAGATTAGAAATGAGTCCGTGGATTTCTTCCGGGTCAGTGGGTGGCCAAAGAGGGAGCTGCTCATCAAATCCATCGATTGTATTAATATTAAGGTCTGGTAAGGCAAAATAGTTCCTTAGAAAGGATTCCCAAACTGGGGCCGGAATAACTGTTAAGGGGTATCTTTTAGATTTTCTGTTAACCAACAGCCAGAATTTTCGGGAATTACGGGTACTTGAGGCAGCTATAAGTGCTTGCCAGCGGTTCAGTTGCCATTCCTGTTTGGCCTTTTTTTGCACATATTTGTAAGCTGATTTTGCCTGATAGTACTCCTTGGGAAGCGTAGTCGCCCCTGAGGATTTGTAATCATTATAAATAGCACAAAGATGTTGTTTGGCTTGTTTACAATCACGGTTAAACCACAGTGCACCTGTCTTAAAGTGGGCCCAATTTGCCTGGTGGGTTGGGACAGTAAAGAATGACGTGAGGTCATTCAGCAGATTGGCAAATAGATTAATAGTTTGATCGTGTTCATATGAGGTTATGCCAAGGGCTGAATAGGTTTGTATGATCTCCTGCTGAAAAAATTCGGAATATTTTTGAGCCTGCGTTACAGACCACTTTATACCCTTCACTCGTAATGCCGTATTGATACCCTCTACTGGGTTTTCTGCGTTAGTATCTAATTGAGTTGGATGACTGTGCTCGTCCCCATGCCAGTCTAGGTCAAACGTAGCAGCAAGTGGAAGGTGGTCACTGAGCTGAATATTGCCAATCTTAAAAGAGAGAGCTTTCGAAATCAGGTCACTCGAGGCTAAAAGGTAATCTAGTACACTGTTTGATTTTATACCTAGGTGGGTATACTCCCCCGGTATATCAGGAGGGCAGCAACCATTCAGGGGTACTAGGTTTAAGCGAATAGCCATTTGGTAAAGAAGTACTCCAGCCTCGTTTACTTTAGAGTCTTTTGAGGCTCTCCCTAAGGCATGTCTCAAATCATAATTGTCGAGGCATGGAGCAGTCCACCATTTAGCTTTAGTTAAATCGACCCAATTTGCTGCTATACGTGCGTTAAAGTCACCACCAATTAAGGATTGGCTATTGGAATATTTGACTCGGCATGATACTAGATGATCTTCTAATATTTCCCATCTATCATGCAGTTCAAGGGACGAACCCCCTGGCGGGAGATAGACATTGGAGATTAACAGTGATACTTTCCCCCCCGACATCAACCCGGATAAAGCATAAGGGGGAGCAGTCAAAACTAATGAAAATTTGAGATGCAGCTTCAGTGAGATACCAATTACTAGACCACCTTTCGGCCGTCCTCCTTTCTGGGAGGGGCAAGCTGGAAGGGATAGTAGGTCAAATCCGTTTATGACAATTTCACCCTCCTCCCAAGTTTCTTGCAATAGAATGATATGAAACGAGTTGATATACGACTGGAATTCTGGGTCACATTTTTTCCTACGCCAGCCAGCGATGTTCCAGCAAAGGATCGATATTGGTGGTTTTCTGGGTTGTCCGGCTAACCGTCATTTAAATTCTTGTGGGGGGCTCTTATACGGCAAAGTCGCTCCCTTAAAGAAGTCCGTTATTTTCCTTTGCTGAAAGTTGTCGTCCTGGTGTGGTGAGTCTTTTGCTCTGGTGCGCACCGGTTGTGATGACTCTTTTGCTCTAGTGCGAGCTGGTTGTGGCACGATCAAATCGCGAGGGCCAGAATTTTGGGGGGGCAGAAGAGAGTTAACATCCTGGTGAGTAGAAATACTATTTGGCGTTTTTAGCTGTCGGGCCCAACTAGGCTCTGAAGAGGCTCCTACCAAGTCTGCTGGCGCCGTCCTCTTTGGGGATCTAACCGATACACTTGTGATCATTTGATTTATATGTCCTGCTGGGTCTTCAATCCACTCTGTGGTGACTCTCGACACTGTAGTGTCTTCCTCACGTAATTTTTGGATTTTTGGTGGAGAAGCCTGACTTGGAGTGGCCATTACCGTCTCGGGTCGTGGATGGTCTTCAATGTATGTTGATTCCAAGTCCGGCATGGAGGGGTGAAGGGACGAGGATTTATCCAGGGGAGTGTTATCCTGAGTTCCATTCTTTGATCGGTTAATCACGGAGGGAACAGATAAGTCTATTAGAAGCAGGGATGAGTTGCCAGCGTGAAGGGGAGGAGAAGAGTCTGCCTCCAGCAGTGAGACCTTCCCATCCAATGCAGAAGGCACCTTATATGCTGGGTATTGGGGAATTGTTGTTTCCACCTCCATGGGGCATGGCACCGTTAGATTAGCGTGAGTATTATTCGTAGGAACTCCGTTGCAGGCGATACTTAGGAGCTGAAGTTTAAGTAAGTCCAGCCTGTTTATGATTTCTTGTTGTTCCATCGCTGGTAACTCTCCAAAGGAGGCGATAAGCTCTCTTTCCTCCTGGGGTGTCAAAGAGTTACTGGCACAATCGTAGTGTTTAGTTGTAGGAGTGGAGGTACTATGGGACTGGCCCAAACATGGGGTGCACAGCTCAGCCCTCTTTTGTGGTTCAGGACGGGAAGGTTGTTCCGTCTCCTTGATTAATCCCTCCGATAGGAGGGGTCTAATTATGGAATCCATGAAAACTCTCGTTGGAAAAAGGCCAAGACTATTCAAGAACACTTTTTGCTTAATAATAAGAGAGGGGATTTTTGCAGAGTGGAAAGCCAGCATCATTCTCTGATATCTGTTCTGGCGGACTAAGGGAAGCACAGCACAAAGATCTATTTGTGATGTCTCGAGTTTTAGAAGCCATCTGAGGTGCTCTTTAGCCCCTTGTAGTGTTGCCCAACTTGGGTCCCTTTCCCGGAAGGTCAGGGATTGGCGATTCAGTGAGGGGTTGAGATTGTATTTGCAGTTCTTCATACGATCAGTGTTTGGTGGAGCTTTCTGCCGGCACAATGGAACATCTACTGCCCCATCTTGGGCTGTCTGTACCGGCTGGTCATCCAGTTTTTGCTGAAGGCTATGCAGCTGAGAGGATAGGCCATCAATCCTCTTAAAAATACAATTTAGAGTTCTAATTATTAGATGGAGTTGCTCGCATCCTGTGCAGTCCGCAGATTCGGCTACCAACACCTCCTTCGGATAGGGACCATCCCCATTTGTGTTACCATTAGCGTTTCCAATTTGTAGCGTCTCAGGGGCCTCATCTTTTGATGTTGTTTCAAGGGCAGTTAGAGGATCGAAACGATTTTGAATTGCTATTGAGTAGGTACATTCCTCGGGGCCTCTCCCTCCTTTAGGTGAACCCTTCCTTGATTGCTTAGGCCTCGGAGAGGATAATGCCTCGTCAGAGTCTCTTGGGCGTTTTCCATGGCCCATAAATCAATTTTGCAGGGGAACCGTCGTGGGCACTGTGTTGGGGAGCTCGTTAAATCCTTTAGTCTTCCTCACAAGAATACTACCACTTCCAGGAGAGTGGTGCCATAAAATTACTCACAGTAAGGCAGCCAGTTCAAGCCTCTTCCTTCCCCTCTTCCTTGTTCCTAGGATTTTTGAGACAGCCCAGTTCCAGCAGTCGGGCAAACTTCACTTCGCACTATGCAGTAAGCTAAAAGCTAAGAGCTGGTCGACAGGGCAGAGGATTTATGCCCAAGAGAACCTTTCACTTATCTCTCCCAATTAGGGAGGCGGCGGCAGCCGTGGCGGTGAGTCCGGGGCGTCGGAGCGACCCAAATAAAAACAAAGATAACACAAGTGGAGAAATATTAAAAGACAGCCAGCACAGCCAGCAGATCATTAAAACTCTCGGATAAAAACAAGGGAGGATAAAAGCCGCTTAAAACCACTTAAAACTTTGATAAGGGTAAGCGAAATTACTTAGTAACTACCTTCGTCGCCATGTTGGATCCCCGCCCCCGGCTGCTTCCTTCCAAGGATGTTATTTTTATTTCAGGCTATCCCCATAATTAAGGGGAACAGGATTTTCAAAGAATGGCAAAGAGCGATTTCAAGGTATATTTGGCAGGGCAAAAAGCCGAGAATTCCCCCACTCTGGAAGAATGGCAGATGAAGTTGATTGACTGTATGGGACTGGCAGAAATGACTGGCAGAATCCGCGACCAGGGAGAAGAGTCGGCAGAAGAAGATTGGAAGAAATTTAAGGACTATCTACAGAAACATTGCAAAATTAATGAACTTTGAAAGATGCTGGATTGAATTTATGTGGTCTCTAGCTGTTATGGTAAAAAGAATTGGTATAAATATTGTTTAAGTTACAAAATCTAAGAAGTTGATTGGAAAATAAGGTGTTAGTTAAATGGAATGTTAAGAGATTAGGATTTGCTGGATAAACAATTTGAACTAGAAAACAAGAAGGGGAGGTATGAGGAAGTCAAGGAAATATGTTATTGAAAATTGGTATTGAAATTGATTTGTTTTTAATATTTTTTTTCTTTTTCTTTTTTGTTTATATAAAATTGAAAACTCTAATAAATATTTATAAAAAAATAAAAAAAAAATAAAAAAAAGAATTTCGGCTATTAAAATGAATATCTTACCAAAACTTCTGTTCCTTTTTCAAATGATTCCCATAATAGGTAAAGATGATTGTTTTAAAAAATGGAAAACGGACCTAACAAAGTTTATATGGCAAGGCAAAAAGCCACGGATCAAACATAAATTATTAACCGACATAAAAGAGCGGGGAGGTTTTGGACTCCCAGACCTGAGACTATATTATGATGCAGCATGCTTTACTTGGATCAAGGATTGGATCAAATTGGATAACAGTGACATTTTGGATTTGGAGGGATGGAACAACAGATATGGTTGGCATGCCTATCTAATTTATAACAAAGTGGCAGTCCATAAAGAATTTCTAAGCCACGTAATTAGAAATGCATTATACAAGGTCTGGGTGAGACATAGAAGGTTGTTAGAACCAAAAACCCCATGGTGGGTCTCACCGCTAGAAGTAATATCGGTTAAAAAGAAAAATACTATAGGAAGAATGGCAACATACCAGCAGCTCCTAAAGGAAGAACAGGGTCAATTAAAACTAAGACCATACGATGAGGTGACCCAATACTGTACCACATGGTTACAATATCACCAAATTGCACAAATATTCAACCAGGATAAAGTAATAGGATTTGAAAAAGAAGAATCAAAATTACAAAAAGTATTATTACAAAACTCAAAAAAATATATATCCAAAATGTATAATTTATTATTAGAATGGGAATTAAAGGATGAAGAAGTAAAAGAAGTTATGATTAAATGGGCATGTGATATAGGATATATGTAATTCGGCTGGACCAATGGGAGAAATTATGGAAATATGATATTAAATTCACGGCATGTTATACAATAAGAGAAAATTTTATGAAAATGGTGTACCAATGGTACTTAACTCCGGTAAAATTGGCTAAAATTTACAAATTAAAATCGAATACCTGTTGGAGATGTAAAAAAGAAATAGGAACATGTTTCACATGTGGTGGGAATGCCGACCTATTAAACAATTCTGGAATGAAATCTATGAAGAACTCAAAAAGATGTTTAAAATATCTTTCAGAAAAAAACCGGAGGCATTCCTTTTAGGTTTACTTACAAATGATATCCCCGAAAATCAAAGGAAAGTATTCCTTTATGCAACAACAGCTGCCAGGATGCTTATAGCTAAAAACTGGAAAGGCAGAAAAATTCCATCAGTGAAAGATTGGCAAATTAAATTTTGTGAATACATAAATCTGGCAAGACTCACAGCTTACATAAGGGGACAATCGGACCAGAAATTATTAAAAGAATGGGGTTGTGCTAAAGAGTATATGAAAAAACATTGTTCTGGAGTTAGTATATTGGTATGTAATGAATGATGCTTTACAGGGTTAAAGAAAAAGAAAAATGGTGTAAAAAAAAAAAAAAAAGTACCAAGGTGGAAGTAAACTAATTAGACACAACAATACAGTAAGAGTAAATTTTTTGAGGTCTTAGAATAAAGAAAGGAAGTCAATTTGTGTTTATGTATGTAATGATATGGTTTTTTTTCTGTAGATGTGTGCTTTTTCGTTTTTGTTTTGTTTTGTTTTGTTTCCTTTGCTTTTTTTTTCGTTTTCTGTTTTTTTTCCTATATGTTCCGGGGATTTTTGTTTGTATAGAGACTCTCCTCCCTGGAAGAGAGGGGAGTGGTTGTGGGCGGGAGACCGAGCTCCGCCCCTGGTAGGGGGCCTTAGCCCCCTCCCCTCCTTACCTGGCTGTGTAGCAGCTTAATGCTGTGGCACCAGCTCCGCCTCCTCCTCATTCGTCGTCGTCTCTCAGCGAGTCAAGACCAGCACAGAAGCCAGGGAAGTATTTTGCGAGCACGTGTTCATCTGTTGCTGATTTACCTTGCTTCTGGCCTCTTTTGTCCGTGTGTGTGTCCGTGTGTGTGTGAGAGAGAAGGTTTGTGGTCTCCCCCTTTGCGTAATTAGCTCCTCTTTGCTTTGCCTTTGTGCCTGAGTTAACACATGCTTCGCTATTAGGAAGTTTCAGTGGTTTAGCTGCCTTCCTGCCCATAGTACAACGTTTACAGGGGGATCCCTAGGGGAGTTTACTTTTCTGGAGATTTTGTTGGTCTCTTGGGCCATTAAACCGCTCTAGGGTCCTAAGAGAAAAGTTTAGCTTTCCCAACCACCTTCCCCGTAGCTTCCTGGTTGGGGGGGAAGCTTTTCCAACGCATCCAGGGAAGAGCTCAGCCACGAGGTTTGGAGTCGGGGGGTGTTTGTGTGTTTGGAGGCTGTCTGGTTCCTGGCTTGCCTTTTTAAATTTAGGAGGCTTGCATGCGCTCATTGCTTTACTGCTTTTAAAAACCTAGGCACCCAAGTTTGCCTTGCTGTCTTGCTGTGTCCTCTTTTCTGTGTAAAAACCTACATTTAACCTTTTATTTTCCCCCACTCCTGGTGCTGGATTTGTTTGGGCGGTTTAAGTGCGAATTACCTTTCTTAAGCTGCAGCTTGTTCCTTTGCCCAGCACATGGTCTCTCCACCACCAGCGAGGTCTGAGTGTGAGTGCTGTCTTTCTGTCTCCCTTGTCTCCTCACTTTCCTTCCCCAGCCTCTGCCTTGGTGACTGTGCGTTTTATTCTAATTTTGGCCAGGGTGCCTGTATGTTTTTTCCCTCTATTGCCCTTGCCTGTCCGATTGCCTGGCTGGTCTGGGTGACTGAGTGGGTTTGCCCTACATTTTAATTTGTTGGCCAGGGTGCTTGTACGTTTTCCCCCTCCCTTGCACTTGCCTGTTCCTCTCTAATTTTAAGTCGTGTGTGCGTGTGTGCTGGCAGCGTGTGTTTGTGCCTGCCGTTTGTTGATTTATTACTCTTTTAGTGTTGGTTTGAGTTACCCTGCCATCCCTTCCATTGGTACCACTTAAATCGGGAGCCCCCTCTGAAATTTTAAATGATGCCGGGGCTTAGAATAGACTGTGCACTTAAACCTCACCCCTCTTACTTTATCTAAGCCACCCCCCCTCTTCACTTGGCATTTGGGGGAAGAAATACGGCAGGGCTTGGGGTGGACAATTCAGGGTTTCTGATCAGGGAACCATTCCTCAGCATTGTACATTTATACGTTTAGAATCTTTGAAGGTGTACCTTTGCCTGGTTCTTGTCATTGGCTTCACTTGCCAGTACAGGGTCCCTAAAGAAAACCGCTTTTAAACAAACAAACAAACAACAACAACAACAAAAGGTTGCGGCTTATAGACCCTTACTGAAAAGTCCAGGCTAACCCACGGTTTATATTTCCACTTCATTTTGGCTCACTGTAAAGGACAGCTATTTTCCTTTTCTTCTAAACTTTTCCTTGCCCGGCGTGTTCATTTTACCCCCTCCTCCCCCCCAACTCCCCCCAGGCTTTCCTTCTCCTCCCTCCACCCCTCCTCCCTCCCAGCACCCCCCACCCTTTCAGAGTTCCCTTTGCTTCTTGCCTGAGTCATCACAGTTACCAGACAGGTTTTTCAACTGCTGGGGCAGGCTTGATTGCTCTCTGAGTGACTGGCAGTTTGTAAGGCATTGTCTTTAAGCACCTGGCAGTTCAGCAGCTCTAGTTGCATTGTCAGTTTAACTAACCAGCAGTTTGACCATTTGCAGTCTTTTGTCTGTTTAAGCACCCTTATGGAGCTGAGCTTATGGGCAAAGATTTACTTTTCTTTGTTTGGCAAAGTTTCCTTTGTTTGGTAGAAGTTTTCCCAGTAGTGAGATATTCCCCTTAAGAGCAACCTCACCCCTCCTTTTCAGAGGACCAATGGTGTGGGCCTGGAATCTTGTTGATTTCCTTTTCTCTTAATTTGGCTGCAGCTTCTGGGCATTTCCTAGTAAGCAGCTATTTTCAATTCTGTTTGATTACTTGGTGTTGCTTTGCACCTAGATTTGCCTATCATTTAAAAGGGGCAACATTTAATTGTAGGCAATTATCTTCCAATTCTGTCTGACTGCAGTTGGGGTTTCTTTGTGTATGGGTCTGTTCCTTGGAGCCAGGTGCTAACAACTAGCTGAGCGCTGCGGCTTGAACTCTTGCTGGGTTGTAATTTAATAAATATAATTAAATACAAGTGGTGCATTTAAGTGACGTATAGCTTATTCTGTATGGGACCCCGTGCATATTCCTGCATTGCAGAGGATTGAATGAGAATTTATTTATTTATTTATTTATTTATTTATTTATTTATTTAAAAGGCTCACTGTTCTGCTGAAATGCTGGTAGAAGGACCATTTCCTTAAGTGTATTTTTCCTACATTTTCATTTGATAGCAGTTCCTGTGTCTGTTGTTCTCTGACTGTTCTATTGTATCATCCCTCTAAATCACTAGGAGTTTTACCTGAGGAAGCAGCTCTATATAATTGATTGTGTGCATCTGCCTGAATTGTATATTGAGTAACAGATACATAAATTAATAAGGAAATACGTTCTGAGCATACTATTGCATGGAATTTGCACAGTGTAGTTAATTCAGCTGAAGTTAAGAATTTATATAGCCAAGCGTTAATAATCAACTCAAGGAAACATTGTCTTTGGCAGCATTTTCCTTCTGCTGGGCCTCCAGCATTACCTTTTGTTTTGCAAAGTGTTAGTTAAAGGACATTTCCCTGAGAGTGATTTTCTTTGATTCCATTTGATTGCAGTGGGGGGGGGGGGGCTGCGTTGCTCTGCTGTTCCTATTGTTTCATCACTACATGCTTGTGAGTTGCTCCTCAGGAGGCAGGTTTAAATATTTAGCTGTGTCTATCCACCTGACCCATTAGTTTGGTGGCAAATAAATAAATTTATAGACATATACAAATGGAACAGTCAAGTGATGAATAATTATTTCATATCATCGTCAGTTACGGTAGACAATTGATAGTATCAGCAATTAATTCTACTTACAGTGGTTATTGATTGAACAAATAATACTGGATTAGATTTTAATAAATAACACTAATAATAAATAATAATAACAATAAATAAATAAATAATAGATAAATAATAATAGAATAGTAATAATAATAATAAATAATAAAATAAATGGATAAATAAAAAATTAAAATAAAGAATATTATTAATAATAATATATAATAAAAAAAATAAAGAGAAGTGGAATGGCATCACATACCAAGATTAAATTGATTAATTAATTAAATAAATCTAAAGATAAATATATAAATAGACAAATAAAATTAATAATAATAAAAATAAAATTAATAATAAATATTTCGGAACCCTCAGTTGCTTAGATCGTGGTGACAATAATGCCAAGGTTGCAGGTTCGATCCCTGTATGGAACAATTGCATATTCCTGCATTGCAAGGGGTTGGACTAAATGACCCATGGGGTCCCACACAATTCTAGAGAGCCTGGATAGCTCAACTGGTTAGAGCATGGGGCTGATAATGCCAAGGTTGCTGGTTTGATCCCTGTATGGAACAACTGCATATTCCTGCATTGCAAGGGGTTGGACTGAATGACCCTCGGGGTCCCAAACAATTCTAGAGAGCCTGGATAGCTCAACTGGTTAGAGCATAGTGCCGATATTGCCATGGTTGCTGGTTTAATCCCTGTATGGGACCCCTGCATATTGAATGAGATATTATAATATGAAGTAGGAAGCATCTTATATATATATATATAGCAATAAATAACACACGCACGCACATACTAATTGGATAAACAATTGAGCATTTAACCAAATACTTGGAAAAATCATTATTTATTATAAGTAAATCAATCGTTAATTAGTACATTCGTTTCAGAATCTATAACATGTGCCTGTACAACCGCTTGTAAACAGTAGCACGTGTTTGTGGCAGTAGCTTTAGCGCGTTATCCATGGCACCTAAGAGGAAGTGCTCTGCGGCGGAATCAGCTCACACCTCAGGTTGCATGGGTGCCACATGGACGGGATAATAACCCCAAACCTATTTCACACTACCTAAATGCCTTTAGATCATTCATTGATCATTATGAGCAGCATTTTTTCGAGCAATCCCTAACCCCATGCCTTCCGCTGCTACCCCTGATATGATACTAGATTCCCAGGTGGTTCCGGAGAGCCCACCTCTCACCCAGGTTGATGACCTCCCAGGCACCTCTGTCACCCTCTTCAATGATTCTCAGTTCTCAGGCGCAGGCCCAAGCTCTCGGGCAGTAACTGCGGCAGTGCAAACTAGGCCTCTGGCCCTCAGAACTGCATTGGGTCTGGATACAGTTGCCCAATCATCCCGCTTACCGGAAGAGAAGATTGACACCCTTAAGAAACTAATTCATGCCACCCTCACACTTAGGAAAATCACCCTCCGACAGATACAATCCCTGTTAGGCCATTTCAATTTTGCTTGTAGAGTGGTTTCCCCTGGACGCCCTTTCTGTGCCCGCCTAGCCAGGCTTTCGGTGGGTCTCAAGCACCCACACCACAGAATCCGTCTTCCAAAGACAGTTAAGGCCGACCTAGAGGTTTGGGTGACATTTTTGGAACACTATAATGGAGTGTCCCTATGGCAGGATGTCTTTAACTTGTCCTCAGATTTTCAGGTACAATCGGATGCAGCAGGCTCTCTGGGCTTTGGCTTGTATTTCAAGGGTCGATGGTGCGCCCAACATTGGCCAATGGGCCGGCAGGGCAAGGGCATCACGCGGGATCTCACTTTTCTCGAGTTTTTTTTTTCCAGTAGTAGTGGCCGTGCATATCTGGACAGAGGAGTTCCGAAATCGCAGAGTGTGCTTCAGAACCGACAACCTGGCAGTGGTGAACATTCTAGCGAGGCAGTCATCCCGGTCTGAGAGGGTCTCCTCTCTCCTACGATGTCTCGCTTCCGGTCGCTGGCACCTGGAGCACAGCTGTTGCCCGAACCCTTTCCGGAGCACCTGTGGAACGTTGGAGACGCAAAGTGATTAAGGGAGTATTAGCGTCTGTTGCACCCTCCACTCTCAGGTCTTACAAGATGGCCTGGTGCGATTTTTTGGGCTACAGGTCTGGCTCTTCGGGGCTTTCGGCTAACGCACCTCCCACCACTGATGACGTTTTGCAATACCTTGCGCACCTAGATGACCTAGGGCGTGCGCCTAAAACATTAAAAATACACGTAGAGGCCATTAGCTTCTTCGCTAAGGCCACGTTCTCCTATGATCCATGCAGTGACTTCCTGATCCGCAGAGCTATCGAAGGCTGGGGCAGGTTGCAACACCCTAGGGTTCAGGGCCGTAAGCCAATTTCTTATGGGCTGCTCTCTCAAATACGCAAAAAACTTCGGTCAATCTGTTGGTCCCGGTTTGAGGCCCACCTCTTTTTCGCGGCATCTGCCATCGCCTTTTTTGCCGCCTTAAGAGTGGGCGAGGTGGTAGTCGAAGGTAGCCCAAATGGTTTGATGCGTGGCCTCCTTATGGAAGACGTGCAGCTGGCTGAGACGAGCATGATGGTACGGATACGTCAATCCAAAACTGATCAGGCTGGTAGGGGTGTCCTTCTTAAACTCACAGCGTCTGGGGGGCAGGGCCCATGCCCAGTAAAGGACACTAGGCGGTATCTTTGTCTCAGACCGCCTGGCCAGGGTCCGCTTTGGATTCACGAAGACGGGTCCCCCTTATTGAGACACCAATTCACAAGGGTACTCCGCAAAGCTATTGATGCTTGCGGTTTAGCTTCCCGGGATTATGCTGCCCACTCTTTCAGGATCGGCGCTGCCTCAACTGCTGCGCGCTTGGGCTTGCCCGTGGACAAGATTAAAGAAATGGGCCGATGGAAATCCAATGCTTATAAAGGGTACATCCGCTAGTTTCCCCTCCGCTATGTTGAACCTACTTACCCGTTTTTTCCCCCTTTTCTTTCGTCCTCAGCCGTTCTCAGGAGAAGTGTGTGGATTTGCGGCCACAGTATAGTCCATTGGGCCCGCGTTCGGGCGGTCAGCTGCGGCCTTACCCACCATCTTGGTTTGCCACCTGGGATGCGAGTTTCCTGGTTTTCGAAACACGGCATGCGGTGGGAAGAGCTTATGCCATTGCTGATTGGCAGAGTAGCCACGTTTGGCCCTCCAGACATCCTTATCATTCACTTGGGAGAGAATGACCTTGCTAATATGAGAAGCGTGGACTTGTTGTGGAACATAAAAAGAGACTTGGAGGCGATCGCGGCCTTGTGCCCCAGAACAATGGTGTTCTGGTCCTCCTTCTTGAAAAGAATTGTTTGGCGCGGTGCGCAGAGCTGTATGGCCATTGAAAAAACCAGGAAACTCTTGAATCGGGCGGTAGCCCGTTGGGTACGCTTCATGAATGGCCGAGTCATTTATCATGACCGTATCCGGATCGGCGACCAAGCCATATACCGGAATGACGGAGTTCATCTAACAGACATTGGGAATGACATCTGGTTGGACAGCGTTATTAGTAGCATTAGGGATTGGTTGCAGCTGTGAGGGTATTGGCGGCGAGCCCCTTTGCGGCTCGGGTGGCGGTTAGGCATTGGATTCATGTGTTGTGCTGTGTCAAGGGCTAGGTGTGGCCATCGCCTATGCTATCTACCGTGGGTTATTCCGTTAAAGGAATCTGGCGGTCGTGTATTCCGTCCGATGCCTGCTTGGCGGGAGGCCATGGCACGACCCTCGGTGACATCAGGGGGTGAGCCTATAGTTGGATTAGCATCAACAGGCTCCACCTACTGTTGAATAAACCCACCTCCTATAGTCATCCAATGCCTAAGCCAATACCTTTTCACTGCTGTAATCAATAAAGTTGTGGCCTTTCCTTGCCCATTAACCTTATATCACGTGTCCTTGTGTATTTATTTCACTTAGCGGGGGTCGGGCCCTCGACCCACAATATTATTTTGGATTCAATGTTTGTAATTTTTGTTATGATTCTGCATTGAAAATAAAAAAATTCAAAAAAAGAAAAGGAAAAAAAAGAGAAAAAAAGGAAAAAAGAATCTGCACCCCAAGGTACAAGCTCACAGGACCTAACTCCTTGAGTTTGAAGTGCTGCTTCAGCTTCCTTGCAAACTCCTGCACCTGTTTACCTGCCCTGGAAACAAATACAATGTTGTCAACAAAGATAAGAGCCAGTTCCTGCTTCTGGCC
Organism: Podarcis filfolensis; assembly: GCF_964270895.1. Taxonomy (NCBI): domain Eukaryota; kingdom Metazoa; phylum Chordata; class Lepidosauria; order Squamata; family Lacertidae; genus Podarcis; species Podarcis filfolensis. Next base: position 18,954,654 of record NC_139619.1, read on the forward strand.
TGACCCCTTCAGGTACAGGCAGCTGTCTGCAAGACTCTTCTGAAACCCTAGCTTCCCCAGAGCTTCATTGAGACATAAATTCCAATTTCTGGCTGATTGCTTCAAGCCATAAATGGAACAGTGCAGTCTCCATGCCAGACCTGGTTTGTCGCCCTCAAACCCTGGTGGAGGTAACATGTAGATCTCCTCCTGCAGCAGTGAGTTTAAATAGGCAACATCAATGTCAAAATGAGCGACTTCAGAACCTCTCTGCGCTGCTATCGCCAAAAGCAATCGCATGGTCTCATTTCTGGCTGTGGGCACGTACACCTGGGAATAGTGTAGCCCTGGTCGCTGGCTGAAACCTCTTGCCACCAATCTACCTTTATATTGTGGCTCTCCACCTGCAGTGGGTTTCAACCTGTAGACCCAGCGACAACTCACTGCCTGCTGGTCAGCTGGCAGAGTTGTGAGGGTGAAGACTCCTAGAGACTTCATGGCACTAAGCTCCTTTTCCATGGCTTGCTGCCACTTGCTGGATTCTGCCTGAGGTAACTTCTGAACCTCAGCAAAGCTTTCTGGTTCACACTGAGCAAAACCACCCCACACATTCTGTTGGGATTTCGGTTCCCACCAGCTGCCAAGCTGCCAGGAAACAGCAAGAGCTGTTTACATCAGATGTCTCAGCATGAGAAAGGAAGTGTGAGTCAGTTCTCAGACTGTCTTCAGCATAACCGGGGTGAAGTTACGTTCGTCCCTTCCGCTCCTGGACTGGAGCAGTGTTGAGTCGTAGTACTCACAAGCTGGGCTGATTGGGACGACCAGCCACGCGTGTTGTTCTGTATGCAGTTTAATAAAGTAGATGAATTCTACAAACTGCCTTTTCTTCTGATGTTTTACTCAGGAGAAATTAGTGTGCTTTTCTCATAAGAGAGAAGTCGCTTAATTATCGGTCTCTCTGGACTGAAGGAGGATTCCTGGACAGCAGCCAGAGGATGACCACCAGACTAATCACCCCGGAGTGCGTCGGGATGCTGGCAGTGCTCCTGGGCGGGCGATAACCCAACACATTCGTGACCGTGAAACGATCAGGTGGTTTACCCTTCATGGTCCGCTTAGACTGTCTTGGTCCCAGGCCGGACTCCCCCTCTGACCCAGATGTGCTGGACTCTGCCTGTGAGTCCCTGGCGTCTGGTGAACCACCAAGTGACTTGCTGTGCCTGCGTTGCGCTCCTGGACTGCGCCTGGCTGTGAGACACAAGGGAGAGCTTCCGCGCCTGCGCCAACTAGGTCAAGCCTGCGGAGATGAGGGTACACTCCCGGGTTCTGACTTCACCTCTCTCTTTGGAATTGCCCCATCTGGCACTGCCCCCTGGTGGTGGTTGGCAGCTCCACCAGCAGGTGCAATTGGTTGATCCCCTGAACCAAGACCTCTAAGCAAATCGGTGAGCACTTCAGGGTTTCCGTGAATCCTGTCCCAACCAGCCTGCTCACAAAATTCAGCGTTCCTGCTGATTACCACCCATGAGCGATCTCCACTTGGATACGCAAACCTCCAGGCTTTTGACCCTGGCTCGTATCCACAGAAAATCATTTTGCACGATCTAGGGCCACATTTCCTGCGCTGCTGTTTGGGTGGGAATTAATACCCAAGCCTCCGTCCCAAAGGTACGAAAGTAGTGCACCCCAAAGGTACGAAAGTAGTAGGTTTCCTTCCATGGAGCATGAAATAGGGCATGTTCCCAACCACTGAGTTATACGTCCTGTTCAACGTGAACGACACTGCCTTCACAGCCTTGGCCCAATAGCATTTGGGCAGCCCTGAATTGAACAGAAGAGCCTCCATGGCCTCTTGCAGGGTTCGATTCCTGCGATCTGCAACTCCATTTTGTTGGGGGGAATAAGGCGCAGACTTCCTGTGCTTAATACCCTTCGCACGGAAGAAGTTTTGCAGACTAAAGGCCATAAACTCCGACCCTCTGTCTGTCTGAAACGCTTTGACACGGGTGTCAAACTCCAGTTCTACTGCCACCACCCACTCTTTGATCTCCTTGGCTGCTTGCCCTTTATCTCGGAGTATAATAATCCATCCCACCCTTGAGAAATCATCTGTCAGACACAGAATGTATCTGGAATTACCCAAGCTAGCCACTGGCATCAGACCACAAAGATCCGCATGCACGAGCTCAAAGGCTTTCTTGGTCACTCTTTCAGACCTCAGGTAATTGGTCGTGTGCACTTTGGCTTTTTTACAAGCTCTACATTCAAGAAACTTAGAGCACTCCTTCATTTTACAGCCCTCAGTGCACTCTACCTGTTTGCGCACGTATCTCCAGTTCGCATGCGAAAATCTTCTATGCCATAAGTGCATACACTGGTCATGAGTGGGGACGTTGGCACACTTTGTCTGTGCTTCCTCAGAAGCGTCATCACCTGTTTCAAGTATGTACAGCCCACCGTGGCCTCGTACCTGTACTAACGGCTCTCCATCTTTGGAAATGGTACATACCTGGTTCCCAAACTGCACCTGAAAACCAGCATTGTCAAGAGCATAAACAGAAAGTAACCCACATTTCATACTATCAAGTACATACACATCAATATCAGCTTTCAAACAAGGCATAAACACAACACCAGCTTTTGAAATAGCTCTCTTGGTTGTATCAGCCAATGTGACTGTTTTCCCATCTGGAATCTGCCAGCAGTTTCATAACTGGCCACCAGGTGGAGCTAGATGCCTGCTGGTCCCACTGTCAATGATCCAATGCTGTTTGCCATTGGCTGCAGCCTGGCCAACAAAAGCATATGTAGCAGCCTTTTGATGTGTTGCTGGCTCTCCACCTCTGCCCCCTCTCACCAGGCCTCTCCTCCCACGATGTGTTCTGCCTTTGATCTCTCGGTTGCTATTGGAGACGACCCTGAGGCAATTTCTCTGCAGATGTTGGTCTGAGTAGCAAATGTAGCACCTCCTCGCTGCAAAAACATGCACCGAGCTCTCAGCGTCTTCTGCACTCCCACTCCTGGGCACAAAGCAACCCCCTTCACAGCCCTTCCTTTCTCTCTCAGCCTTTTATCCTGCTCATCCTGCAGCCTACCCGACACGTATTCCAGGTCAAGCTCCTGAGCTGGAATAGCTTCCAATGTGAGAGAAAGAGTCTGATAGCTAGAGTCTAAAGAACTCAGCAATATGAAGACTTTTTGCTGCTCAGTAAAGGGAATTTGTAGTTGCCTCAGACGCTTGAACAATGCCAGCATCTGTGAAATATGCTCTCTGACACAGCCTCCGGGTTGCAACCGTAAATCAAATAGCTGTCTGGTGACGTGAATCCGGGCCCCAGCCGTGTCCTGCTGATGCACACGCTGCAGGGCACCCCAGACCTCGTGAGCGTAGGTGGCATGGTCAGTGTAAACCATCTGGGCTTCATCTATGGCCATGACTAAGTGAGCAATGGCTCTCTGGTCCCTCCTCAGCTCCTCGGCTGCAGCAGCTAGAACCCCAGCTGCGGCCCCATCCTGGGCCTGCATAGGTGGGTTCTGCGTGCAAGTCCAAAGGCCTTTCGCAGCTAACAAAACCTGCATTTTCTTGGACCAGTCCACTCAGTTCTTCCCCATCAGCTTTGGGAAAGCCGCCATAAATTTTTCCTGCACCTCAGCCATCCCCCCCCCTCCGGGGGGGCTTGTGTTACTCACACAGCTGCCGCTATCTCCACCTCCCAGCTCCCAGTTCTCAACTCCCAGCTCCCAGCTCCGGAAAAATGGCTTGCTTCACCAGCAAGTTTTTACTGTTCTGTGCCTTCAAGCATGGCACGAAAACAGGGCTCCAGCTGGACTTTCAAGCTGCTGACTGCAGCAGAGACACAGACCCCCAGTCCTGGCCATCAATCACCTCAGGACACTCAGCCATTAGCGTGTTACTGCCTCCCATAACCTGTTAAAGTTTCTGGGTTGTAAATCCTTTGACCCACTGAGTCTGCTGCAACGGCCCTGCAATAAATTTGATTTATTGCCACTCTGACAAACTCCAATGGCACCCACACGTTTCCACTCCGCACACTGCCACTCTTCTCAGTTGCCAGATAATAGCAGAGTTCACACGCAGCGTAAAATGGTTTGTCTGTGTCACCATGGTGTCATTAATAACTCAGCTCAACACCAGTGCTTCTAATCTAACACTCTTTATTTAGAAGCATAACAAACAGGAAAGAAAAACCTACAGAATCTAGCTGCATGCTTGCAGCTTTCTGTCTCTAACAAAAACGAAACCACCTTGCTCACATTTCTCAGACAGACTGTTCTCCAGAGAGAGCTCAGCCCCCACAGAGCACAGATCAAAGGAAAATGCCCAGGTCATGTGGGCAGTGCACCCAGTTGATAAGAACACTCCTGGAGCGTTAACTCTTAACTGTCCAGAACCACAACACTAAAGAATTATTAGAAGAGATAGAACAATTTGGACAAGTAGCAGGTTTTAAATTGAATAAAAAGAAAACTAAAATGCTAGTTAAAAATATGAAACAAGATTTGGTGGATATGTTGCAGCAGCAGATTGGTATAGAAGCAGTCAAAAAAGTTAAATATTTAGGAATATGGTTAACATCAAAGAATATAGATTTATTTCAAAATAATTATACACTGGTGTGGAATGGAATTAAGAGAGATCTGGAAGTATGGGGAAGGATGAAACTATCCCTTTGGGGTAGGATTTCTGTTATTAAAATGAATGTGCTATCAAATATGTTATTTCAATCAATTCCAATAATCAAGGGGGCAGCAATTTTTAAGGAATGGCAGAAAATAATTTCAAGATATATCTGGCAGGGGAAGAAACCAAGAATTCAATTTAAATTGTTAACAGATGTTAAAGAAAGAGGGGGCTTTGCCTTGCCAGACTTGAAATAGTACTACGAAGCGTCTTGCCTCTGTTGGTTGAAGGAATGGGTGTTGTTAGAAAATACAGATTTGTTGGGTTTAGAAGGTTTTGATAAAGGTTTGGTTGGCATCCATATTTATGGTATAACAAAAGTCCATAAAGGATTTGGTAACCATATATTCCGAAGATCTCTGTTTGAAATATGGGATAGGTATAAAAACCTATTAGAACGTAAAACACCGTGGTGGTTGTCCCCTTTAGAAGCAATGAGTGTGAAAAAGATAAATATGAGTAAAAACTGGGTTACATATGAAAAATTAGTACAAGAGGAAGGAAATAAATGGAAAATGAAACCTTATGAAGAGGTAAAAGAATATGTAAATGATTGGCTGCACTATCGCCAAATCAATGAAATGTTTAAATAAGATTTAAAGGAAAATGGATTTGATCATAATAAATCAAAATTTGAAATTGAGGTATTGAATAATAATTGTAAAAGATTGTCTAAAATGTATAAATTGCTGTTGGAATGGCATTTGAAAGATGAAGAAGTAAAGTAGGTTATGATACATTGGGCCAAGGATTTTGGGTATAATATACAGTTAAAAGATTGGGAAAAACTATGGAAAGAAGGATTAAAATTTACAGCATGCAATGCCTTGAAAGAAAATGTGATGAAAATGATGTACAGATGGTATATTACACCAGTGAAATTAGCTAAAATGTATAAAACAAGTAATAAATGTTGGAAATGTAAAGAAAAAGAAGGATCTTTTTATCACATGTGGTGGGAATGTAAGAAAGTGAAATGATATTGTAATGGTTCTAGGGGTTGCTCGTGCGTAAGTTGCCGCCACTCCTGGCTAGGTTACCTGGTTGAACCCTTTCTGTCTGGACAGCCTCTCACCCGTGGCTGTCTCAATCGCTGGCAGAATCCGTCAGTGGGCGTTTCTTGAACTTCTTCCAGCAAAGAAGTTCTTTGACGCCAAGTCTCCTCCTACTCTCCCTGCGTGGAAGTCTTCTGCCCAGGGTGGGTGTGGGCAGCGGAGTACCCGTACTCTCTCCGCTGGTCTCCAGCGAAAAGTCTTGGAGCCTCCTCTCCGATTCCCCCATCTGCCCCCCTTCTCCACTGGTGTTACGCTGATTTCCTTCCCCAGCAGATGGGCTGCCTCTCTCCCTACTGGGACCCTCTCCGGCATCCCTCTGGAGCCTTCCCTCCGCCTCTAGCTCTGATGGCAGTTCCCTGACAGATATATAATGAGATGAAAAAGATGTTGAAATATACATTTATTAAAAAACCAGAAGCATTTTTACTTGGCATTGTAGGGGAGGATATTAACAGATAGGATAGTAAATTGTTTTTATATGCAACAACGGCAGCAAGAGTATTATTGGCACAGAAATGGAAACAAGAAGAACTACTGACAAAAGAAGAATGGCAGATGAAATTAATGGACTATGCAGAATTAGATGACAGGAAGGATTTGAAACCTGCAGGACCAGAGATTCTCAGAGGACTGGAGTAAATATTTGAAATATTTGAAAAGCAATTGTAATAAACAGATTACGCTAGTAGGACTGCAAGAAGTTTTGTAAGGAGGACTATGCGAAATATTGCAGACAAGATTATGAAGAGAATTGTTAGTTAAGGATTATTAAAAGTAATAAGGAAATTAATGAAATGTAGATTAAGTGATAAAGATTGAAAAACCTTCAGATGCGGTTGATGGACGTCCAAAACATTGTATAAGATAAGAAAATATGTTATATGATTTTTGGGAATGATATGTAAAAATTAATAATAATAATAATAATAATAATAATAATAATAAAGAAATTCCGCATCTCGGCCAGTGGCTTGAAGTTTGGATAGGCAGGCCTCAAATTGTGTTGAATGGTCTCTTTAAATTTGAAGGTTCATTACTGTTCCACAAGATGTGTATGTCTTTAAGGGCCAAAGAAAATAACGAGACCCAGTTTTACAGCTGTGAAACAGTATAGCAGGTGCTGCTAAGTTGCGTTAATTAAGCTGTGTCAGCAATTGGGTATAGTATATAAAGAGCAGCACCTAGCTCTCTTAGTACCCTGGGGAATGGGTCATGCTTGTTGATATATTTAGTGTAAAAGAAGTTTTTGTTTTTGTTATTAAAACCTTGATAAAGTTATTTTTGAGTTCCTTGTAACGCGTGGACTCCCCAGCAAGCTTTCTGCAGTGCAACTAAACTGCAAATAGCCAACAAATTGTTGTACCTTCTCTTCCAGCTGTACCTTCTATTCCAGACAGGAAACCAGCTCACACTTGTTGCAGGTATAGTTTTTCACATTCTCAGGCAGGAAGACACAGGTATTGCAGGTGACTGCAGCAGCTCCCTCACCCCCTGTGTCTCTTGGTCCTACATGCATCGTGAGACAGCACTCTAGACCATGGGTAGTCAAACTAAGGCCCGGGGGCCGGATCCGGTCCAATCGCCTTCTAAATCCAGCCCATGGACGGTCTGGGAATCAGCATGTTTTTACAGTTGGGATATGAGTACTCACCAGCTGCGTGCTAGCAGCACATTGTTTACATCATGTGATATTTCTGATGTTACTGAGCGTGAGACAGGATGTCCTACGCTGTTCTCAGGGTTGTGTTCTCAGTGTAACTTGAGACCTTCCTGTTGTTGCTGCAAAGGAAGCAGTGTGTTGTACGGAGGCTGCTGAGAGAGCAGACATGTTTGTACTAGCTCCGTGTACAGTGTACAGTCTGTGAATAAAGTAGAATGCTAGGCTACTTTCAGACTGTTTCTTTCTTCTGCTGAGATGCAAGGGGAAAGTGAGTGTGCATCTCTCAAAAGGGAGGTGTCACTTATCACCGGTCTCTCTGGACTGAGCAAAGACCAGCCAGAGGCAGACCACCGAAGAGAGGCCCCTGTGCCTGGGAAGAGGAGTCAGCCTTTCCCGAGGGGGCAGATCGCCAATGAGTAGAATGTGTGCTTTTATTTTAAATGCATCTCTGGGTTATTTGTGGGGCATAGGAATTCGTTATCCCCCCCAAAAAAAAATATATAGTCTGGCCCCCCAAAGGGTCTGAGGGATAGTGGGCTGGCCCCCTGCTGAAAAAGTTTGCTGACCCCTGCTCTAGACCTCCTACTCAAACTCTACCACTAAATGCCCTTGCAAACCCCCTGTTTATGAGCTCCTCGTCGGGAGCTCCCAGAAGCTGCAATCAGCTAAGTATTACTGCTGCTGGCTGCTAACTTCTCCTTCAACTCACTTCCTCATTCAGCCTGGCTTCCTCTCAGCAGTATCCCCTCCCCCGCAGACCATGTCCTCTAGCAGAACACACAACCACACAGTGTTTTGGAGTATGCTGTTAGCAATATGCTGATGATACGCAGCTCTACTTCTTTACATTTGCAGGTGAGGCAGTGAAAGTGCTGGACCGGTGTCTTGCCAAACTGAAGCTCAATCCAGAAAAGACTGAGGCAATGTTAGTGGGTTGTCAGGGAACTGGGGGCTGAGAAGGGGGAAAGAATGGGGACATATAGACTTCCGGTCAGCGCCAGCGACCGTAATGGCGGATTTCCTCCGATCTCCGGAGGAAATTGGCTTCGTGGAGCTAGGGTTCTACCGCTACGGCGAAGCGGGGACCCGAAAAAAAATCACAGGTGGGGAAGCCTGTGAGCTGAAGGCTCGGCGGGCTCCATTTGCGCCCCCCCCCCCCGCTGCAAAGGAGCCTTTTTAAAGGCTCCGGAACGGACCGGGGGTGAGCAGTGCGGAGCTGAGAGCTGTTTACCCGTCTCCGCGGAGTGAAGCCGCATGCCATGGTCGGAGAGCGCTGACTTCTTCCTTTGAACATTTGGACTAAAAGTAACAACCCGTGAGTAATACGGAAATTGGACTTAAAATATATTTTTTTTGGATTTGGCACGAGCAGGGAAGGCGCAAAGAGGAAGTCCGTCTCCCCGTTTTGTAAACATCTTAAAGCAAAGACTAGATAACTAAGGCTGAGAGAACACCTTCTTCTTGAGAGGATAAAAGTAATTAATTTCACGTTTTGGCAGTATAAGTGATTTTGCTGGAGGATAAGAGCTAATTTTGAGAGTGGAACTGTTACCCCCCCCCCCCAAGGACCCGGGAGCGATCTGAGAGCCTGTTGAAGAGATATAGAAGATTTTGACAGCTGTCAAATTAGCTGTCAAAGCTGGGGGGGAAAAGAGACTTTGTTTCTGTTGTCTCGGCTGGTTATATTTGTTACATTCAGGTAATAAATTGCTGAAAGTAAAGAGAAAAAAAAGTTATTTTGACTTTTGGATTGGAACTGAAAGGAATATTAAATAACCAGAACTCCTCTAGAGGGGGCTCTGGGACACTACAAGAATGGCTGCAAGTGGAAAAATACCGATTGAACTGGAAAAGACTTTTCTCCTGCTGGGAAAACTTCAAGAACAATGCATTGTTTTGGCTATAAATGTTACAACATTGAATGAAACAGTAAACAAACTTGCTGAAACTGAAAGGGGCTTGACTCAAGTCTTTGTATCAGAACAAAAAGATTTTGTATCTGAGCTAAAAACTTTTGCAGCTGAACAAGAAAAGAAATCTGAGAAATTTGAGAAAGTGGGGAAAGAGATACATGACAATTTAGAGGGAAAGGAAGGAGGAGCTATAATGTCGCAGATGATTAAGGAGAGCCAGAGGCCTGCTAAGATGGACATGAAGGAAAAGAAGAATGAGATTATGAAAATCTGGTTTGAATGGAAGAAGGAGGAATGGAGAGATCTCCTCATGTGGAGATCTGAAGACTTATGGATTACAAACCTGACTAAAGTTGAAGCTGGAGTTACTGGGGACATTTGGACTTAAAAGAAGTAAGAAACAAGATTTGGACTACAATTTCAAATATGGAGGTCTGGCTGGAAGAAAC